>NW_026000103.1:107692-140478 GCF_001458135.2 Marmota marmota marmota
GTATGCTGGACCGGTAGTCAGTGACGGGTATGATCCAATTGCAGTGGTATCAACCTAAGACAGGAGGCTGACGCCTAAAGGTCAGTTTTCCAATGATGGGTAAGAACCATGTGTTAAATTGGACAACCTACCAGGCACGGTCCTTAAGCCACATTAACCTCACTCCCCCACTGGCACCAAGGCCAAATTTGGGGGACAACAGAGGTGAGGCAAAGAACCTCACCCCCCCACTGGTGCATAGACCTATCCACAAGTATGGCTGTATGCTGGACCGGTAGTCAGTGACGGGTATGATTCAATTGCAGTGGTATCAACCTAAGACAGGAGGCTGATGCCTAAAGGTCAGTTTTCCGATGACGGGTAAGAACCATATGTTGAATTGGACAACCTACCAGGCACGGTCCTTAAGCCACATTGCTTGTTGTTTAATTAATCAGAAGGGGGGAGATGCTGGGAGCCATTAGCCAAGTAGGTATGACAATTTCCTTGCCAGCGTACCCCATGTTGCTGACATTTTGCAGTGACATTGCATGTAGGTGACCTTGCTCAAGGACCAAGGTGGATTAGGGTGTTCCCGGTTTAAAATAATCGGGTTTAGGGCGTTCCAGTTTAGGGCGTTCCAGGTTTAAGATTATTCCTGCTGGGAATAGGGCATATCCTGCTGCCTGAGTTCCCCTTGAGTTCTCACGGGATTCAGACAGTATTTTTTGGGAGTCAGAAGCCCAGTGGTGGTGGATTTGGGCAGAGAACGTGGATTTCCCCAGAATGTGATTGTAGACGGCTGGTGTGAGTTTGGGAATAAAGAGTTGCTGTTTGAATCTACAAGCTGTGTGGTGGCTCGTGATTTTGTGCCCAGCCAGACTGCGGCAAAATGGCTCAGGTTGGGTATTTCCCTCCCATCTCTCACTAGGCTCTTAAACAATCCAGCAGATTAGAGTCTGGTTAACTAGTTTCCCTAAAGGCAGGTCTGCTCAGAAGAATAGATTGGGACCAAATGGTTCAATTGTTTATTGTGTTTTCTGGGCATAGAGAATAAGCACTAGAGAACTGCAAGCACTAGAGAATTCTACTCTAATATTTACTATGAGAATCCAGTATATCTTAAGCAATGGGAGGGCTCTCCTAAGACTGAGTCTTCTGAAGTCTTCTTCATTCTTTATTGTCCACTCTAAGTCATCAGCAATGTATCAATAACTGGTTACATTTTCCTACTTGAGCACCAGATCATGCTGCAGTTTCCCACCTGTTTCCCTGCTCCAGCAAGGTGGACATCCTGTAATTCCTGTCTCTCAAACCTTGCAGAGATTAGCAGTTTGGAGAGCAGTTAGCCCCATCTTCTCACCACTAATGCATCCAAAATGTGCTTATCTTTCAGTCTGTTCCACATTTTACTGGTTGTGAAGACAGGCTAGACTTTTTCAAGCTCCTTTCATGCAGAACAGGCCCAAAAGAATTTTTAATTTAATTAAGATAGGCAAACCCCAATGCAAACTATTTATATAATATAAAGCAATCATATAGCATTTCTCCTTAAACTGAGATTGATTTTTTTCACCTAGTTAACCCAATGAGGCTTAAGCAAGTTGTTCCACATGTTATCTTCTTAAGTGAGTGATGCACATTTTAGTATATGGTGGGTGGGAAGCCTAGTGATGAGGCAAATCAGACTTTGCAGAGCAGGCTGCAAGGTAGAGCAAGGCTCTGGTTTCTTCCACTGGAGAAATAAATTTAACATATTTATACCTATTCTTAATTGACATCTTAATGAATATTTATTAAACAATCCAAAAAATGTTTTTGTTTATTGAATATTTTGTAATAAATATTAAGTGTAAAGATAAATGATGAATCTTGCAATTTAATTGAGATATTCTAAAAATATCTTCAAGAAAGTTTTAGTGTTAACTTAGTTATAGATCTTTTGCATTCTTTCTCTGGTTTATTCCAATGTATTTCATTATTTACTTTCCAATGTGTTTTTGGAAATGTTGTATTTTATACTTTACTGTTGCTATAGCTATAAATAAAATTATATTTTATTACATTTTCTAATTTTGAAAGTTTTAACTTCATTTCACTTACATGCATGCTTTATTTTAATGAAAAAAGTATTTAAAAATTTGCTGCTTAAAATTTTCATATGACAAACATCAACACAAAGAAACACAGAAGCACAACCTGTTTGGGTGTCTTCATAATTTTCAAGATGCATCAGTGGGTCCTAAAAACAAAACATCCAAGCACAGTTGATGTTGATAATATTTAAAAGTGTCTATTTGCAAGTTATGTTAACTTGTGGTGATTAATAAGGGATTATGATATTGATCTATTTTTAATTGATTGTCCTATTCAAATCCAACAAAGATGAATATGGCATTTTTCTGACCAGAAGTAGTGACCATGGGGCAGCTCCAGATTCCAATTAGAGACAAATCCAAGAGAAGCAGTTGGGGATGAGAGTTAAGGAAGGTACAGAAGAGTAGGAAAGACTGTTTGGAAGATAAAACCCTCCACCTGAACACAGGGAGTGAGAATTTCACCAAAACTCTTCATCTCACTGGAGAAGCTTGCTCAGCCATAGAATTTCTGTAAAATGTGGGAACCACATGAAAAGCTTATGTATAAAGACAGGGAGAAGAGCCTGTGTTCCTGTCTCCCACCTGCTGCCCACTCACTGAGTGACCAAGCTGCTCCTGCTCAGGCTGTGGGTTCTCAGCAACCCCAGGAGCAGCTGGCGGGGCAGAGAATTCTCCATCTGAGCTGTGGGAGGAGGGGGAGTGCCAGCCTAGATCTGTGTGCCACTGGGTTCAGATATACTTTCTGTTCCTTTGTCCTTTCCCACATTCCACATATCTTGTCACAGGCCTTTAGCCAGACTGCTTCTTCAGTTTCAATCTTACTTATCACCAGATCCAGATGTTAATATGCCACTGTTCTGGGGGCTGTGCCCAACTGTAACTATTGTCAGGTTCAGAATATGTTTACCCCCAAATGTATCCCCTTGGAAACTGAGAAAACCACAGAAGTAAGAAAGTCATTCTCTTTTGTGTGTATGCTCTGGCCATAAAGTATTCTCTGAAATTCCTCCCGTAAAGTGGGTCATAAGTCATGCAGTGGGCATCCTGCCCTATGCCCAGAGAACAGGTGTGAAATCAAAAGACTCCCAGAAGAATCTGAGCAAAAAAAGCCTTATTGAGACTCCCAGTTTTTTACCATTCAATAAGACTCCCATTTGGCCAATCATCCTGTCACAGGGCTGTATCCTCTTCATCTATCCTAAACATGAAAGGCAGTTTCTCTGGGTCTTCTCATCTTCAATTCTGAAGCCTCCCATGTCTTGTAAACTTTGGCTAAATATATTTGTCCTTTCTCTTGTTGATTTTTTTTTATTACAAGGATGTTAGCCTTGAACCTCACAACTGCTGAGGAAAAGACTTTTCTTCAGACATTCTATATACAAAGATTACCAGAAGGCCTCCAGTCTGCACCCCATGCCTCAATGGAAGGCTCCCATCAGTGCTCAGTGGCCCTGGGGCCAACAGGGGCTGCCTACCCACATCTCCAACATGTGCCATCAGGACCCTGCTTCTAGAAACTTCCAAGGAGCCCTCTCAAATCCATATGTTGTTTGCCCTGAGCATAGATTTACTTTTCCTTTGAGATTCACCTGTGAATCTCAGATTCAAGCTGGATGAAGTGATACTTAGACAACTGATAAAGCATTATTTCTGTGTCTATATGTGAAAGTGTGACTAGAGGACATCAGCACATGAGTCAGTGAACTGAGTGGGAAGATCATCTAAGTAGCTGGAGGCCCAAACAGAGCAGATGGTAAAGAGAGGGAAATTTCATATCTCTCTCTCTCTCTCTCTCTCTCTCTCTCTCTCTCTCTCTCTCTCTCCTAAAACTAGGACACTCATCTTATCCGGCTTTTGGAGTTCAGAACTCCATGCTCCTTGGCTCTTTGGACTCCAGTATTTACACTATTATCCTTCCTGGATTCTCAGGCCTTTGGCCTCAGATAGAAATACATTATCAGCTTCTTTGGTTTTGAGGCTGCCATATTTAGATGTAGGCACAATTCTGGCATCCAAGGGTCTACAGTTGCAGATAGCCTGTTTTGTGATCTCTTAGCCACAATTATTATATGAGCCAATTATTTAATAAATCCCCTATTTGGCTGTCTATCTATCTATCTATTTATCTATCTATCTATCTACATCAATTGTCTTAAATATATTCAGGAGCTCCTGGGGCTGAGAGTATCTAATGACTGGTTGACAAGGTGGTAGATATGCCAGGCACCCTCACTCCACCACTGCGAGTTCACACACATAACATGCCTGTGGAGGCAGACTTACCCACTATGGCTGACTATGGATTCTGAAACAGCCCTGTCATTTGGACTTAGCCTCTCTCAGCTGTAGCATATGATCAGTCTCATCTACCCAGAGAACTGCTGGGAGACATGCTTTTCTATGCCTGTGAAGGAAAGTCCACCAACCTCAGTCCAGATGCAGATCCTAAAGCAACAGTGCTCTCTATAATCTGGGGGCAGTCTTGCCCAGATTCTTGAACCTGCCTAAGTACTAGGAAAAGTCCCTCCCAAGACCCATTGGGAAGTATTTCCATCTATTTAACTGATAAGAGGCCCACCTTTTACAGACTCAACTGCGGATCCTAAAGCAAGTCTTGTACCGGTGCCAGCTCTACTGAACAAAGTCCTCATCTTATCCATCAAATGATCAGGCAGGGCCCATGCCAACTATCTATCACCTAGAAATGGGTCTGCCAACTTCTTTCTGTAGTACAGATTCAGCAGACGCCCCATGATCTGACTCCATTTCCACCTGACTGTGATCCCTGAAGCAATCCCATCATTCTGGTGAAGCAATGGAGAAGATCTTTACTGATGAAATCAGAGTGGAAAAGCTGCTTGCCCCTTCAAGTGCAGACCAACCACAGCAAGGTGCATGAATCATGAGGTGTTAGTCAAACACATCACCAATAAAGAAATAAAATAAATCACTAGTAATTGAGCCCCAAGGAAATAGAGAATTACTGGACAAAAGATTTAATATTAAATATGTTCAAGAAGCTTAAGGAGGTGCAGAAGAAGACAAGACAGCTAAATGAAATCAAGGGAACAATTTATGAACAAAACAAAAAGTTTGATAAAGAAATTGAAGCCATGAAAAAGAACTAAATGGATTCTGGAGCTGAAAAATGTATTGACAAAACTAAAAACCTTAATAGTTTCAACAGTAGGCTCAAGCTGTTCGACATCACTCAATTAGAGAAACAAAGAGAGAATTATAACGAAGGACAAAAGCAGAAGGAAACTAAGGTATATACATGGTGAAACATATGAATATATGACTTAAAGGAATGTGAGAAGTGACACAGAGAGGATTAGACAGCTTATTCAAGTAAAAATTGTGTGATACCTTCCCAAATCTGGGGAAAAATACTGATATACAGATTAATAAACTGAAAGAACTAATAGCAAGATCAGTTCAATAAAGAACAAAACAATGTGCCATACAATGATATTTTGGTCAACCTTCAACCACATAATATGATGGTGGGTCCCATAGGATTATAATGGAACTGAGAAATTCCTATTCCCTAGAAAAGGAATCCTCTGCAGAAGAAAAAGAAAATTCCCCAGGAAAATCCATAAGAACAGTTTAGCAGAAGTTTCTCAGCTTCTCTAGCTTCAATATATGGCTTGAAAATTACATTCAGGTCTTTGAATAACTATTGGGAGAGGGACAACCAAGGGGTCATTCTACATGAATTAATAAACAGAGTTCAAAAAAAGATAAATTTGTATTAAGATCCAGTTACTTATGTTTTTATTATCTGTAATAGAACCTAGCATCAATATTTACTGTCAAATATCTCTCAAAAATTCACTCTTGATGAACCTTTTCCTTGAGAAAACTAAAATTCAAACTTCTGGAAACTGCAAATTGCCTTCCAGAAGTTTATTGAAAAAATTAAAATTATAAATAATAACAGTTTTTCTTTAAAAAATGAACCATGCTATTCTTCTATATATTTATGGTCAATTTAAAATGCATGATGTATAACATCTACTTAAAATACTCTCATGGTTAGGTTTGAGATATTTTTCTTCTGGTGCAAAACTCATAGATGAGATTGTGTTTGGGGGTTCAGGAAAAAAATCACATAATTTGGTAGAGGAATCCATGAGCATGAGTTTCTTCTTTCTTTACTAACTGTTCTTTGACGATTGCTAACGTCAAAAAAGGACAATTCAGTTTCCCCTCTGACAATCTCCCAGGCACAGGAGATGTATTCCTATTCCTTAAGATAGCAGATAATTATCTGGAAATATGTCTGGGGAGAAAATCCCAAGTGGAGACACACTTTTTCTAAATGTGATGGCTTCAGTTGATCCAGACTGAAATGAAGTCTAGAGCATTGTTGCTGAAGGAGGAACTCATTGCCATCATCTTGGATGCCCACTGTGCTGAAGAAATTGAACATCTGCTGGATCATCGAATAGGAGAGACAGGTAGCTTCTGTCTTCTGCATTTGGATGATCTTCCCAGTTTTTCAGAAAAAGTGGAAGTCAGCTCTGTCTTTCAGGCATTTGTGAGACCATCTTTAGGTGATCAAACAAGATGATATCAACCTAATGTATTGATTTTACACAAGAAGGTAGTTTTACAAGTAAATAGCAGATGTGCCTGTACAATGGGAAGTGTCTTTGACCTAAAGACAGAAGTGTCTGTAGTACCAGATGCTGATAGCAAAGGTTGGTTCTGTTTGTATAGCCAAGGGCTGGTAACTGTCATTTCAATTTCAGTATACAAATAATTTTAAGTTTTTTCAGTACTACTTTATTTCCACTTTATATCCTTAAACCTCTCAATTTTATCTTTTAAATTTCTGACCTGGGCACAGAGGATTCATTAATGACATTTCCCTCCATTAGAACCCAACTTTACAAAAAAAATGTGACATCTAGTTGCCATACAGGACTATAATTCCAATCTCTCTAACATACACACACATACACACACACACACACTCACTCACACACACATTTTCATCTCTAAATATTACTCTTTTCTGTTCTAGAAACAAACTTTGAGCCCTGACCCTAACATTCATTTTTCTTTCCTTCTTTTTCCCTCAACCTATGAATCCCTTATTTGTTCCATGTTTTACCAGATCATCTCTGGCAATAAAGTTCTTCCTGAAAAAGATTGCTCTTTGATTCATTCACAGCAGAAGCTGCTGATTACTGGTGAATGAGCTTCTCTCTTTTCCTCTCCTTTTAGAAGATATTCCAGCAGTTCTATGTGCTTATGCTTCACTGAGCCACAGGATCAAAGGTAATGTAGATACTGTCTTTTCTGTCCACCATCTTCTTATTGAGGTCTACATTGCTCCTCTGTCTGCCAATAATACCCAGAGAAATCCAGGTATTTTTCAGTTTCTTATGAGTATGTTGATACTAATTTCAAAATAATAATATTTTCCCAGCACCACCTGGCTTTCTAGGTGGTTTTCACAACTAGTTACAAGTTCTGCTCTCAGATGTCAAAGTGTCCTCAGTCCAAACACACCAGACTCATCTAGAGAGCAGGTGCACAACCTTTTCATGAGGGGAGGACTCTGTTACTGAGACTCATTTCTTTATTGACAAAATAATAAACTCTCCATGATTCTTGCCCTATCTCTAGAGTTCTTATCCCATGGAATCTAGTGCTCAGTAGTGACTTCTCCTCTCCTGATACATGTACCCAGGTATCAAACTCTTGTGATTCTGAGACTAAAGGTTTGTTATGAGTAGGTACTTAGAGGACTTATCTAATAAAAATCATTTACCTTCAATACCAAATAAGATTATTTGCTAGTTACATTTTTATTGTTTTATTCTTCTAGTTTTTACAATTCTTGTCTTCCTCAGATTTTCTGAGCTGGGCACAGGGAATTCATGGATGATTCTGTCCTTCATGTAAAACTAACCTTACAGAAACACATGGCCTTCAGCTGGTCATAGTCAGGGTAGTTCTATTGGGGATCATTGCTCCTTGGTCTCTGTCTCACTCTGACAGTGAAGGGTGGTGAGACCCAGGCTATCATGCCAGGGAGAAAAAGACTTCTTTCCTTTCCCTCTCTTTGTGATTTTGTCACCTTAATTTTTTGTACATTCTTCTTAATAGTGGTTTACCCCGAAAACTTTGTGTTTCTGCTCATGCATTAGGCACTTACAATGAAGTCAGACAAATAATGGAAAGTAGAAGAAAGGCGAAAGCCTGCACTGCTTTTCTCTATCAGATTTCATTTCTCATTTCAACTTTCCTAAAAAGCAAAATTAGACAGTTTGTGGGTAAAAGGGAAAAGAAACGGATGTCATAATTTTCATGAAAGTGAAAGAAGGAAGTGACTCTTCCTTGACTATTACCAGAGTGTAACTTAGCCACCTGCAATGCAGCCAAATTGAGCCCCAGGGCCATGGCAGAGGGGAAGACTGAGGGCCAATGTTCAGGTGCCCAAGGCAGGGAAATGCCTGCTTCAGACATAGGCTCAAAGATCAGTCAATGGACTGCCTGACTGTTCTGTCATTTAATCCAGATGTGATCAGCCCTTAGGAGAAGAGAGGGGAGTCACACCAACCAACAGCAGCCTTCCCACTAGGCTCCAGGACTAGCACACTCACCAGGTCTGGCAGGACATGGATATTGGCCTTGACTCTGCATTCCAAGTTGGTCATAATCTACTCAAAGAAAAGTCTACCCTGAGAACCCTAGAGTTGAAAACAGGGAGTGTAAAAATATCAAAAATTTAAGTCTTAGTCTGGAAAATACTCCTAAACTCCTAATAATGATATTAAAAATAATACCATCAAAATGATTTATAGGCTGAATATAGAAAACCATCATTTTAAGATCTTTGAAAGTAGTATGTCATACTTCCCATTAACACTGTTAGGTCATTTGGAGAGCTCCTTGGAGACAAATATAAATCTGGAGAAATGAACTATTCCAAACATACCAATGATCCAAGGTCAGCACCTAAGGGATAGTTGATATATGGGTTGTCAGGAAGGTCCTATTAAGGACTGAAAGAATAGAAATGGACTTGAATTTATGAATCAAGTAAAGTGTGACATCAAATCCATATAGCAGAGAAATTGAGATGCCAGAGGATCTGACATCTGGTTTTTGTCTATGTTCTGTCTTTCTGGGCTCAGAAAGCCTACCTTGCCCCTTGCGGTGTGAGTCTTGGCAGGCAGTGAAGGTTGAGGTGTGGCCACCTTCACCCTCCTGCTTCTTACATACACAGAGCCACGCTTTCTCCAGTTGGTGCTTACCAAGGCACCCAGGGCAGACTTGAGTCCTTCTCTAGTCCTGTTTCCAGGGTGAGTCAGAGCCCCTTGCTGTCAGACTCACTACTTTCTCATATTGGTTTTCAACACTTTCCACTGTATAATAAATTAACATCTGGATGTGATCAGAAGATGGTTCCAGAGATGTTTCAGTGTGAATTGAGAATAAAGAGCAAATTTTGTGATTTTTGCACAGAGACCATGACATGATAAACAATTAAAAGTAAAATGACATTAAAGAATAAACAACACTAAAAAATAATTAAAGAATGGACAGGGCAATAATGTTGAAAGGTTATAAGCAACAAGAAAGGGAAAGAAAGAGATAGAGAAATGAGGAAAAAGGAAACCCACAAGGTACAGAAATTGCAATGTTTTTTTGCCTTCTTGTAAATTGAGAGTCACGCAAGTTTTACAGGAAGAAAGAGACAAATAAAAAAAATTAAATATAACTTTGAGTTTCTCAAACTGCAACCTTCCTCTCATCTCAAGAAAAGGTTGGGTCTGTGATCTGAGCTAAGGTTTAAGTGATTCCCTTACTCCAAGCCCCTTTCAGGTAGCTCAGAAATTCACAGGCAATTCCTGATCATCCTCATAAGTATCCACATTATTCAAACTCCTTTAAACTTCCCAGTGTCTTCCCCAATGGATTCTTTCACAGGCTGTCAGTTGGCTATTTCTGCACCCTTTGAAATTTCTTTACATTTGTCCTCGCTGTGTCTTATTCCTGAATGAAGGTGGAGCAAATCTTCCAAGTTTTTATTCAAAGAGACAGAATTTTCTCTAGACATATTGGTGCACACCTGTAATCCCAGGCTCAGGAGGCTAAAGAAGGAAGAGATGGCAAGTTCAGGGCCAGCCTCTGCAACTTAGTGAGGCCCTACAAACCTAGCAAGTTACAAGTTGTCTCAAAATAAAAAATAAAAGGGCTTGGTTTGGGCTGGGGTTGTGGCTCAGAGGAAGAGCACTCACCTAGCATGCATGAAGCACTCACTGGGTTAGATCCTCAGCACCACATAAAAATAAAACAAAGGTATTGTGTCCACCTACAACCAAAAAATAAATGTTAAAAACTTAAAAAAAAATTAAAAGGGCTGTGTTTATGACAAAGTGATAAAGCACCCTTGGTCCAATCCTTCCTTCTCAAAACAGAATTTTCTCTTCACTATAAAGTCATGCTGGGTAATTTACTAAGAGTAAAATTGTAAAAGTAGACACTTAGATTTTTCCTCATTTTCCTTCAGGTATACTGTCCTGCCTCCTATATACAATAGACATGCTCTCCTGCCTTCTAGCATCATACACTATGCAGAGGGACTGAAGGGCCAGGAGACTCTGGAAGGCTGAGCAGGCTGAAGGGGAGGGTGGGAGCATTCTGACCCTTTCTCCCAAAGAGGACACTACCTGCTTGGGCCTGAGAGTCATTGCTCTTTCTGGGATGGAGAGTTGAGAAGTTGGACTCTTCTGGTATTGGGGTCATTTCCTTCCAGGAGAACAGCCTATTTTAGCTGTGGAAAAAAGTCTCTTGCCAGGACATAGAAATTGTGCATACAACAGAAACTTGATTGCCAGACTTGGACTCTTTCCCTGTCTACTTGGGCCAGTAGGCTGCTGTCTTCTTCTGTCAATATGTTAATGGCTTCCAGAGTGAAATGAATCATGCTTTCTCTTTGTTTATTTGTCACGCTACTGTTATATCACTGTAATAACAACATGCTTTTATTTCCAAAAATAGTAACCAGTAGGAACTAAACTTCTCTTGGAGGTTTCTGACAAACTTAGAACTCTCATTCATTTATGGCTTTCAGCTGATGACTGGATACAATACTAGAGAAAATTTACAGCCGGAAACCATAACAGAACAGGAAGCAGATATGCATGAGCAGGTTAATGAGAAATAAAGGAGGAAATCACACTTGGTTGATTTTGTTTTTGTTGTTTTTTCTTTCTGGTTTTGTGTTTTGTTTGTTTGCTTGCTTGGTACCAGGGATTGAACCCAAGGACACATAACCCCTGAACTACATTCTACCCTACATTGCTGAGGGCCTGGATAGTTTGCTGAGTATGGCTTTGAATTTGCCATCCTCCTGCCTCAGCCTAGAGAGCCTCTGGGATTACAGGCATGCACCACCATGCCAGGCACACTGGAAGTTTCTGAATCAGAGAGGGAGGAAACAAGTGTGATAAGGTAGTGACATGATAGGATCCACGGAATTAGGGAACAAGGAGGAGTGTCACAGGAATCACAACCCGCAAATGAAATGTTAGCATACACATGTATGTATGTGTGTGTGTGTGTGTGTGTGTGTGTATATATATATATATATATATATATATATATATATATATATATAATATTTTAAAATAATTGTATATTATATTCTGTATGATATCTTATTCAGACACACATGTGTGCACTTTCACAAATATGGAAAAGAATGAAAAGCTGTGATATGCAGCATGCATGGAACCAGAGATCACATGTAAAGTGAAATGAACCAGGACAGGAGGACAAGTGCCACCAGATCTCACTCACATGGGAACTAGAGAGAAGTTGATCTCATAGGAGCTGATAGTGGAATGGTGCTTACCAGAGGCCCCAGAGAGCAGAAGGTGAGCAAAGATGGGAAAGGGTAATCAATGGTTCCCTAATACACCTGGAAAGGAACATGGAGCTGGTGGGCGATTGCAGGATGTGGTGACTGTTCAGAGCACTAACCTCAGGTGCATTTGAAAAAGCTGGAAGCAGGGATCTTGAGAGGTTCACAACAGAGACATGACAAATGTTCAAAGAGATAAATGTGTTGAACTGATTTAAACATTACATTCAACATGGCACTGCACTAGTGTGCACCACTTTTGTGTTTTGACGTATGTTAAAAAAGTTAAACAAGAATATCAGAAAGCAGTTGTGTGCATTGAAACCATCACTATAGAGGGAAAATAGATGGCATTGGGATAATGAGTGAGACATGAAGAGTATCTAAGCACAAACCTCAATGGAGTAAGCAGAAAGATGAGTCAGAGAAGTCCCGTTATCTTTTTCTTCTTCTGGGGGGTAATTTTTATGGTTTTCCTTCATCATATCCAGAGTTTATTGATTTTCTATTAATCTCACTTTTTCTACAGGCAAAATAATGATGGCCATGAAGTAAATTCAACCTAGAAATCAGCATTTGGAACTAAAATTTTGGTTGCAATTTAAAATAAAATGGAAAAGAATGAAAAGAAAAATGAATCCAATCCCTCATTCCCTCCAAGAATGTAAAGAGTTAAAGAAATTTAAAAAGTAATGAAGAACAAAAATATCAACTTCTTAAATATAAAGATAATGTTCAGCTTTATTAATCATATTGCAAACATATACATAATATCATATAGACAAAATAAATAAAATTATATAAATAGTTAAATAAATAATTAAATAGATAAATAGACACATCTGCAGGGA
The DNA here is from genome assembly GCF_001458135.2 of Marmota marmota marmota. Lineage (NCBI taxonomy): Eukaryota > Metazoa > Chordata > Mammalia > Rodentia > Sciuridae > Marmota > Marmota marmota. Next base: position 120,514 of record NW_026000103.1, read on the forward strand.
TGTAAGGGTCTAGTGCTTATAGATTTGAAAGCAATGTTGGGCAAAGGCCTGAACACATCTGAAAAAGTGAATTCATGTCACAATTCCAGCAGGAAGGAGAGTTATTGAAATGGCAGAACTTGTGGGAGTGTGGTAAGGTGTGTTCATCAGTGAGAAGCATTTCCCTGCTGGACCAGGTCCCATTCCATGCTCCTTAGACTTCCATACAAGTTGGCTGATGAAGAGAAGGATTTCATGATTTCTGTTCTGACCACCTCCCAGGCACAAGGCAGGTATTTCTTCTCCTTCAGGTAGACAGTGATCCTGTGGAAGTATTTCCTCACAGCCCTCAGGGGAGCCTCTTCCACCCCCACCTGCTGGGTCCCACAGGCTTTCAGGTCATCCAGCTGCTGATGGAGGCCAGTGAGGAAGGTGTCCAGGAGGGTCTTGTTCCAAGCAGCAAAGGCCTCCTGGGTGCTGAAGAGGTTGAAGATCTGCTGGGTCATCTCATGGAGGACAGCAACAGCTTGAGCCTTCTGCACCTGCTCACCCTCCAACTGCTTCTGGGGGAAGGCAAAGTCCTTTCTGTAGTTCAGGCAGGAGAAAGTGGGAATTCTCCTCATTTTTTCCAGGAGTGTCCAGGTCCCCTCCTCATTCTTGTCAGGAGTTTCAAGACCCAGGTTGTGTATCTGAGGCAGGTCACAGCCCAGAGAGCAGGTGGACTTACAGCTGAGCACCACCAGGGCCAGCAGGAAAGGCAAGGGCAAGGCCATTGGGGATCTTGCAGATGCTGCTGGGCTGCTTGAGATGGGTGCTCTTGCACCTTGCCTCTAGGTTCTCTGAAGCCCTTGACTTGTTCCTATGTCTTAAATAGGAACCAATATGCTCTCAATTTTCTGAATGTCACCAGTACTTTCTACTTCTGTTTTTGCTTTCCTTTATGCTTTCACTACATGTGTTTAATGTTTCCAAACCATATTTTCATTATATATTCCCCCTGCCCTGCCCCCAAACTTGTTTTTAGAATTATTGTCCCAACTGAAACCCCTATTAATTTTTTATGGAGGAGGAGCTTACTAGGTATTGAACCCAGAAGCGTTTTATGACTGAGCCACGTCCCCAACCCTTTTAATTTTTATTTTGACACAGGGTCTTGCTAAGGCACCATGTCCTCCCTTAGTTCCTCAGGCTGACCTCAAACGTGTGATCCTTCTGTCTCAGCCTCTGGAATCACTGGGATTAAAGGTGCACACAACCATGTCCAGCCTATTAAGCTTTAATATACATGTGTATGTATTTATATACCCAATGAATATGCCATTATTATAAGTGAAAATATTATAAGTAAATATATAAATAAGTAAAATTGTTAAATTTAATCTTTGTATTCAATACTGAATTTAAAATGTCTAAATTTAAACATTCAGTCAAAAGTAAATCTGAAAAGCTATTAGTATCAACATAACTTTCTAAATAAATTTACTCGATGACTTTAATATAACTAATTTGTATAAATCATAATGTGTCATATTCCTCAAAATCTCTCTTCAAAGTGATCTATTAGTGAAGCTTTCTGCTGAAAACTTAATTTAGTTTATTGAGTTTCATTTCTAGTATTTCTGTTTTGTATTTTTCATAATCTGTACATCTTTATTGAAATTATCTTTCACTTATTCTAAGTTCATTTCTTATCTTCTTTTAGCTTGTTAAAGATTTTCACTATGAACTTTCTAAATTTTTTTATGTCATTTCTTTCAATATGGTAGATATGAGGTCAATTGTTCTGGTTTCTTTGGTGTGGTTTGTTCCCCTCCTTTTTTATACTGCTAGTTTATCCAATCATCTATTGCAATGATTATCGTTTTATTTACGTAAGGGACTATTTAATGATCTTCTTTCCCCTCAGAGCTGCAGGTTTGGCAAATACACCTCTGTTGATACTTTCATTGAATGATTGTTGTCTGCAGTTCATTATCACTTTAAGATAAATATGATTACCACTTTGAGAGTATCTAGTCATCCCTGTTTACTACAATCACTTCAGAGCAAAGACACATACTATTCAACCTTAGGAAAACACCAAAAACATGTTGGAATTTTTCTCCACAGTTTTTATAACCCAGGTATAAACTCATAGTACAGTTCTGGAATAGACTAAAAAGATATTATTATCATTATTATCAATTAAATATACCAATGTCGTGATAACATCATATAGATACAGAAAAGGAGAGGAAAGAAAATTTGGACAAAAGAAAAGAGAAAACATGAATGAAAGAAGATAACATAGAAAACTAAAATGCACATCAAGGCAAGAAGAAAAAAAAATGTATGGGGACAATTGACAGCAGGTAATCTAAGAGAAAAAAGAGGGAGTAAGGGAAGAAAATATAAATCTGAGCTCAAAAAAAAGAGAATAATTTCAATAAATGCTTTAAAACATTAGAAGAAATACAGTGAAACCTGTTTGAGGCACAATATCAAATACTATGGTCACAAATATGAAATCAAAGTGAAGAGTAATACATATATAGTCAAAGTTGACCGCTGAGCTATTTATAATTAAACATGCCAAGGTGAAGAACATTCTTATTGCATTCTCTTTGGATTTTGTCAGGATTTGGAACCTTTAATATATGTCTAACTCTCTCAACTTTGGGTAACCCCAAGAGGTGCTGGGGCCCAGGAGCCAATGCTTGAGTTGCTGTGGTTGTCCCCACCATCATATTCTCATTTATCAGCCCAATGTCCTAAAGCTGGATGCTCCAAGGGTGTGGCACTCTGTCTGTTGGCTGTTTATCTTGTGTGCAGGAACTCAGGATGCCTGGATCTGGACAGTCACTCTGACTGTCCTGGGTCACCACCCCTCCCACTCTCCATCCTAGGGTCCTTTTCAAAGTGTCACAGAGCTTGGTGGCTATCTGCAAGCATGGGGCCTGTCATTGTGGGTTCTCCATGGGTGGTAAGTGGTGCAAAAGTGTCCCCCCTGACCTACTCAGATCACTGGGACACTTTTTCTGATACTGAGAAAGAGGCTTAACCAGTTTGCTTGGCTTCAAGATCCCACTGCCCATAGTCACAAACCACTAGAGCTGCTCCCCTCCACTGACTGGGACAGACACAGACATGGTCCAAGCTCCTACTGACTGCAGTTAGGCATCATGGGGGCTGTCCCCCTCTGCTGCCTGGGAGTGAGACAGCCATCCCACCCATGTCCAATCTCCGACCTGCTACAGCTCTAACTTCCAGAGACTGTCCCCATCTGCTGCTGGGACACAGACTGCTTTCCTGCCTGGTTATGCACTTTCATTTCTTGCCACTGGGGGCTTCTGTGCCTTCTCTATCTAGCCTGCCACTAAGGCCATGTGGAGTTAGGCTAGCACTTCCAGGGCAGTCTGCTCCCCTACACCTCTGATGGCTGCTGAGGGGTAGGGGGTTTCAGCAACTTTTGGCTAGGAGGGATTCATGTACAAGGTCCTTCTGCACAGATTATAGTGACATCCCTCTGCAGGGACAGTCTCTTTGGTTTTATTTGTTGCTACCTGGAGGTGAGGAGATGTCATGTTGATTTAATTTATTGTAGGGCAACAGGCCAGCTGTGGGCTCCACAAAATGACGGCGACTCTCAGCAGGACTTTGAGCCCACAATTTGGGCTAAACTGCTTGATCTCCTTCACTGACCTTGTTGTTCCTGTTGCATTTTAATTTGGTCTTCTTTTTTTCCCAGCTGTGGGTAAAGGAGTGAGCTTACATGATCTTCCTCTCCCTCTTTCTCTCTGTATTCCACTCCCTGCTCACACCACCCTGGTCTGGGTTCAGGTTAGGGAACTCTGCTTTGGTAATCGGACTGAAGTCCCTCCAGGTCTCAGACTGTCAAATATTCAGTCTTACAACATTTACTCTGTCAGCTCTGCAGTCAGCTGTTCCCTCAAAGCCTCTTTCTGTGCTGATGGGGGTCACCGCCTAGTTGTACCTACACATTCTTATTCATTTAATATTTTCCTGAGCAAAGAGTTGTCCTGATGTTTTTGAATTACTTTCATTTTCATCTTGAGGTTAGAAGTCAAACAGAAAAATAAAAATGCAACAACATTGAGCCAGTATTTCCAAAAATTTTCAACTCACCATTTTTACTTCTTGGTGATATTCCTAGAAAGCTATGATTGCACCAGAAGCCAAGGAAGACCAAAGTAAGTATGAATTGGATGGAAATTCAAATGACTGGCCCCTCAGGTGACGTGCTGCAGGGGAGTTCTTCTCTACTCTTACTCACCTGCCACCTTCTCCAGTGTCATTTCCACTCACTAATTCTAAGATTCACCTCTCACAAGGTCATTAGTTCTATCTAATTTTCCACTGTGGTGATGGTTTCAACCCACAGAGCAGCTTACTGACATTTAACATAATACTTACTAATATAGGAAAAATGACCATTGTAATTAAAGATATCATGATTTAACATTAATACAATAGAAAAGTTACTAATATGTCTTGCCAATATATGAAATCCACTTGAACATAGATATATTTCACAGGTGAAATCTATATAGAAAAAGAAAACTCTACACTATTTTTCAGATCATAACCCACTTTTCTCCTCTGCCTCAGATTACAACCTCTCATTCTTTTTTAAATTTTTTTTAAAAAAATATCTCAACCATAATTACTCTTCTCTTATTCGTCACTACCTTGGCTAACATGGCTTCTACTGATCGATTCTTCTAGATCACTAAGATTTTCCCTGCCCTCCACTTTCCCAAAGTGTTTCAATCCATATCTTCCATAAATCCATTCATTCCTCTTCTTCTAAGCAAGTTTATTTCCTAAAGACACTGTTTTACTGCCATTCTCTCCTCTTCTCCTTCTAATGTCAGCATCTTTCAACTCTGTCTCCTTCCTCAATTTTCTCTCTCATCCTTTTAAAAGTTGAAGGTCCTCAGGGTTAAGCTTTAATCCTTTTCTTTCTCTACACTCTCTCTCCACAAGACCACCTCCATTGCTGGACTTCCAGTTGACAGTTATGACCCATTAGACATTTATTTCTTGTAAATTGAAAACTCATTTATTCAATGGGCATTTGAACTTGGTTGTCTAGCAGTCAAATTATAGAAGATGTGCCTGCTTTCACCTTTCTCTCCTAACATGCTGCAATTACCCTCTGTTTAGAGAATTTAATTGGTTTTTTCATACTCCTCCTTATACCTTTTAACACAATTGATATTAAGTAGGATCATTCAGTTTAGGTTTTCTTGTCTCGAAACATGGGACCAAAGACACCAATAACTGTCTTTGGTGTTTGCCATGTTCACCTCAACATCCTGAGGAAAAAACAAAAGCTGGCTTAGATAAAGTGAATTATTATGGAAAGTGTAAATTTAGCATTAGTGGTGAGTCAATTCTACCATTCATTTTTTAATAAAATAGCAAAATCAGGATTTACTTGTCTTTTCAAGAATAAGAACAGAAAAGTTATCACTACTACAAATTTAATACACATAGCTAAATAAGAAATATATGTATGTAAAGTATATTTTGTTTTTTCAGCCACAATGTAAAGGTACATCTGATGTTATATGAACAAAAATAAATCTAATAAATAGTATAAAAATAAATATTTAAATAAACAGATACATCATCATGGTCATGTGTAGAAAAATGATATTGCCTAATATTCCTGAAATCATCTGATAAACTGACGAAATTCATTTCACAAATCCAGCAGGAATGTGAGTCTTTGAAATGGCAGAACTTGTGGGAGTGTGGTAAGGTGTGTTCATCAGTGAGAAGTATTTCCCTGCTGGACCAGGTCTCATTACATGCTCCCTAGTCTTCCATACAAGTTGGCTGATGAAGAGAAGGATTTCATGATTTCTGTTCTGACCACCTCCCAGGCACAAGGCAGGTATTTCTTCTCCTTCAGGTAGACAGTGATCCTGTGGAAGTATTTCCTCACAGCCCCCAGGGGAGCCTCTTCCACCCCCACCTGCTGGGTCCCACAGGCTTTCAGGTCATCCAGCTGCTGATGGAGACCAGTGAGGAAGGTGTCCAGGAGGGTCTTGTTCCAAGCAGCAAAGGCCTCCTGGGTGCTGAGGAGGTTGAAGACCTGCTGGGTCATCTGGTGGAGGACAGCAACAGCTTGAGCCTTCTGCACCTGCTCACCCTCCAGCTGCTCCAGGGAGAAAGCAAATTCTTTTCTGTAGTTCAGGCAGGAGAAAGTGGGAATTCTCCTCATTTTTTCCAGGAGTGTCCAGGTCCCCTCCTCATTCTTGTCAGGAGTTTCAAGACCCAGGTTGTGTATCTGAGGCAGGTCACAGCCCAGAGAGTAGGTGTTCTTGCAGCTGAGCACCACCAGGGCCAGCAGGAAAGGCAAGGGCAAGGCCATTGGGGATCTTGCAGATGCTGCTGGGCTACCTGAGATGGGTGATCTTGCCCCTTTACCTATAGGTTCTCTGAAGCCCTTGACTTGTTACTATGCCTTAAATAGGAACCAATATGCTTTCAATTTTCTGAACGTCACCCCAGTATTTTCTAATTCTCTTTTTACTTTCCTTTACACATTCACTACATGTGTTAAGAAAAGTGTTTTCCAACCATTTTTTCATTATTATTTCCTCTGCCCTGCCCCCCCGACCCCTTTTTAGAATTATTTTTCCAAATTAAACTCCTGTTAAATTTTTGTTCTTAATGATGTTCCTGGGATTGAATCCTGAGGCGCTTTAGCACTAATCCACATCCACAGAACTTTTTATTTTTATTTTGAGACAGTTCTCACTACATTGCTTCAGACCTTGCTTAGTTGCTGAGGCTGGCCTCCTCTGGAGTCACTGCGATTGCAGGTTGCACCATCTCTTGGAGAAGCTGCTGTCCATATAGGGTGAATGAACATTAACTTTTGTCTCCAACTTCTCTGAAGATCTTGCTCTATATATATGACTTTATTAGGGAACACACTAAGTATACACCTTAATAAAGGCATTTCTGAATGCCCTGACCTTCACTTTACCATCACCACCAAAAAGTTATTAAATATGGCCATGTCACCTTAAAAATCTTGCTGTGTCCCTTTGTAAACTCTGACCATCTCATTTCTAAATACCAGAGGCTCTGTTTCCTCATAAACACTAGTATTCATTCTGTCATTATAGATTAGTTTTCCTTTTTATATATCAGGAATTTGTTCAAAATGGGATATTACAGAATTCACTCCTTTTTGGTCTGTCTACTTATCCTCAGTATAATCATCCCTATGCTTATGTATCATGATTCATAGCTTTCAATCACCGATTAGTGTTCTGTCATGTAGATATGCTATGATTTCTTCAGTCATTCACTCATGATGGACATTGAATTGTTTCCAATTTCAGACTATTCCAAATAAAGCTCCTAGAACATTCATATGCAAGTCTGTGCATAGATACGGGCTTCCTTTTCTCTTGGGAATGGACTTGCAGACTCATATGGTAGGTATAGGTTTTGCCTTCCTAATCAAGTATAAAATGGTTTTCCAAACTAGTTGAATGACTTTTTAATTTCAGCAGCCGGTTATAAACCTTCCAATTGCTTCACAATCATGCCAAAGTTCCATGACAAGGACTTTTACCTATAGCCAGTCCAATAAATATGTTGTTGTGTCAACTTGTGGTTTATTTGCACTGCCCTGATGCTTCATAATGATCATTTTTTCCTGTCCTACTTGCTATCTGTCTCTCTCTTTGGGTGAAACATTTTTTTAATATATTTTCTCAGTCTTTGGGGTTACTTGCTTTCTTCTGAGTTTTAAGAATTCATATATATATTCTTTATCAGCTCTGTGACTTGTAAACATGGGCTTCATTTTCTAAAACTTCCTAAGTTAGTTGTTGAAGGATATCATTTATATGATGCATTTTTGGTTTTTAAAGAGCCTGCAATACAGAGTTATAAAGATAAACAGGATTTTCAGACCAAATTTCAATTGAAGCAAAGTTTCTGATTTGGTAATAAATGTTTGATTTTACCAAGTTTCTGGAGTACTCACCATCAAGTCAATGAATAAGTTATGTCATTAACTTGATCCTACTAAATTAGAAGAATGTTCTACTGGCACTTTCAGTACAATGTTGGAGTTGTTTTAAACAAAATACTCAAGGAGATTAGAGACAAACTAATGTTTAAAATCAACAATTAATATTGAGAACAAAATGATTCTTCATTTTAAGCTCAACAAACATCATTATGATGGATTTAGAGGAAATGCTTACAGTGTTTGAGATTTGGGATCTGGACACCAGGAATCTTCTAACCTGTCACCATGCTCTCTGCATGTCTCACAACCACAACAGCCAAGACAGAAATCCAGATGGATGAGGGTCCTGTCACCTCTGCTGGGCCACATCCCATGCTTCACCATAGACTCAGCCAACATGCTGGTGGGCTTTCCTCAGAAAGGGTGGTGGATACACAAGGTCCTCACACTGGCATGGGCTCCTCTGTAATAACATGCCATTTTATATTCATTATCTGTCCTAAACTACCATGATTTCTGACGAAGGTTCTACCATCTCCACATATATAATAATATAATGGTCATGTTTCTAGTTTGATGACATATCCATCTAAATATTTTACCAATTTTTCTTGGTTTAGTTTTTTATAATTATGTTTTCAAAGCATTTAAAAAATATATCAATAGGTGCAAGTACTTTACCAGATATATGACTTGCAAATGTTTTCTCCTAGTCTGTGGCATACTGTTCATTTCTTTCAGAGTGAAAGTGTCTAATGTTCCCTAAAGAGCCTCCACATCAGCATTATTAACTGCAAAAATGATGATACACATGCATGCTGTTATTGAACTTCATCTAGAAAATGAAGTAGATCTCCATATATTTAGGCAACACGTATATATTTGCATGTGGCCCATTTGTTTGGCTGGGTCTTCTTATCACTTAAAGGCTGGATAAGGTGGCTCCACCACTAATCTTTCTCCATAGAAGTCCAGCATCCTCTGCATGATTTCCTTGGAATCCTGAGGTACAAAGTAAGAAGGGGAAGGCAGCTCTGTTGTCATTGCTCTGCTGTCTGGTCCTGAATATTTGGCTCATCATAAAGGTCTGGCCACCATGCAGTTGATTCCACATACTCTTCAAATCATGGACCAGGACACTTGCTATGATTAATGCACAAAAATGCTACACACATGAGGACTTACCTGTCAGGAGTGTGGTACACACCTGTAATCCCAGCCACTGAGGCAGGGGAATCACATGTTCTGCAACTCAGTGAGACCTTAAGTAAAACACTGTCTCAAAATAAAAATTGAAAATGGGATGTTACTCAGTGGCAAAGCAATCCTGGGTTCAATCCCTAATATAAAAAAAAAAAACTTTTCTTCACTGAAGGTTTTGAGAAGATGGAAGAAATTTCATCACATCAGTGCACACAATTTCAGGTTGTTCAAGAGACAACCTGTTCTGAAAAGCTCTTCTTCATTCCCACCAGGGAGTTACCACTGCCTTAATCTGAGGAGTATTGCAGTTCCAGATCATCCAGGGAATTTCTCTCTCTCTTTCTCATCAGAACAAGCCAACACTCAAAACCATGCTCTCTTGGTCTATTTTCTCTAGCTATAACTATGTACAACAATTAATACGGGAATGTCCTGGCTCCATGGGGATGGGCTATTTATATGGCATGGCCCTCTCTGTTTCAGAGGAATTTCCCACTTTCAGTTCTCCCTTTCATTTTTACCATGTCACTTTCTTCTTATTGCATTCTTAAGAGTTTCTAAAACCCTTTTCATTTAAACTCCTGATTACTCTATATAATGTATATTAGGGGAAATATATACAAACTGTGAGAATTTCTAATATTGTATAGTTTCAGTAATTTCTCAAGGAAAGGATAAGAAGGGACTTGAGAGGAAACAAAGAAGCCCCAAATAGCCAGGAGGTATTAACTGAAAAGCCACTCATAGAACAGCAGCTGGATTGGGGTTTTGCCTATTGCAATGGTAGGTTCATGTGCAAGGGTCTGGGGGAGTTCTGAGAGACCTTGGAATAGTGCAGGGAAGAGAAAGTTTCAAACCAATTGTGTCTGAAATAGTGACATGTCTTCCATTTTGTTGGCTTACATCCTTGCTCTTGAAGTTGTTAGCCACCATGTGAGGGGTCTGACTGCCCTGAGACTACTGTACTGAAGGGAAGCCCAAACTAGCTCAGGGGACACCAGGTGGAACTTGGCAAGATAATTTAAATGTTTAAGCAATTAAATCCCTTTAATTTGCAATATTATGACTAGAAATTTACCTTTGGCTGTCCCTGCAGAAGTGTGTGTGAGTGTATAAAACACACAATATCTATAAATTCCCATTGCAGCAACTTCACAATAAGAAATACAATTATCTATCAGGAAAGAAGTGGTTAAGCAATACCATAGTACAGACAGAATGGAATATTATTGAACCATTAAAATGGAAACAGATGATATAAACTTATGTCACAAATATGTTTAATGAAATGAGTATGATTTATGAAATACGTAATATAATATTCGTTAATATATAACATAAAACAAATATATGAACTATATAATTAAATCATATAATATCTCTACAAAGTAATATATTTCATATAGTATAATTTATTGTCATAATTATTATATATTATATATAATATGTTGTCTATAAAATAATTGAAATGATAATATTAATTGTTTTATAAATTAACTGAAAGACACACACAAACACAAATTTACATGAATACATGTGCTGACACATGCATGTTATCTTTTTCAACAGCTACATTCACTCAAATATTAATAGTAGTCACTTGCAGTGACAATGCTTACAGGGGTGAGAATGTGGCTTGAAACAAAAACCTTTCCCTTTTCACTTGTAACTTTAGAAATTTTGGTAATTTTCAGTAGACAAATTTTTTATGTGCATTGTATTCATGCATAATAGTGGGATTCATTATGCCATATTTATACATGCACACAACATAACTGGATGTATCTCTCGCCTCAGGACCTCCTTTTTCCTTCCCTCCTGCATCCCCTGATCCCAATCACATAGGGTTTTCTCCAGGATAAGAAGAGACATGAGGCATCTTAATCATTCAGTACATTTTGTTTGAGAAAGTTAAAAACCCCTCCTCTGTTTAATTTATCTCTTATTTTATTCACATTTAATATTTTCTATAACAAACACACACTATTGGTGTCATTAGGAAACACAGTTATAGAGGAGAGTAAGTCCTAGTGTCTACAGCACTTACAGGGGTGACTCTGGCTCATAACAACTTATTAGATATTTTAAAAGAGAAGAGTTTGATGATTCCCAACTCAAAAACATGACACTGTTTAAGGAGATGGTGGCATGGTCTGGATGTTAAATGTCCCCTCCAGGCCATGTGTTAAAGCTTGATCCCCAGGGAGCTGCCAATGGGAGGTGGTGGAGTCTTTTGGAGGTGTCCTCTAGTGGGAGGTTTGAAGATCACAGCTGGTGTGTCCTTGAAGGGCATTTTGGGACGCTGGCCCCTCCTCACTCCCTTTTATTCCCTGGATATGAGGTGGGCAGGTTTGGCCTATGAAGCAATCCTGTGGTGACATCCTGCACTGTCAGGCACGCAAAGCAATGGACCAATTAGTCATGGACTGCAACCACCAGAATGTTAAAAATTAATTATCAAGGGTGTTTGTTATGGTATCCAAAAACTGACTAATAATGGTGAAAATACTAGTTACTCTGTTTAAATCATTACACATTATAAACATGTATAATGATTATCCCACTCTACAATATAAATGCTTACAATTATAATGCCTATGTCAATAAAAAGCCCAAGTTTGTTTGTATTATAAAGTATATAAGGTCCTATGAGAAACAGGTATATAATGATGAAGAGAGAAAATTTATAAAAAAAAAGTATAGCAACATCATAATACTCATTTATTTTGTTTGATTTTGACACTAAAGGCTGATTTTCCCCTTTTTTCTTTGTGTGGTTTTCCAATTTTCCACTGCCAAACATGTGTTCTCTTGTAATAGACCAATCTACACAAAAGGGAACAATCAACCACCAAGTTTCAAGGCCATTCTGCCTCTTCTGTGGGTTTTATTCTTACATTTTGGCATTTTCATGTGAGCTCATAAAAGGCACTTAGCTTTTTCCTAAGTTCTAGGAAAAAGTAGATTCTAAAATAATGAGTTTTTTTTAAAAGAAAATGATGTTGCAGCTGTTTCACTTATGAATGTCTTTTTATGTCAGTGACTGAATAATTTCTTGGGGAAACTCCATTTTGAAAAGCATCTTAGGATAAGTCTGGAATTATCCATGGCTCACAACACAAAGACCAATGCAAGGTGTTTCAGAGATCAATTCTTTCTACTAAGAGGAGAACAATCCAGGGATTCTGGTGATTAGGACTTGCCCATTCAAGATGAATTGTGAGCTCATTTAGAGTTGACCTCTCCTGGTGCAGCAGTGGGCCTCCTCCTTGGGCCACATCTAGTGGTCTCTGACCCTCCCATGCTGAAATGGCCATCAGAGTTCATCCTATGATAAGAGAAAAGCCACAGAAGTGGAAGCTGTAGTAGTAGTAGTTGTAGTATTGTTACTAATTCTTGAATTCTTACTATACACTGGTCTCTGAATAATCCTCATAATAAATATTTGAGTGATACATTAGCACATTTGTTATTATTGTCAACAAAATTCTTGAAGTAGGCTACTTTTTAAAGAAAAGAGATCTCTTTAGCTGGAAGTTCTAGAGGTTTAAAGTTCAAGATTGGGCGGCTCCTTTGATATGACCGACTCACTCTAAAGACCAGCAGTGTAATTAACCTAATAATGTTATTGTGTGTGTAAGTCACTTGTAACTCTGTTATAAAGGGGAAAATTTTTAAAGTTTTAGTAACTTTAAGTAACTACAGCTACAAATATTTGTTTATGGATACCCATTATAAAAAGTATAACATCGAAAACATACACTGTAACAGGAGGATTAAACATATACTGCTACTATACGAAATTGAATCAAGTTGTCAGTTTTTAATAGACTGCTACAATTATAAGATACTCTATGTAAGTTTTATGATTACTACAAAGCAAACCATTGTTTTCTGTATACAAAATATCAAGAGAAAGGAATGAAAGCACACCACTTCAAAATCATCAAATCACTAAAGGACATAATAATACAGGAAGAAAGGAATGAAGAAACTAACAAACAATCAGAAAGAAATTAACACAGTGGCAATAGTAAGCCATTACCTACCAATCATTAGTATAAATGCCAATGGACTAAACATTCCAATCAAAAATAGAGAGTGTCTGAACAGATTCTTCTAAAATGCCCAACAGTATGCTGTCTGCAAGAGACTTCAGCTTCACAGACACATAAGGAATGAAGGCAAAGGGATGGAAAAGATATTCCACACAGACACTGACCAAAAGAGAACATAGGTAGTTGTACTTACATCAGAAACAGTATCATAACACAAGGAAGGTCCTTACACAATGTTAAAGGGGTAAATTCATTAAGAGTATTTAACAATCACAAAAACATATACATCCAACATCAGAACACCAAAATATACAAAGAAAGTATGATTGAATCTGAAGAGATAAAGAGGTTGTAATGTAAGAGCAATTTCTGTACTACTTTGGACAACAGATAAATCATTCAGATAGAAAATGAGGCAATAAGTGGAGTGGAGCTACACTTCAGACAAAATGATCTTAACTAACATATATTCACAGAACTTTCCATCCTACAGCAGAAACCCATTCTTCCCAACTGAATATACAACTTACTCTAGAATAGATATGGTAGGCTACAAAACAAATCTGAGTAAATTTAAGATTAGAATCATATCATATCAGTATTATTTCCAAAATCAATAATATACAACCAGAAAAAAAATTGGAAATTAAACGACTCCCTCCTGAATAAGTAGTGAGTCAAAAATAAATCAAAGGGGAAATTAGAAAGTACCTGAAAGCAAACAAATTTGGGAAATGAACATACCAAAACATGGAATGCAGCAAAACCCGTTCTAAGATTGATGCTGATGGGATCAATACCTACATAAGGGAAAAAAGAAAGATCTCAAATGATCAAACCTCCTTTTAACCTCAATAAACTAGTAACCTAAAGGGAAAGGAAGCCCCCACAGTGAGTAGAGGAAGAGAGACAATGAAGATAAGAGCAGAAATAAATTAAAAAGAAACTAAAAAAACAATAGGAAAGATTAGCACAAAGTGGACAAACCATTGTTCACAGTAACTGAGAAGACTCAAAATAAATAAAATCCAGAATAAATGAGGATAAGTTAAAACTGATACCACAGAAATGCAAAGGAGCATTAGAGACTACTATGAACAAGAGCTAATAAATTGATACTCAAAAAGAAATGGATACATGACTATTAATACATTAACAGTGACGAATAAATCATGAACAATAGAAATAAATAATGAACAATAAATCATGAACAGACAAATAATAAAAGGGGGATTCTTCTCAATAATCAAAAATCACAGAACAACAAAAAGTCCAGGACTTGAGGGATTCACTTGTAAGTGCTACCAATAATGAACAAGAATAGCAGAAGGAGAAATACAACCTGTTAATAGATCTATGAAAATATGTTCAGCAACTCTAGCAAGTAGGGAAATGGAAATTAAAACTACACTGAGATTCCATCTCACTCCAGTCACTATAGCAGTTAACAAGAATAAAACTATTAATAAATGTTGGCGAGGATGTGAGAAAAAAGGTCCACACATACATTTCTGGTGGGACTTCATTTTGGTAAAAACACTCTGCAAAGCAGTATGGAGATTACTCAGAAAACTATGAATGGAACCACCATTTGAGCCAATTATCCCACTCTTTGATATATACCTAAAGGACATAAAATCAGCATACTTCATTGACTCATCCACATCAATGTTTATAGCAGCTCAATTCACAATAGCTAAGCTATGGAACCAACCTAGATGACCTTAAGCAGATGAATGGGTAAAGAAAATGTGGTATATATACATAATGGAATACTAGTAAGCCTTAAGGGAGAATGAAATGATGGCATTTTTCTGGTAAATAGATGCAACTGGAGACTATCATGTTAAGTGAAATAAGCCAATCCCCTAAAATCAATGGCTAAATGTTCTGTCTGATATGTGGATGCTAACTCACAATAATAAGTGGAGGAGAGTGGAGGGGCAGACGTTCATTAAATTGGACAAAGGGGAATGAAAATAATGGACTGGAATGGGAATAGGAAAGAGAGTAGAATGATTTCAACATAATTTTCCTATATTCTTATTTGAATATACAACCAATAAACTCCGCCTCATGTACAAACACAAAAATTGGAAATTATACTCCATGTATGTATGATATGTGAAAATACATTTTACTATCATGTGTAACTAAAAAGAACAAATAAAAAAAATTAAAAGAAGAATAAATACCAACTGCAATAGTTAATTTGAATTGTCAAATTGATTGGACTAAAAGATGCTGAAGATTAAGGGATTTTTGATTGTGTCGGTGATGGTGATAGGAATGATTGGCATGTGGGATAATAAACTGAATTAAAGACCCTACCTAAGTGTGGGCAGCACCATCCAATAGATTGGAGGCTTGATTGGAATTAAAGTTGGAAGGAAAAGGAAGCAGATGTAGATGAAAGCTCAATATTTCTTGAACAGGTTCTTGATTGCTGCTGAGATTGTCTAAGGACAGCAGACTATTGCTCCTTCACTTTTCCAAAGAAGACTTTCCCAGTGTTCTCCAGGGAGTTTCCAGAAGCCTCCCATCTCAAACTTGGGTAGCATCTCTGAACTCTCTAGTTCTGAGGCTTCAGTATCTTGGACTGTGCAGCTACTGGTTCCTCCAGCTTTCTAGCCTGCAGACAGCCATTATGGTCTATCCAGCTTCTAGTTGTGTAAGCCAATCTAATAAATTTCCTTTTTATAATCATACCGCCTGTTGTTTCTGTTCCTCTAGAGAATTCTGTCTAATACAGCAACCCTACTCAAATTTTCCCAAATAGTGAGGAGGAGGGAACACTTCCAATTCGTTTTATGAGACCGCTATTACCCTGAGATGCAAACCCTACAAGACAGTATAAAATAGAAGCTTATTGGTCAATATGCCCAAAGAGCATATTTAGAAAATCCTCAATGAAATCCTCACAAACAAGACTCAATAGTGTATTAACATGATCATAACCACAATCAAGTGAAATTCATCCCTGGCATGCAGGGATGATTTTGTGTTTGTGTGTGTGTGTGTGTGTGTGTGTATAAAATACTACATTAAGAGAAAAAGGGATTAAAATGATATCATTCCAATAAATGCAGAAAAAAATTTGACAAAAATTCAACATTTATTCATCACAAAAACTACCAACAAGGACTAGATATACAATTCAATGGTAGAGCATTCACCTTGCATGTTTAATGTACTTGTTTTGATCCCCAGTATTGCCAAAAAAAAAAAGCATGAAAAAATAGAAAAACAACTACAAAAAAAAGTTTCAACACTTTACATATAGCAGGAATGTACTTCAACATAACAAAGGTCATAGATGGCATGGCTATCATATATAATAGTGCAAAGTAAAACCTTTTCCTGTAGATCAGGAAGAAAACAAGGATGCCTGCTTTGGCCACTTCCTATTCAATATTAGAGTGGAATTCCTAACCAGAGCAAGAAAAATGAAAAGCTGTCCAAATAAGAAAGGAAGAAGTGAACTGATTTGTAAATGACATGACCCTATAGAGTATAGAAAACTATAAATTTCCCACCAAAGCAGTGCTTGAACAAATAGATTTATACAGTAAAGTTGCAGGATATGAAATCTGCATATAAAACCCAGCAGCCTTACTATGTGCTAGCAGTGAGATCAAAAGAAAAAATTTAATATTTGAAGCAAAGTATCTGTACATTAAAAAGTACAAAATACTGATGAAAGAAATTGAAGAGGAAATAAATTAATGGAAAGAGATCTTATGTTAGTGGGTTGAAAAAATTAATAATGTTAAAATATTCAAACTATCCAAAGTCATCTATAAATTCTATGCAATTCCTATTGAAATTCCAAAGGCATATACTTCACAGAATTAAGAAACAATCCTAAAATTTCAATGAAAAACCAGCAAACAAGAAAAAAGTAAAAAAAAAAAAAACAATGCCCAAGCAATATTGACCAAGAGGAACAAACATCAGTTTCAAATTGTACTACAAAGTTATCATAGTCTAAACATCCTGTATAATGTATACATAAACATGCATAATTGATCAAGGTCCTGTTGCTATTATTATTTTGAACAAAATGTAATATTTTAGGCCAATTAAGAATGAGAAATACAAAATATTTTGCCTTCATTTATTCCTTCTTTGAAGCAGTTCCATATTAAAAAAATACAGGTATGAGTTGCTCATATAATTTTCCTTCTCTTTAAAGAAATTGTAACTTTTTATTTTTTCTTGCAAAGGAGGTCTCCTGGTATCCAATTCTTTCAATGTTTAACTGAGAAAGTCACTCTTTACCCTTTCTATTTGAAGAATGATTTCACTTGGTAAGAATTCTAATGATTAGGCCTCAGTTTTTACTGAGTCTAGGCTCAGGATTGTGAACTTTACAAGCTGATTTTTAGTACATACCCTACCCCCAACCCTGTTAGGTTGGACAAGATTATCACAGTGGACTGGAGATGAGTATTTTCCTTCTCCTACATGGAAAACTGGAATGAGCTGGAGTTGGTATTTCCCTTCTTCCATATGGAATGCTTGAAATGGCTCAGATTGAGGATTTCCCTTCCAACTCTCAGTTGTCTCTAAAAATATCCAGTGGGTTAGATCCATATAACTAGTTTGTCCTAAGGGCAGAACTGTTCAGGAGAACCAAGTAGAACCAAATGGTTTATTTCCCTCTCCCCCAGCTGGAAGCAGTAGGTGACTTCTCGTGATATTTTTTATGAGAACCCAAAAAAATCTCAAGTAACGTGGGGGCCCTCCCATGACTGGGTCCTCTGAAGTTTTCACTCCTGATTGTCCACCCTAAGTCATCAGTGATGCGTCAATTACTGGTCAAGTTTTCCTACTTGGGCACCAGGTCCTGCTACAGTTTCCCACCTGAGTCCCTGTTCCAGCAAGCTGAACTTCCTGTATTCCTGTCTCTCCAACCTTGCAGAGATTAACAGATTAGAGAGCATATAGCACCATGTCTTCACCTCTCATACATCCCAACAGTGCTAATCTTTCAGTCTGATCAGCATTTTACTGGTTGTCAAGACAGGATAGACATTTCCAAGCTCCTTGCATACAGAACAGACTTAAATGAATTTTAAATTTAATTAAGATTACCAAACAACAGTACAAAGTATTTATACAATATAAAGCAGGTATACAGCCTTTCTCCTTGCATTGAGATTGATTTTTTTCAGTTTGGATACCAACGAGGCTTAAGCAAATTGGTCCTCATGTTATCGTCTTAACTGAGTGATGCGTATTTTAGCATATGGTGGGTGGGAATCCTAGTAAGGAGGTAAATCAGATTCTGCAGAGCAGGCTGCAAGGCAGGGCAAGGCTCTGGCTTCTTCCACTATAGAAATACAAATAATATATTGAATAAATTCTTGTTGTTCATTAACATATTAATGAATATTTATTAAACAACTTCATATAAAAATATGTTTACTCAATATTTCATAATATGTATTAAATGTAAATATAAATGGTGACTCTGATTCTATTTCATTGAAAATTAAGTGGTGATTCTTGCAATTTAATTGAGCTATTCTAAAAATACTTTTAATGAAGTTTTAGTGTTGGCTTACTTATCGATCTTGTGCCTTCTTTTTAAGGTTTCTTCCAATGTATTTTTTTTTTAGTTTCCAATGTGATTTTGGAAACATATTTTATACTTCATTATGGTTCTAATTATGAATAAAATTGTATTTTGTTTTCTTATTTTGATAGGTATTGACTTCATTTCATTCATATGTGTGCTTTACATTTAATGAGTAAATATTTAAAACTTTCTTATTTTAAATTCTCATGTGGTGAATGTAAATATATAGAAATAGAGAAACACAATCTCTTTGGGGGTCTCCATAATTTTCAAGATGCATCAGTGGGTCTAAAAATCAAAATATTGGTAGGAGGGGCAGCGCAGAGATGCTGCCCGCCCCTGCAAGGTAGGCAGACCTGTGACAGACCGGCGGATCAGGCCCAGTGGCCTGCCAGCGTGGTACACACGTCACCCCAATTGGAGTAGGGGCAGAGCAGAGCCGCCACCCGTGCCCGCAAGGTAGGCAGACCTGCGACCGACGTGTGGAACAGGCCCAGCGCCCGGCCGGGGTGGTAGGCACGTCACCCAAATTGGAGTAGGAGCAGAGCAGAGCCTTCGCCCGCACCCAGAAGAGGCCCAGCGGTCCGCGGGTGTGGTAGACAAGTCACACCAATTGGAGGAGTGGCAGAGCAGAGCCGCCGCCCGCACCTGCAAGGTTGGCAGACCTGCAACCGACCCGCAGATCAGGCCCGGTGGCCTGCCAGCGTGGTACACACATCACCCCAATTGGAGTAGAGGCAGAGCAGAGCTATCACCCGTGTCCGGGACAAGCCCAGTGACCCGCCGGCGAGGTAGACATGTCACCCCAATTGGAGTAAGGAAAGAGCAGAGCTGCCGCCCGTGCCTGCAAGGTAGGCAGACCTGTGACCGACCAGCAGGACAGGCCCAGGGGTCCGCGGGCATGGTAGACACCTCACACCAATTGGAGGAGGGGCAGAGCAGAGCCACCGCCCGTGCCTGCAAGGTAGGCAGACCACCACCCGACCCTGCAAGGGAGACTTTTCAACTATACAAGAGCAATATAAATATATAGGGGGAAAAAATTTTCAAAAACACAACAGTTTCACCAAGCAGAAAGAAATGCAAGCAGTATGAAAAGACAAGGAAAGAAAGGACCACAAGCAATGCAGGTCAAC
>NW_026000103.1:147475-149942 GCF_001458135.2 Marmota marmota marmota
AACCAGTAAAGGTCTTAGTGGGGTGGATTCCCTCCCCCCACCGGGCATCTGGAGTGTGCCGGACGATCACGGTCACAAACCCAGCGATAGCCCGAAGGGAGTTGGCGAGCCGGGGTCAGGGGATCCTTACCACACCAGATCAGTGGTGAGTGCAGGCAGCCGGAGTCTGAAAAGAGTGGACCAGGGCGGAGTATCTCGGCGGAGCGGGAGACCGGGCTCTTGTTGGAAAGAGCTCACCCGTATCCGAGTCACGGCACCAGAATGAAAGAATTCCCCACACAAAGACACTTCGCCGGGAGAATTCCAATTTTATTGCAAAAAGCAGTGTGCTTATATAGAACTAAGGGGGAGATGGTAGGGTTTAGATAAATGGCAGGCAACCCGTTTATTGGCAAGTTCTTTCAGATATCAGCTCCAGAGCCCAGGAATTAGTTCTCATTGGGGCTAAGTTTCCCCGCCAGCGAGATTTGAAATTGGCGCCGGCGGGAGAGTTCACAGGGGCGGAACTTTTCGCGCCACTGCAGAAAAGAAGAAGGTAGGAAGAAGAGGTGCTTAGGCGCCATGTTGGGGTTTTTTCTCTGGGGTATGGCTGCCATTTATACTTTTCCCAACATCCCAGAGGAAGAAGAGGACCCAAGAGGTGGAATCCGTGGAAGTGCGGTTGTCTCTCCATTTTATAGTTTCTTTCAGTGATGTAATGTAGGTGGAAAGGCCCAAGGGCTGGGACACAGGTGGACCAAAGAAGTAATCTGGTCAGGAAGGACTTCTGAGTTAGCACCTTCAAGTTTGCTGGGGGCTGTTTATTAACACTTCCTTGGGATGGGCTATCTTCAAGTTTGCTGGGGGCTGTTCATTAACACTTCTTTGGGATGGGCTTTGGGCCTAGGGCTTTTCTCAGGACTTCATTAACATTCTAAGAGTTGTTCAACTTTTCCGGGAGTTCATTCTCAACATGGCCTCCATTTTAGATTTCACTCGGTATTAGACCCGATTTACCTAACTACACTGACTACCTAACTTTAAATCTGGCTTCACATTGGTGCTCAGACAATTCCTATTAATGTTTAATATCGCATTAATTTTCAATCATATATTTAATTACAACAATTGTTTTTCCTTATATACGTAGGTACTATGTTGAATGTCAGTAAGCTGCTCTCTGGACTAAAACCTTCACTAAGGCAGATAATTGATGGAAATGGTGACCTTATTGAGAGGTGGTATATAGAATTAATGAGCAGAAATGGACAAGGTGGCAGTTGAGTAAGAGGAGAAAAGAGCTCTGTGCATCACGCTATCTGGGAGCCACTTTCCTTTTCATCACATTCAGGCTTCCATCTGTTTTCCTTTTGCTTTCATTTCTCAGCTGCAATGACTGACTTCTAGGAATATTTACCAGATAAAGAAAAATGATGTACTGAAAATTTTTGGAAAAAATGGTTCGTGACTTTTGGATTTCCCTTTTCTTGGATATTTGACTTCTAACCTCAAGATGAAGTGAAAGTAAGTCAGAGACAGGAAGGCCCTTTGCTCAGAAAAATATGTAAAATGAATGAACAAAATTTTAAAGGTTTGGAAGTCAGTTTTTTTTTAAATTAAATGGCAGGCTAATATTATTTTGCATCATATGGTGGTTTAACTGCCCCACATTTTCTTTATGAGCACAAAAAGGATGAACCAAGAAGTTCAACTGAAATATTATCATCCTAGGAAGAAGAGAGATGTGGATAAGAGAATTTAGTAACTAAAGTGAAGAAAGAAAAAGGAGGAGCTCTTTTCTCTTCCTTTGTGGTTTCTTTCCATCCATTTCCCTTCAAAAGTACAGATGCCCTATTGTTTCCCAGGCGAGTCCCATCTATGTGGCCACCGTCAAGACCTCCTGATGAAGAACACAGGCCCAAGGATGCTGAAACAGAATCTCAATCTGCTAGTTTGGAAACTCCAGAAAAAAGTTCAGATGCTGCCCAGCAGGAAATTTTGGATATGAAGTCTGAAGGACAGGCAAATGTAATTCAGCAACTGGAACAAACCATCGAAGATCTGAGGACCAAAATAGCTGAACTAGAAAAGCAGTACCCTGTCTTGGACACCGAGGTGGCCGGCAGCCATCAAGGGGCTGAGAATGGAGTGACATCCTCAGAAGATGTCTGCCTAGAAACTTTAAGATTAGTAGGAAAGGATATGCAACCTCAAAGGATTTTAGAGGCAAAATCTATACAGACTTCCCCAACAGAGGAGGGTGGGATACTAACACTACCATCTGTGAAGGCACTGTCAGAAGGTCCTCCATGCCCGCCTGGGGCTGAAAGTGGAGAGTCAGCTGTTCCAACATCACCTTCTGGACCTCAGACAAAATTTTGTTCTGAGGTTTCTTTGATTGTGTCTCCAAGGCGAATATCAGTACAGCTTGAGGCCCATCAGTCCACGCCGAGTGTATCACAGCCTCTACCACCTTCATCCCTTCCAT
>NW_026000103.1:152974-159727 GCF_001458135.2 Marmota marmota marmota
TGAATTTTAAAACTATATCTTATTAAAACAGTTTGCTAAATTCTCACTTTTAAAGTAAAATTCTAAATCCCATAAGATGGTTCAGCAGAGAGTTGTGACTCTTATTCCTTAACTCTTAATGTTTTGTCAAAGATTCTCTTTGAGCAAACTTCAGTCAGGTGACCTGAGTACTCTTTGGAGGTTTTGTGGCCCAGTGTTTGCTCTGCCTAGTCCAGATGTCATAAGAATCCTGGTAATTTGGGTTTATGAGAATCTCCTATCTCTTGGTATTGGTCACCCTTGATATCTGATCCAATGTCTTGTGTCCCATACTTCATATCTGGTAAAGAGGCCTGCCTTTATAAGAGTTCTGTTAAGTTGGTTTGGTAAAGATCCCCTCACCCCTGATGTCTTCTGTTAGCAATTTTCCATCCACTGCACCCATTCTACTGGTTGGCTACAAATGTCAGGCTGTCTTTGATGCATTGGGAATTGAGACCCTGTCTCTCTCCTATGTTGTGACAGTCTTGATGCCTGTCCCAATATGTCTGAATAAAGTCTTCCTTAGTGTTTTACCTAGTATCACCATAATTTTTCTTCACTTGTCAGGTAACCCAGAAGGCTAAAACTAACAGGCACCCACCAGCTGGCAAGTCAGATGACTCAGAGGCTTTAGTCATCTCAGGCCACACTTCCAGTGCCTTCAGTGTGCCCTTCCAGATGTGAGCTCCCTGAGCTCTGAGCCTGAGGTCACTGGTATAGTTCTGATTTGGCTCATGCTTCTAGCCTGACCATAATTCAGGCTTGCACTTTATCTGTGAAAATTAAGGCCTTAGTCCATAAGGTTTTAAATATATTTGAATAAGTGGATGGGACTATGTAGGATTTCAGTCATATATGAATATGGTTGATCTATGTTCCAACATGGTTTTGCTATTTATGGACTCCCTGTGTTTCTAGTTTTCTTTTGTAAATGGGGGATATATGAATATATTGCTGGACTAATCAAAGAGTTTTACAAAGATCATTAAGCCTGTGAAGACTCAATGTAAAAAAGAAAATAAGACTGATGTGTAAGTAAACTGGACCTACTTTAATGCTAAGGTAACCTTTGGCTTTAGCAAATGGGCTATTCACTGAATGAGTCAAATGGAAGGTGAAGAAAAATACTTTACCATTACTTAGACAGGATCACTGGGAAATCATTGATCAGTCTAGAAATCCCCTCCCCATACAGCTTGTAAGAGCTGAAGACTCCGAGTAGGCTGGTCTATGTTGCAACAGTGGTTTTGTTACTTATGGACTCCCTGTGTTTCTCTTTTTCTTTTGTAAATGGGAGATCCTATATATATATGTATATATGTATATATGTAATATAAATACATTATATATTTTATATGAACATATATTTATTTTTATATAGATGTATAGATTTTCAGTGTAAATATGTATTTTATGTATCTCATATATGTAATATAGAGATGTATGTATATCATATATATTTAATTAATTAATATGTATTCATATTATTTTGTATATTTATTTTTCCATATATCTGTATATCAATATCTAACTATCTTTATATATAAAGAGAATAAACCTTTTGTTTTCTTAATGATTCTGGTTTTTTTTTCATATCTTTAAAAAATGTCACCAAATCTGGTTTGATACTAACTGAACATGAGGGATGCCATTGTTTCATTTATCTTGCTATTGGTAAGAATAGCCAGTTTCAACTTGTTGATGTTGATTCCAAGAAAGGACCACCAGTGTACTGTAGTCTCCCTCCCTCTGAGCCAGGCATTCCTTAGAAGTGGCAACTTCTCTGCTCCTTCCAGTCCAGCAGACAATCCCTTGTCCTAGAGTTTGCATTTCAAGGGAGACAAAGTGTAGGCACCTGAGAATGTATTGGAGCTGCAGTTGAAAATTCTCTTTGCTTAATTTGGTTAAACTTGGACTGTACAACTAAAATAAAAATTTAAATATATATTTATAAATGAATATTAACACATATATTAAATAATATCAATATAAATTAAATGATAATTATACACTACGTATTTCATATATAAATATTTATAAATTATTACATATATTTATTAGATTATTATATAAGGACACATATTCAAGCACCCGTAATATGTAATGTATGAAATACATATTTATATTTTATAAAATATGCTATTAACATACATATTAACATGAATATATATTTTCTATAAAACATAATATATTGATATTATTAAATGTATATCAATAAATATAAAATATAAGTCTATTTGAATATTACATGAACATAAATTGTTATAATTTAGATGCTCATTTTATATAAAGCATACTGTATATCATACTTCACAATTAGATAAATAATACAGTATTCGTATATAATACACATAATATATTAAAATATATACTTATATGATATAAATATATGTATTGGATAAGTGTTTTATAATGTATATATAAATAACATATACTATACATATTTTATATACAATAGTTTGTATGTTTTTATAATATAAAAATATAATATACATGTTATTTCATATACATAATATATGACATACATTCAATTGTATAAATTTATGTAATTTAAACTCATACTGTATATTATAGGGATATATTAATATATTTTAAGAACAAACAAAATATAATATCAAATGTATGATATACCCTTCTATCATGTATTAAACTTCATTATCTCAATTGAAAAAATGATCATCCTGAAATATCATTGACTTTGCCTCTTATAACTTTAGGAAAGTAAAATTATATGAAATTCTTATTTAGTATAAATAAACAGCTTTTAACTCAAAGTAATGTTGTGAGTTATAACATGCCTCACTTTTACAACTCCTTCAGTGCCATCATATTGAAAACTTAACTGCCGGAAAACACTAAAAACATCCATAGAGGGGCACTGAACACTCCCTGCTCCGGCTCCAAAGAAGACCATGTCTCCAACTCTCCTAAAAGGGTCTCAATTCTGGTCACTTGACTGTCTACACTTTTCTGCTTCTCCCTGTCGTGCCCACAGCGGTACCCACAATCTGTGTGATTACAACCTATACCATCTCGAGTCCTCCACTTGTTGAATAAACGAATTCTTCACACAAAAAAAGTAGTTTAGATTGTGTAGTGGCTAACCAAGAAAATCTCAGGCAGTTTCTATCTCACCAAGGATAAGGAGGTTCACTGTTGTTCAAAGTTGACATAACCAGCTAGGATGCTTGTCTCCAACTGCA
Organism: Marmota marmota marmota; assembly: GCF_001458135.2. NCBI lineage: Eukaryota > Metazoa > Chordata > Mammalia > Rodentia > Sciuridae > Marmota > Marmota marmota. Next base: position 156,199 of record NW_026000103.1, read on the forward strand.
GAGCCCAACTTCGGGGTTTGGGGCTTAAATTCTTTTTGTCAAAGACTTTCTACTTAAATGATTATGCAAAAGGTCAAAATTTTGGTCTTTGCTTTTTTAAACTTTAGTGATTTCTTTCATCTTCTGAAGAGCCTGAGGCCACCTCTTGAGCAGACTCACAGTGTAGCAGTGTCCACTGGCCCCTCAGATGCAGACTGAATCACTGAATCTCAGAGTGGTCCAGATCTTTCAGCTAACAGCAGGAGTCTTGATGCGCTGCTTCCACACTGCCTGCTCTCTTGGCTGGGGCATTCCTTTGAACTGTGACCTGGAAAACAAGGAAATCTTTCTGATTAAGACGGCTGAAAAGCACTCCCTCTCAGGAATGCCTGACCAACAGAACTGACTTTCATTTTCCTTGGAAAACAGGGAAGATTACCCAAATCCAGAAGACAGAAGCCACCTGTCTCTACCATATGATGCTCCAGCAGACGTTCCTTCTCTTCAGCAGGATGGTCAACCATGCTGCTGGAGATAAGGTCCTTCTCAATCTGCTACTCTCTAGGCTTCATCTCAGTCTGGATTAACTGAAGCTGACACATATAAAAAAAGCTTTGTGTCTTCATTAGGGATTTGCAGTCCGAAAAAATTTCCAGAGAATCACTTGCTATCTGAAGGGAAAGAAATACAACTCCTGTGCCTAGGAGGTTGTCTGAGGGGAAACTGAATTTTTCTTTTCCCTCATTAGCAATCATCAAAGTCAAGTCAACAAATAAAAAGAAAATTTATACTTACCGCTCCCTCTAAACAATTACACAAGTGTTTTATGAGACCTTAACACTATCTCGCCTCAATTTTGCAACAGATGAAAATATATAAAGCCAAAATAATGAGATTATTTTAAATATCTGTTGTGCATGAGACATTTAAAATTGACCAATAACTTTTCGAAAGAAACATATGGTTTATTTTCTTAAATAAATAATGTTATGATTTTAAATTTGTGTCTTTCTGTTGAAATTCTTGAGGACAATTTGCAGTTTCCAAAGTTTGAAATTTGTTTTTTTTTTTTTCCAAAGGAAAGATTCCTCAAGATGGCATTTTTGAACTACATTCCTCAGTTAAGTTGATGCTAGTTTCTTAACAGATAAGCAAGAACTGTCAGTAACTAGATCATAATACAACATTACCTTGCTTTCATAAAAGAGCTGGGTGTAGGAATTCCAGTCAGGTGACAATGTGATTGGATCATTTCCAACAGTGATTCAAGGACTTGAGTGTCATCCCATTGGTGGCTTTGCCCAAGTTCAACATGTAACTCCAAAATGTTACTGGGGTGCTGGAATATATTCCACTGCACTAGAAAGGGGGAAAGTGTGGTGAATCACATGAGGATGATTTCACAGACCAAAAACAAGCAGAAAAAAGATCACTTCCATCCATATGTACTTGGTGTGAGTTTATGCATATGTGATACCTACATGCAAAGATGGTGGATAAGGCATCATAGCTGGATAACTTGTGGAAAAAGAAGACAAGTTCTTTGAAAGTCCGGTCTTCATTTTTACACTGTGTGTACTAAACTAATTTAAGTAGGAAAAACAAAACAAAACAAAACATTTCCTTGAAGTATGCACTTTAGAAAAATAATTCTGTTCCAAAGTGTCATTCCACAAAATTGAACGTCATGAGAAAAGATGACATTCGTTAAGGTTCCTACTATCAATGACTCTGTGAAAGAAGTTGCTTCTCAAAGTCAGGTTAATGTTCAAAACTGGCCAAGTTTTTATCAAACATGAATTTGATACATATGATTTCTATAAGTAAGTTAGTTTCATTAAAGTCACTAAGTAAATTTATTTGGACAGTTAAGTTCAATGCCAATAGCTTCTCAGCCTAATTTTTAACTGAGTTTGGTTTAGACATTTTAAACTCTGTATTGAATACAATGTTTAAATTTAACACTTTTACTTACAAAGTAGACATATCCATTGTGTATATAAATACATACACAGTATATCTGTTATTAAAATTTAATAGTCTGAGCATGAATGTGCACACCTTTAATCCCAGTGACTTCCCCAGGCAGAGACAAGAAGATCTCAAGTTTGAGGACAGTCTCAGAAACTAAAGGAAGCCATAGCAACTTAAAAGGTCCATCTCAAAATAAAAATAAAAAGGGCTGGGGATGTGACTCAGTGTAAAAGTGCCACAGGGTTCAATCCCCAGTAACCCCTACCCCCCAATAAAAAAATAGGAGTTTCAATTGGCAAAATAATTCTAAAAAAGGGTCTGGGGACAGGGAAGGGGAATCAATAATGAAAAAATGATTGGGAAACTTTGCTCTAAGCATATGTAGTGAATGCATGAAGGAAAGCCAAAACAGAAGTAGAAAGTACTGGTGACATTCAGAAAATTGAAAGCATATTAGTTACTATTTAAGACATAGGAACAAGTCAAGAGCTTCAGAGAACCTAGAGGCAAAGGTGCAAGAGCACCCATCTCAAGCAGCCCAGCAGCATCTGCAAGATCCCCAATGGCCTTGCCCTTGCCTTTCCTGCTGGCCCTGTGGTGTTCAGCTGTAAGTCCACCTGCTCTCTGGGCTGTGACCTGTCTCAGATTCACAACCTGGGTCTTGAAACTCCTGAGAAAAATGAGGAGGGGGCCCTGACACTCCTACAAAAAATGAGGAGAATTCCCACTTTTTCCTGCATGAACTATAGAAAGGACTTTGCCTTCCCCCAGAAGCTGTTGGAGAATGAGCAGGTGCAGAAGGCTCAAACTGTTACTATCCTCCATGAGATGACGCAGCAGGTCTTCAACCTCCTCAGCACCCAGGAGGCCTTTGCTGCTTGGGACAAGACCCTCCTGGACACCTTCCTCACTGGTCTCTATCAGCATCTGGATGACCTGGAAGCCTGTGTGTCCAAGTAGGCACAAGTAGAAGAGACTCCCTTGAGGGCTATGAGGAAATACTTCCACAGGATCACCGTCTACCTGAAGGAGAAGAAATACCTGCCATGTGCCTGGGAGGTGGTCAGAGAAGAAATCATGAAATCCTTCTCTTCATCAGCGAATTTGTATGAAATCCTAAGGAGCATGGAATGAGACCTGGTCCAGCAGAGAAATGCTTCTCACTGATGAACACACCTTACCACACTCCCACAGGTTCTGCCACTTCAAAGACTCTCATTCTTGCTGTAACTGTGACAAGAATTCAAGCAATCTGTCAGATATTTTCAGCAGTTTAGGCAATATTGCTTTCAAATCTACAGGCACTAGTCCCTTACATCGCTGCAGATGTTATCAATTTATTTATTTAAATATTTATTTATTTAACTATTTATAAAATTTAATTTATTTTGTTTATGTATTATTATGTATACCTTTAAAGTATGATTAATAAAACATTTTCTTTATATTTAATAAATTTAATTTGCATTCTTCATTTGTAACTTCTTCAATTTTTAAATTAAATTCTTGCAGGTGGATGAGGGATTGGGTAAATGTTTTTTTTTTTTCTTTTTCTTTTTCTTTTTTTTTTTTTTTT
>NW_026000103.1:166859-203314 GCF_001458135.2 Marmota marmota marmota
CCCTCATCCATATCCAAGAATATAAGGAGTTTCAAAACTTAAGAAGTTTCTACAGTAAAATTGCAATGAAGAAAGCAAACTAAATTGACTATATAAAAATGCTTTGTTTTATTAATCATACTCTAAAGGTATACATAGTATATGAACAAAATAAATTAAATCTTATGAATAGTTAATTAAATGAATATTTAAATAGATAAATACATCTGCAGGCAGGTAAGGGACTGGTGCCTATAGAAACGCATCATTGACTGAAAACATACAATGAATGGAGTGAATTCTTGTCACAAGGAGCCATGAGAGTTTTTGAAATGGCAGAACTTGTGCGAGTGTGGCAAGGTGTGTTCATCAGGGAGAAGCATTTCCCTGCTGGACCAGGTCTCGTTCCATGCTCCTTAGTCTTTCATATAACTTAGGTGAAGAAGACAAGAATTTCATGATTTCTGTTCTGACCATCTCCCAGGCACAAGGCAGGTATTCATTCTCCTTCAGGTAATCAGTGATCCTGCGGAAGTATTTTCTAACAGTTATTCCGAGAGCTTTTTGCCGCCTCACCTGGTGGGTCACACAGGCTTTCAGGTCTTCCAAGTGCTGATGGAGGCCACTGAGGAAGGTGTCCAGGAGGGTCTTGTCCCAAGCAGCAAAGGCCTCCTGGGTGCCGAAAAGGCGGAAGATCTGGTGGGTCATCTCCTGGAGCACAGCAACAGCTTGAGCCCTCGGCACCTTCTCACCCTCCAACAGCTTCTGGGGGAAGGCAAAGTCCTTTCTGTCGTTCAGGCAGCAGAAAGTGGGAATTCTCCTCATTTTTTGCAGGAGAGTCAGTGCCCCCTCCTCATTTTTCTCAGGAGTTTCAAGACCCAGGTTGTGTATCTGAGGCAGGTCACAGCCCAGAGAGCAGGTGTTCTTGCAGCTGAGCACCACCAGGGCCAGCAGGAAAGCCAAGGGCAAGGCCATTGGGGATCTTGCAGATGCTGCTGGGCTGTCTGAGATGGGTGATGCTCAGTCCTTGCTCCAGGGTCTCTGAAGACCTTGCTTTGTGTGGATACCTAAAAGAGAGAACACAGTAGTGCGATTTTATGAATGCCAGTGCCTTTTGTTTTTGCTTTCCTTTATACATTCTCTACTTTGGTTTTCAGCAATGTTTCTAAACCATTCTAGTTTTCATTATTGCCTCCACGTCCAATGTTACCCTTTCCTATCAGAGCCTTTTTACAAATTTATTTCTTATTGAAAATGTCATTAAATTTCACTTAGGATATTTATCCTTCATATTTGTATAGGTAGCGTATCTATATCTGTGTATATCAAAATTATGAACATATGTTTTTTATTCAATATAGGTTATAAATGACAATATTTAAGCTGTTACACTTTAAATTTTTTGAAATTTAAATGATCTTTATATCTGTATTTGTAATGACTTCATTCACTTTAAGTTAATTGTGATATGATAAATTACAGTGACTATAAATTTTCAAAATATATTATAAAACTGAGATAATCTGATCCTCCAATGCGATTATAAAACCTTTCTTAAAGGGATGAAATAATGTTAGATTGTTTTCTTTGCAATGATTTTTAGTACTTTGCATGATATGAGAAAATTATTAAAATAAAATAAAAAATAATTTTTAATCTCTACAGTAGCTCAATTTTGTTGTGTATTTTACAAAATTATTGACATGACTTTAACTCGTGTAAGACATTTGGAAGTATCTGAAGATAGGGCAGAAACAGCAAGTGCAACAGAATTAGAAATGGAGCCTGCGAGGGCTGGGGTTCTGCCTCAGTGGTAGAGCACTTGCCTAGCAGGTGTGAGGCGGTGGGCTCCATCCTCAGCACCACATAAAAATAAATAAATAAATAAATAAATAAATATAAAGCTATTGTGCCCAACTGCAACCAAAAAGTAAATGTTTGGAAAAGAAATGGAGCCTGAGAGTATGACTGAATGACTCCAATCTCATGATAAAACCTTAATCTGTTCCTGCTCAGATGTGGGGTTCAGTCCTTGGATTAAAAAAAAAAACAGAAAGAAAGAAAAACAAAACTCAGAAAATATCTTCCTAATTTGAAATCTTCAGTCAATAATGTATTGTGCCATTTGAAATGCAAGTGTTTGTTCAGTGTTCATAAAGCTTCTAATATTTTGAACCCATCATATTTGTAAGAAAACTGTGGGTTGCAGAGTTTCAGAGGGTTGTGCTACATCACACAGAAATCCTGGCAGAAATCCTAGTACAATTCTTCATCCTAATTGATGACTGATGACTAATTTTGTATTTTTGAATTTTAGATGTCTCTAATAATTATTCAGTTCATTTATCTTCACATTGTAAACAATATCCTTGCTCTAAGGATTTGCAAGGGGATATTTTTGTTTCCAGGAAGGGTAGAGTTTTGGAGTACCAGAAACACTGTAGTGCCTAAGATTCATTCATACCTCCAAAGATTTTTTTGTAAATGTAGGTGATAGATCTGGACGACTTGGGTTTCAGTAATGCACTTTCCAGCCTCTGGGCGGCGCTTGGGCACCACTAAGAAGTGAAACTGCACAAGAGGCAGCGTCAGGCTTTTCTGCCTCCTTGGCCCGTGATTGGGAGATGTTTGGGGCTTTCAGTTTCCAGTTGCCCTCTGTAGTTGGAGGGAAACACCCTGGCTTGCCTGTCAACTTGCTGCCCCTTAAATACTCCACAAGGCTCTCTCTGTCGGAAGTTAGGTGGACACTTTACCCGCACTTTGGGGACGAAGATCTTTCTTGGGTGCAAGTGCAAATGTTACCCATTCTCAATATTGCTCTACCCTTGGGGCTTTCCCTCTGGGGTGAAGTGTGTGTCAGCGGAAGGGGATTTTGTTTTTTCTTTGACTAAACATTTTTTCAGCGTTTTGAGGACTAGACGTCTTTCGGTTTGTGACTATAGAGATTACGTGTGTTTGGAGAAGTGCCCGCAGCACTTGGAGAAGGGGAAAGACGGAGACAGTTCTGCGGACCAGGAAGGACCAGAATTGCGGACCAGTGCAGGGGAGCTGGAGAAGTGCCCTTTCCCTAGAGCCCCAGGAGGGAGACAGCGCTCTCTAGGGATGCTTTTAGTATTTTTCAGCGATTTCGTTTTCAATGGGATGGCCTTGAAGAAATTTGAAAACATAAGTAAGGCGTGTTATCATCATATTATTATCACGAGTTCTTTAGTGAAAAATCGGTTTGGGGGCTGGCGTTGGGGCTCAGCAAGAGAGCGCTCGCCTGGCAAAGGCAAGGCATTGGGTTCAATCCTCAGCACCACATAAAATAAATAAATAAAATAAAGGTATTGTGTGCAACTGCAGCTAAAATGTGTGTTTATGTATGTATGTGTATATGTGTGGTGTGTGTGTGTGTGTGTTTATATGTGTATATATATATATATCGTTTTTTCACTAAAGCATTAAATAAAATGAGTTAAATTTTTATTCATACTGAAAGAAAAATTTTATATCCTTTTACTGTCCTAGCTTTAGAAGAAATGAAGTCAACGATATTTTCAGGATGACCTCTTTTTCAATGGATTCGACAGAAGGGTTCTAAAATTTTCGTGGGTTACAACTTTTGAGACTTTTTATTGAATTTGAAGGTACTGAAACTTCGTGCACAAGGAACCAGGCAGTATCAGCATGAACAAATACATTTCTGTGATTTAACTTATAACCTAACAATTAGTTATAAACAACTGAAACACCTGAATTTCAACAGCTGAAGGAAACATAGAAACCAGCTGACAAATCAAAGAAAATGGATTTCAAAACCACAATCCTTGAATCAGAATCTTGGGCTATCTTTATATTTGATAGAAATATATGGTTTCCAAATGCTCCTGGGAAAATGTATGGATGAGTGGTCAGAGAAGTCTTTTATCATACTGAATTATATACTTATCATGATATGCTGTAATGTTGAACTTGGAAAACAGAAAGTCTCAGAGAAGTGTTGCAGGATCTAGAGGCCAGATGTGTGGTGGGATCTTTCAGGTTGGATATTATGGACCGATGACTGGCTCACTTTTCACTTTTGTGATCCCATAGCTCCATTCTCAAGAATACTCTGACTCTTCCATAGCTCTGTGACATTCACCTGTTACACTACACATGACCATGCCTTCTCTGTGCCTTATTACTGAGGCAGCAGTACCCTTCAGATCATGGAAAACTTTGGATTGGTCCCTCAACGTGTTATTGAACCCTGAAACTTTGCTTTCATCTTTTAGTTTCATGAACACTGTCGTGTAAATGGACCCAGTGGCACCCATATTTATCAATTCTGAAAAATAACAATAACATCAATTTAATAAGGGAGCCCTAAGTCTGCCAGAAGAGGTTGACATTGGTTTTCCTTTATTCACCCTACTTTTAAAATATGACCATTATAACAAAGAGACAATTAGAATAGGAAATCTCAGGAGGGATTAGAACGTCATCAATCTAGAAAAACGAGTTGGCCAGGATAGAGTGAAAAGTGAGGATTATGATGTCAATTCCATACTCATGACCATCTAGCTGGGGTGCTGAGAGCCATAGCCAAGTAGAAATGACTCATGGCATTTTGGGTTGAAAGGTGACCCTGCTCAGGGATTAGGGTGGCTCTTGGTTTAGGGTGGATCCTGCTGGGAATAGGGTGGCTCCAGGATTAGGGTGGATCCTGCTGGGATTAGGGCATATCCTGCTGCCTCAGGTGCCAGCTCCTTTGGAGTTCCCTTTGAGTTCTCCAGGGGTTCTGAGAGAATTGGTGTCAGAAGCTGGGTAGAGGCAGGGTGTTTCCGGGAAGTGTGTGTAGAGTGTCAGTGAGAGTTGGAAATAAAGATTTGCTGTTTGAATCTACAAGGCTTTGTGGTGGCTGGGTTATTTTGTGCCCAGTCAGACTGTGGCACTGGGGGAAGTACATGATTCCAGATAATAGTTTCAGGCAGCCAATTCAGTGTCTATAGATTGGTTTAATGAGACCAGCAGGGATATAGGCCCTCAATCCTGGTTCATCAGCCATTTTTCCACCTCAACTCTCTTGGGGCCAACCCTCTGAGTTGTGTCAATGGGGTCATGGAGAGCAATGCTGAGTCCCTGAAATCCTCTGGTCTGACAATCAACATGGCCTCAGAGCGTAGAGTACTATCAACTGGAGCATACATGATCTTGAAGAGAGAGCCAAATAACTTTCTTTAGCAGAGACTGCTATATGACATATGAAGAGGATCAAATGCAGAACTCTATTCTTTATTTCAGCTTTTCAAAAAAGGGTTAAGATGTAAATATTTTTATCCATTTCAAAAATTAATAAAATGGAAGGAATATGGATCTCAAAATAATGTTCAAAATCTTTATTCACTAATAATGAACCATGTTTAGATTAAATGTAGGTGAATTGTCTTTATTTTTCCAGAATTAACACTGAGATGGATGAAGAAAAATAACAACAACAACAAAAAAAAAAAGCTAGATCTTTACAGGTGATGTTCTGCTGATGTTCTGCCAGGTTTCCCCCTCTCCCAAACACCTGGCAACCTTTAGTGATCCTAAAGGTGACACTGAGAGAGAAATATCATTTTTTTACTATCTCCATAATTTTCTTTTCAAATATCATTTTTTTACTATCTCTATAATTGTTCTTTTCCAGATGTCATAGAGTTAGAATCATAATTTTTAGTCTTTTGACATTGGCTTCTTTCATTCAGCTCTATGCATTTAAGATTATTCTATGTGTTTTTTTCATTTGTTTGTTTTGATTTAGTTTGCTTTTTTTGTTTGTTTGGTTGGTTTGGGTTTTTTGTTTTGTTTTGTTTTTGGCTTGATAACTTATTTCTTTTTTAATAAATTTTTCAAATTGTAGATGGACACAATACCTTCATCCATTCATTTATGTGGTGCTGAGGATGAAACCCCATGCCTCACATGTGCTAGGAGAGCACTCTACCATTGAGCCACAACCCCAGCACAGCTTATTTCTTTTTAACTGAATAATTTCTATAGCCTGAAAGAATGAAAGGTCATTTATGCATTCACCCACTGCAGGACATTTTAGTTGCCACCAAGTTTTGCGATGATGAATCCAGCTACTCTGTTTAGCGGCTCTGTGAGCAAGTTTATATGCATATATACTTTCAACTCATTTGGGTAGATATCAAGCAGTGTAATTGCTGGATCATATGATAAAATTGTGTCTAGTTTCAAAGGAAACTGACAAACAGACTTTCAAAGTGGCTGTACCATTTTGCCTTCCCACCAACAATAAATAAGAATTCCTGTTGCTCTTGGTCACTTGCTGATCAAGTCCAGAGAAGAATTTCTCCAGTGGGTCTCATTCAGAGCAGCAAAAGAGCCCTTGAATATTTGCTACAGCATGTCAAGGAGGAAAAGCAATGGCCTCAATTATACTGGAACTAGTTTCGCCCATCTGTCCCCATGAAACTAAAGTCAGTTTTGTTCATCAGACAAGAGGAAAGAGAGTCTCCTCATTGTCTCTGAAATATAAAGATTCACCTGTTGATCAGACTTTGGCTCTAAGGCAATTCACAGTTCTGAAAGCAGATAGAGATGCTGAAGAACATCACCAAGCCATTTTAATAGAGAAGGAGAAAGCCACTAAATATCTTGTAGATGTTGCTGGCCTGTCTAGTAATATAGTATCTGAGGATTGGCCTTTGAGTTCTCTGAAGACCTTTCACTATTTGTGCTTTTAAATCAGAAACACAATAGTTTTCATTGACTTGAAGACCTGCACCAAGAACAAGTATCTAGAGTGCTCTGGGTGGAAGAAGTTGAATATCTGCTGGAGGATCCCATGGAGGATAAACAGACACAACCTAGGCCTCCTGGAACTGGCTGCCATGCACCATCTTCCAAGAGAACTGGAAGTCTCTTCAGTCTCTCAGACACAAGGAAGAGGAGATTCTCCTCATTTGGCCCAGGAGCACAATGATGTCCGTACTAAGCAGGACAGAGTTCTGAGGCAGATCACAGCCCAGAGATCCAACAGGACCAAAGGGGCCCACCACCAGGATGGTCAATAGACCTCCTACTCAGGAGGGCCATGTGGAAATGAGGATGCTGCTGGCCTGATTGATCAGGGGTCCGGGTGAACCTTGGACCCTATTTTCTGTGAAGACACTGTGTCTACACATGGCTTTCAAACAGGGAACACAATTTTCATTTTCTGAACATTTTTCAACACTGTTGCTTCTCTTTTTTGTTTTCCTTTGTGTATTCTCTCCATATGACCAGACTATGTTATCAGGCTAAATTTTTAATGTTTGCAATGGAATTTGTATTTCATAGTAAACTTCAAGAGTACTAATTTAACTGGATACTTATCAGTCAAATGAGAATGTCTGTGTCTTAAAGATTAAATGTATGTATATATAGAAAAATTCATACTTAGAAACAGGCACATACTTTTTTCATATACAAATATTGCTGCCTTTGTTCAGGAACAATTTTTAGCCATGATCCTCACCACTTTTACTCCCTTTATTTTACACATAAAGGCAGGTTCTTCAATCCCAAGTATTTCTGTAGTTGTTTAGAGATTTACCAAACCATCTGTGGCAATTACACTTAGTAAGAAGAACTGGGTTTTGTTTGCTGCTTATTTATGAAAGAGCCTCAAAATAAGTGGTAATGAGTGTCTCCGTTGTTTCTCTCTTTCCAGAATATATTCATGCAGGACTATGTGGTTAAGTTTCACTGGGCCCCAAGTCAGGATTAATGTAGACATTGTCCTTTCTGTCCACCATTTTCTTACTGAGGTCTACAGAACTTCTCAGTCGGACAATAATCCTGGGAGGAACCCTGGTTCTTTTGAGGTACTTATGAAAGTGGATATCTTAACTGCAAGATATGTTATTTCTCCAATTCCTCCTCACTCACAAGGTGGTCTTGACATCTAGTAACACCTCTGATATAGGGTAATAAAGTGTTCTTTGTGGAAACTCTTCCAGATTCACTCCAGAGCAGGCTCACCACATATTAAGGATTTCCGGACTCATTTACTAGGGAGTGGCTGGTTTTTTCTTACCTGTGCCACTAGATTGTGTGTAAAGGACTCTATCTTTCAGTAGTGATATTCTCCTTACCAGATCCATTCTCTACAGACATCAAAAGTCTGAGAGACTCCCTGAGATACTGATAGCAGAGATTTGTTTTGCCTAAGTAGGTGGAGTCATTTTCCAATTATAATCATTTCAACTTCAGCAGTCAGGTAATTTTTATTATGCCAGTAGAGGTTTTATTGCTCAACTCTTAAATTAATGAACACCTGTTATGCTCAAAATTATTGGTCAGTTATCTAGGGGGTTGGATGGATTGTAAATGCCATCAGTGTAGAACAAGGTTAGCATATTTTGTATGTAATCCACAGAAAGCTGAGCACATGGTATATGTGATCGCATCAACACACTTCATGCTATTTCCTTTTTTAGGACAAGAAATTGGTTTTATTTGTGTGTTTCCTTGTTTGGTTTTTATAGACTTCATCATTCATCAGCTTGATGATTGGCAGAAGCCAAATATATTAGCCTTTTAGTTATTGATATCAATGGGCAATTGATCTAAATTTTTACTTATATAACTTTGAGTTTGGTTTTGGAGACCCTGATCCTCAGGAAGGGTTCCAACCTCTGACTTTAAATCAGCCACTCAGTGTAGTATGCACCATCTGTAAAGAAAAGAAAGAGGATTGATCCGCCAGTATCATCTTTTTGTTCAACTATACAAAATACAATAATTTTCACAAAGATCCTTGCCATTAGAAATTGTGATCTTTTACATTGCCAATATCTGATCTGCTGGTAAAATTCTGTTATACTTATTGCTAAATGTACTTAATTACCCTCTAGTGTCCCTTATTTTCAAGCATTTTTTATTTAGTTTGTTTTTAAAGCAGCCTGTATTATAACAATGATTTTAGAGAGATTGTATGAACTCATAAATAATTTTCCCTGTGTTGTGATGATTTGCTGAGAACCAAGGGGAAAAAATACAAGTTTTCTCAGATACTGGAAGAGCCCCCCTTGCTTCCAATGCTCTGCAAAATGTTGTGGTACAAGTGTCACTCATGCTTGGGATTCTGATGTTGATCACATTTCTGTGGGAGAAGTCTGAACTGTCAGCATCCACTTCAATCTTCTTTGGTTTTAATGACAAGAAGAAGCAGGTGACTCGATTCTAGCCTCTGATGTTGTTCTATTTCCTGAAGTTCTGCCCCTGTTTCATTCGATGCTTTAAGCATCTCTGTTCTCCAGATTCTCAAGGAACTGCTGGCTCTTTCAACTTCTTCATGATTCGTGTTGTTTTCTTTGGTTTCTAGCAATCAAGAGTCCTATTCCTGATGCAGTTTCCTCCTGTAGAATCAGAACAAGAAAGCATCTAAAGAGAGGCACAGATGAGCTCCTGGCTTCTTTGACAAATCACCAAGTGTAATCATGTGGGCAGGGCTCAGCTTGTGTTTCTGTGTCCAACAGGACTGCAGTAATCTAGTAATAGGCATTAATTTGTAAATTGGCAACTTGCTCTTAATAGTAATTTACCATCAAATATGAGATTTTCTTCAATCAGCCGGGCAGTTCTGCACTCAGATTGGCAGGTTCTCTAGCCCACTAGCATTTGAACAGTATGTAAAGGGAGTGATTATTAAAATAGGTTAAACCGGCTAGAAGCAAGAAATATATTTTTACCCTTTCTCTCTCCACATAGCTGCCAACTGCTCCACAGCTGAAGACAGGATGTTGTGCCTAAAGCTCAATTTTACCTAAGATAAAAAACTAAAGAAATATGATTCTTTCAATATTATTGTTAGTTCTTTCCAAGAAATATCCCACTTCGACTCTGGAGAAAAATCTGCAGAGGGACAGAATTCTGCCCAGAACTGTCCTCCTCCCTAGACCGGTTCTTGACCATTATCCATCTTGGCCAGTAGGTGGCACTCATTCTATGTAAGCATTTTAACAGTCTCCAGGGTGAAATGAATCATGCTTTCTATTTCCTTTTTGCACCAACTATTATTACATCATTGTAACAGGGGATTTCCTCTTTTACAAAAATATTCATCAGGAGGGTAAGGAAAAATAAAAATAAAAGAAGCCCCACCTGTGGGATTTNTTCTTTCTTTCTTTCTTCTTCCTTCCTTCCTTCCTTCCTTTCTTTCTCCTCCTTCTCTCTCTCTCTCTCTCTTTCTTTCTTTCTTTCGTTCTTTCTTTTTACTGAGGATTGAACCCAAGGGCACTCAACCACTGAGCCACATCCCCAGCCCTCTTCTGTATTTTATTTAGAAATAGGTCCTCACTGAATTCTTTAGGGCCTCACTAAGTTGCTGAGGCTAGCTTTGAACTCAGGATCCTCCTGTCTACCTCCTAGCTGCCTGGATTATAGCCATGTGCCACAGTGCCTGGCAGCAATTAAGTTTTATATCCTTTAACTTCAATTTAATAGGTGTTATAATTTGGATATTGAATATCTCTAAAGGTCCATATAGAAAGGCATGGTCCCTAAGGTGGAGGTATTGGGAAGTGGAATTTTAAGAGGTGAGGCCTGGAGAAAGGTCCTTACATCATTGAGGGTGTGCTCTTGAAGGGAACTGTGGAATCCCCCAGCCTGTTTTGGTTTGTTTTAGAATCTCCATGACTGGAGTTGTGAGCACTGCTCTAACAGATGTTCCCCTCTTGATGTACTGCCCTCACCAGAGGACAATCCAATGCAGTCACCCAGTCTTGGACTTCCACCTCCATGACTTTCTACGTGAGTCAAAATAAACCTCTCTTTACTTGTAGCCTGTGTCAGGTATTTGTTATGGTGGTAGATTGTTGACTAATATAGAGGGTAACCTGCCTTCCAGATGTTTATACAAATCACCATTTTTCTAAGTTAATAAAAAGCAAAGTTATTTCCAATGTGAAAGGTGACTATTTTTCAGTCTTCTCTAGGACTGAATTCCATTTTTTAGACTGTCACATTTCTGCAGTCAGTACTGAGAGAAGGTTGGGAGAATTCACTGTTCTGCTATAGATCATAGGAAAAAATAGAGAAGCTTAAGAGGTCCTCTCACATAAATAGAGGTAGAATGGCCCCTTCTATCTCTCTGTGAAAGTCATCTCTTCATGAAAGATACTTTGCTAAGTTTTGCTTAATATATTAATTCTAGATATATTTCCCCTTTATTTTATGATTGAGAACATATAAAATTCAGAGAGAAGTTAGTGAATTTCTCAAGACCACACATATATCCTGACTGAATCTAGATTCAAATCAGAATCCTATATTCATGATTGTTTAAGTTTCATATTTTGGAATTCTGCTAAGTTTTAAAATATGCTTTAAACCCACATCACATGCAATCGCTTGCTTCATTGTCTTCCTTTTATTGTTAGATGCCATTTTACATTTTTTGATTTTCACCTTATTTTATTCTTTAGCTATTAGGGAAAAGAAGTTTACTCTTCCATCAAAGGCTATTATATTCATTTTAATTTGGTTCTATGTGCATCTCCCAGGGTTTATGATTGTCATAAAATTTATGCTCTACAATACCAATAAAATAGTTAATGAGGAAATGCAAGGAATTATGTTATACTAAAGAATAGAAGAATGTGTGGCAGTCTATCTCCACTACAAAATTGTGTCTATAATGACAATAGTAAAAACAATGTGACAAAAGGAAAAATTAGGGAACCAGATTATTATGGTACCTAATCCCTGAAGGCAATTTATATATGGTATTTAGATTTAAGATAAATAATGTATAGAATGCTAATATAGTAGACAGAAGTTTTTAATAAATGAATTATTATAGCCTTCTCCCATTGCTTATCTGTATCCTCCTCCTTCAATGAGAAAACTGACTCCCAATATCTTTCATCTATTTACAATTGTTCAATTCCAGTATACCTTTATATTGTTAACAAAGAATTGTTAACTAGCTGGGTGCGATATCGCATACCTATAATCTAAGTGGCTCAGGAGGCTGAGGCAAGAGGATCTTGAGTTCTAAGCCAGCCTGAGCAATAGCAAGGAGCTAAGCAACTCAGTGAGACCCTGTCTCTAAAGAAAATACAAAATAGGGCTGGGGATGTGGCTCAGTGGTCAAGTGCCCGGAGTTCAATCCCCAGTAACAAACAAACAAACAAAAGAATTGTTAACTAAACCAAGAGTGGTAGCACACACCAGTAATCCCAGCAATTCAGGAGGCTGAGGCAGGCGGATCACAAGTCTGAGGCCAGCCTGTGCAACTTGGCAAGACCATGCATGTCTCAAAGTAAAAATAAAAAAAGGATGGGGATGTAACTCAATGATAGAGAGCCCCTAGATTCAATTCCCAGATGAGAGAAAGAGAGAGAGAGAGAGAGAGAGAAAGACTAACTCCATGGAAGACGAGATGAAGGGACCGAAACTAGCTCTTTCTTTAAATTCCCTGTTCCTATCCATGTCACTTCTATCACAGCTGTTGGCTCCAACTTCTAGCATTTTCCACACACAGGCCTCCTCTCAGACTTTGCACTGCATGCCTCATGCCTCTCCTCAGCAATTCAGACACCATAACATCTGGGTAGGGCCCTCTTTCCTGAAGCCTGAGTCCCAGCTCTCAAACCTCCCTCCTCTAAGCTCCATAGATACCAGCATCAGTAAGGGGCTTCCTGTCCTCAGAACAATCTCAGTTCCTCTTTTGAGCTTGTGCATCATGACAGGCCACATTTTTCTCATTGTCTTCCCACCCAGTCTTGGGAGTAGTACTTTTTCAGATCACAAACATCTGTTTATCCAATTTCCTATATCAAATCTATTAACATAATTAATACCATTTCTATTTTTCTAACTGAATAGTGACCAACACAAAAGAAAATTCAAAAAATCAACTGTAAAACATTGGTAAAAATATAGCATTACAAATATATTTTTGCACTGTTTTGAATGGAAATTATTAGAGCCTTATAAGGGACAGCTGTCAGTAAATATGCATATACAATTTGACTAAGCAATTTTACTTCTAGGTAACTGGACATACGTGCAGTCTCTCATGGAGAAAAAGGATTTATTTCAGCATTGTTAGGATAACCATATGCTAAATATGCATATACTTAGTCAAATATTTAATTAAATTATATCATATTCTCTCACATACATAAATTTGAACTTGTGTACTGCAGTAAAAAGATTTTATAGGTAAAAATTGCATTTGAAAATGAACTGTTGAATGATGTTTATGATATAACATCACATATGTTAAAACTTACACAACAAATATTTTATATATGTGTATAAACTATGAAGATAGTCACCAATCTTCAAACAGATGTTAAAACTTGGGAAGGGATAGGAACTGGGAATTGATCTCTTGTGGTCAAGGGGAATTGATTTATTGAAATTGATTACATTTTTAAAATATCAGTATGTATATATTTGTAGAGTTCTTGTGCAATTATAAAAACACTAGCAAGTATTCATTCACCATCATGTCTTCAAGGTCACGTTCATAACAGTTGCTCTGCAAAGTCCTTTTTTCTTCTCCTTCAAATGCCTCTCTCTTGCCTCTTGTTCCTGACTTCTAGCTGGTTCTTTTGTTCCATGAATATTTATTATCATCATCACTGTTAAGAATTTTTATTTGTTATTACTATTATAAAGTGGTAGTATTTGTTGCTATTTCTGATTATTCATTATGAGATCAACACAGTTAATTATGATGATAATAATTATCACAGCTATGACTACTGTGCCCCTGATGCTTTATATAATTTACTCAATAAATTCTCACAATATTTCAATGAGATTTTTCAAAGTTTAAAAACTATACTTCATCTTCTTATGAAGATGAAGACAATTGCACAAATTATGCAGCAAGTTGATAGAAAGACTAAGGACAGGGCCCAGTCAGCAAGTTTACAGTCATCTGGCAAAGACAGGCCTATTGCCTGACTGCATGCAATATTTTGAGATCCATTTTCCTTAAAACTTGCATGGCTTCAGTATATTCTTTAGCCATCAAAATACATGTATTGGGCTGGGGATATAGCTCAGTTGGTAGAGTGCCTGCCTTCCATGCACAAGACTCTGGGTTCAATCCCTAGCACCACAAAAAAGAAAGAAAGAAATACATGTGTAGTCATTAAATTCTGTTTTGCTCAGTAATGTACTTGTGCAGGTTAATATTATCTTTTAATATGGGAACTCTATAAAAACATAGGTTTGAAGTAAGGAGAGCCAGAAGGTCAATGGTGTATTTTAATTAGGTAAGAGCCATCAAACTATTCACTGGAATCTGTTTGAAGTGAATCAGAGACCTCCCCTTCACAGTTCTCTCATCTTTCAGGGACAAGACAGAACAGGAACATGCCACTAATTCTAGCACAGGGTAATTAGTGCTTTAAAATCAGCTGTAGCCATCTCTAGACATCTTTAGTGCTATGAGTTAACTCTGCCAAGGCATTAGGGTTTAAGAAAGATGTAGTAATTAACTAGGTTTTTCGTAAGGGGTGATTAGGAAATTTCCAGGCGGATATGGAGCAAGACTGCTCTTTTTTAACATGGTGTCAGAGGTGGAAAGTGATGTTGTAATCCTTATGCAAGCTATGATGAATATATTTTCTTATAGTCAAGAGACCTATTGCAAAAAGTGAATTTGTGAAACCAAGACAAAAAGAGACATTCAATAGGACATGTACTCAAAATATGATTGTGCTCAAAACTCTTCAGATTTTCAGGCTCCACCCACTTTCTAGTGTCAGATGGCAGGTGTGTGTATGGCGGGGTGTCATTCACCAGGAATCTAGGGTCTTCACAACAGGCTGGAGGAAGGAATCACATTTTGACTCCTTTTTCTCTCTCCATAGCTGCCTGTGGCCCAAATATGCCACATCCTCCTTAAGTCTGAAGACCCTTTCTCTTTGTAACAAAGACTATGACAATAGGATTATCCCCATATTGGGGTTAATTTCTGGCTCAAAAGTTCTCTTTTCAGCTATGAGAAAATTTTCCCCCAGAAAAGAACTTTCCTAAATCTGAAGCTGATCCTCAGACTTGGTCTCAGGCCCTACCACACGTGGCCACCAGGGGCCGCTGTTCCTAGAGAGGGCGTAATCTCAGTAACCATATCCTGCTGTTTCCTCTAAACTAAGTGGTTGCTCTCATATTCAAAAAAAAATTTTAAAGGGCGACTACTTTTATATATGTTTTTGCAAAACCTGGAAGTATTATTCAACTTGTACTTTCTATATGTGTCTATATGGGAAACTTCAAGCCAGAAAGCACGACAGAAAAGGAAGCAGCTGTGTAAGACTGCCTGCACAGGTGAAGAGTGAAGGATGAGGATGGCCAGCATTTCTACCTTGGAGAAGGAAACTACTGCAATGTGGAAATAAGAGAACAGATCCAGGAAAGCAGGAGATGCCCGGAGCGTGCTGGGTTTCAGAATTAGTAAAATATAATATGTCTTTCCCATTCAACCCCAAGATTCCTCAAAATACCTAATTCTGATTCAAGCCCCTGTGCTGACTGAATATGTCAGACATACTTTTAATATGATGTAAAACTATTTTTTTAGTCTTGAAGATTCTTACCGGAATTCAAGTGAAAATTCACACACACACACACACACACACACACACACACATTTGGCCATCCAGCTATGGAGAAA
The DNA here is from genome assembly GCF_001458135.2 of Marmota marmota marmota. Lineage (NCBI taxonomy): Eukaryota > Metazoa > Chordata > Mammalia > Rodentia > Sciuridae > Marmota > Marmota marmota. The sequence continues at coordinate 182,500 of NW_026000103.1, forward strand.
GAGATGGTACAGTTTTTACACTATTTGACAGAAAAAAAAAGAAATGTAATATTCTCATGTAGATTTACATTGAGAAAATAAATACCCATATTTATTAGCAGCTAATTCTGAAGAAGGAACTGTCCTAAATGGTTTTAAATGCACTCATATTTTGTATTCCATTTACCATTTGAGAAAACTGAAGCTCAAGGAAGTTGAGTTACCTCTGAGAAAAGGAGTTCCATGCAGAATACCACAGTCACATATGATTTTTAATATGTAGGATTTCTGTGATTGCTTTGAATTTGTTTTCTTATTTTCAGAATTATTCTTCCTTATTGTTGAAGGGCTTGTATTTTTGGTGGCGACATTTGTATTTTCTGCTGGTTTTAGTTTACTTTTTTGTTCTTTACCTTAAATTTTCCAGAAGAAAAAAAAAATCTCTGATCCAGTTCCACTTTCCATCTGATGAAAGAAGTTTTTTGATTTAGTTTTAAATTGATATTGACTATTATAGGACAATTCTAAAGTTAACCAGAAAAGATCAGAGAATATAAAGGAAAATTTCATACATTATTAGCCTTACCAAAAAAAATGTACTATATTATAAAACAGCAACAAAATAAACATGGTGACAGTGAGGAAAAGCAAGTGGTCCAATAGTAATAAAGAAATTAATCCCAGAAATTGTTGGATTATATGTAGTAGTTAAATTTAGAATTAAGGGCATTTTAAATGGTAATAAGGAAGAGAAATTTTAATAAATGGTAAAAAGATAATTCCTGGTAATCTAGACAAAATGTCAATTTAGATTCTCATAGATAGATGAAAAATATAATTGAATGTAAAAGTAACTTTGAAAAATTTAAAATATAAAAAGGAATTGATAATTTGTAAGTTCAACAGATAATGAGAATGGGGATTTGTTCTATATGCTCAATATTCTGGCACTAGGGGAAAATATAAAGAAAATGAACAGTTGTTAGCAAACATAAAATTGACAGAGTGCATCACAGAAATATTGCTACCATCTGCATAAAAGGTTTATATTCACTTTTTAAGAAATAAGGAAGTATAAAAGCATAATCTATAAGAATAACACAAAACTACAGTTAATGTCATTAACATAAAACCCAAATAAAGAGAATTAAACATTGAAGACAATAAAATGCCAAGTATTCTAACCCAATAGTATCTAAGAACTATTGAACAACTATTGGACATTTTACTCTGTTAATCACATTAATAGATATTTTAACCTATTTTATAAAAGAAATAAAATGCTGATAGTATATGCTTGTACAACATTTATTCCTTGCAATCTATCCTTTAAGAAAAGTTTGTAAAAAGGTTACAAAATTATATCAATAATACTACACACATTTTTTTCCCTACGAGCTACCCTATTTACCTTTCCTTTCATAGATAAACTTCTCAAAAGAAATTTCTATCCATTTGGTCATTAATATCTTTCCTCTTGTTTACCTTAGTGTATTCCACCCTGGATTCTGCTGAATTAAATCTGTCAACCTAGTCTTTGCTTTTTCTGAATATAAGACATCATATCTTAAAAACAGCTCTTCATAAAGCACCTCTTATCATGACTTTCTCCTGGCTTCTCTCCTCTTATGCTACCATTCTGTTTTAGTGGGCTTTGCAAATTTTCATTCACTTTCCTATATTTCAAAATGAAAGTCCCCAAGATTCAGGTTTTGATCTTCTCCTCAATCTCTACTTACTTTCTATGAGACTTCATTCATTCCCCCAGATCCATAAATTAATGTCTCTAGACAAAGCACTCTCTAAATTCCCCAACTATATGTTCAATTGTCAAGACTGAGTCTCTGCATCCTTCAGTTTCTGATGACAGAAGACCTTTTCTTAGGCCTACAAAGTTAGCATATAATGAAGTTAAAATTAATTGAGTAATATGTTTATGTCTCCTTCAAAAAAAGAAGAAAAGCTCGAGGAAGAGGAAAATTCCAGAAGGGCTGAAATTGTTTTCTTTTACAAGTGTTACTTGTAAGAACTTAATGAACAAACTAAATTTCCTTTCTTCACTTTAGGTTGTAAAATCAGCCCTCTTATTCAGTTGTCAAGAATAGACAAATGCAAAAAGACATGAAAGTAATACTTCAAATAATAAAGAGAAAAAACAATAAAGATGATGCTTTTATGTAATTAATACAATGTAAAAGTAAATATGATATCATACATACGAAAACACTGAAATACAATAAATGCATCAGAATCAAGAGCTAAGTACATGAATAAATTAATAATGTTATCTATATTGGTCTGATGATGCTAAGGACTGTATGCTTTAACACAGAGTTAATACCACCAACTGTTGTGATAAATTTTATTCATTTAATTTAATGATAAAGTAAGAAAAAACAGTATTTTGAAATGACTAAATGTGGGAGTATGAAGTATATCTGTCCCTAATAATCCTTAAGATCTGATTCCTGAGCTATTAAGTCTTATGGACTGTCTTTGGGAAGTTATGTGGATTTCTTCTTCCTTTTCCTGATGGAGACTGATTCACAGCTAGTAAGGAGTCATTATGGCTCAAGAGAATCCTTCCACCCTCAACTCCTGCACAAGCAGATCTCCAGGACTTCCCAATATGGAATTCTCCAGGCCAGTCATTTCAAGCAACCTCTTGGGCTGAACACGTTGAAGATCTGCAGGAGCATCTTGTGGTGGTCTAAGTCTTCTGGACCTTGCTGACATCTACCAGAAACAAAAGGGCAAAAATGGAAATTGAGTAAATGTTCATCAACAGGAGACTGGTTAAATAATTTATGGCACAGTCAGTCAGTAGACAACAACACAATAGTTTAAAAATACAAAAAAAAAAAAGCTCTGTGTATACTAATTCTGGAAGATCTTACAGTAAACAAAGTAAGGTGCAGAAGAGTATGTATATGGTATGCTATTGTTTCCATAAAAATGAGGAAGTATAATAAAAATATGTAACTGTATTCTTGACCTTTACATGGATTTCTATACATGTAAAGAAACTTCAGAAGGATTGAAAGACAGTAATAAATTCAAACTTTGGAAATGTTGCAAAAACACTGTGTCCAAGTATACATTCATTCCTATGTCAGAACTTAAATTTGCTCATAATTGAAGAAATGCAAGTTAATAACATATCCACAAAGAGAAAAACAGCAGATGGAAAATGTACACTCAAATATTGTCAGTGATGATATTTTGGAAATACTGACTGAATATTCTATCAAATACTATCGAAAAAAGTTAAATTTAGAGTCCCAATTCTAGAAACATTACAGATTCTATAAAACAACCAAGGAAAAGTAAGCATATAGGAAGGAACAAGTAATAGGCGGAGTAAATTACAGTACACAGTAATTGGAAAATTGTATAGCCATTGAAAAGTGGTGAAAGGAAAACAAAAGCATTAGAAATTATTTAAGATGGCAGGGCTTTGCACTGCAAGCCAAAAATCTAGAATGTATTTACATACTATGACTACAATTTGGTTGAAAGATAAATACTGTTTTTTAAGTGAATTAAAAAATTTGGAAAATATGAACCAAAATTATAATTAAAGTGAGTATGAATTAAATTGTGTGGGACAAAAATTATAAAGTGTTTTATGGAGAAATAAATGTAAGCATCCTCTTGCAACTTCCTCCCCTTCTGCCAGGTTTCTTCTCAATTTGTACAAAAGCTGCCCTTTATTGTTATTTAAAGGCAGAAGCCAAGAAGTGTAAATCTTAAAGAAAAAGCATGCACTTGGCAAGAGAGAAGGGCTCAGACACCTAGAAAACTAACAAACGTACAGCCTTAAGTACACGCAGTCACTCAGAGGCCCAGGCACTCTCACAGGCTGCAGCGCTCAGACGCTGGCCTTCCGCCCACCCAGCATCACTTCCTCCCCCCCAGCCCCGCCCCGCCCTCCCAGCCTCCCGCGCACTCCCCGCCTCCCGCGCACTCCCCTTCCCCCACTCTCGCCCACCAGCAAGGCCTGGTAGCCGCGCAGGCGCAGTAGCAGTGCAGCCGCTCCTAGCCCGGGGGATCCTGGGACTAGGCCTTTCCGGAAGGACCGGCTTGGTGTACGGGATTAGGCCAGTGTTCCAGACCCAGGTCCAGGCCCTTGTTCCAGGTCCTTGCTTGAAGATACGCTGGTGGCCGCGGTGACGCTCCAGTGACAACGGAAGGCGCAGCGGGCCGCTCGCTGAGGTGCCCGGCCTCGCCACCGACGAGCCTCGGAGACGCAGTACGTGGCAGCGCCTCCCCCTTGGCTCGGAGCGCAACTGTTGAAGGCGCGGCGGCTCAGGCCGGACGAGGTGAACCGGGTCATTTAACTGGCTTCAGGTGATGAATCATCAACCTAACAATCAGATTTGAGGCCCACAGCTCATTGTGGTCCTGCTTCAGGACAGTTTTCTGTGGATGAGTGACTGGTGTGTCCGGAGAGGTGCCGCAGTGACTGCTTGCCCTTGATAAGGAAAGCGAGCTTGCCTGCTCTTTTGGACATACTCGTTTCCTGTAAAACGGTCAGGTTCTAACTTCTTTGTCTGGCATACATCTCCGTGCACGAGAAAGGCTTTCACATGAAAGTGTCTCTTGGTAACGGAGAAATGGGCGTCTCTGCCCACTTGCAGCCTTGCAAGGCTGGAACCACACGATTTTTTACCAGCAATACTCATAGTTCGGTGGTATTGCAAGGCTTTGATCAGCTTAGAATAGAAGGATTGCTTTGTGATGTGACTCTGGTACCTGGTGATGGAGATGAAATCTTCCCTGTCCACAGAGCTATGATGGCGTCTGCTAGTGATTATTTCAAGGCAATGTTCACTGGTGGGATGAAAGAACAAGATTTAATGTGCATTAAGCTTCATGGAGTGAACAAGGTTGGTCTGAAAAAAATTATTGATTTTATTTATACTGCAAAACTTTCTCTTAATATGGACAATCTTCAGGACACACTTGAAGCTGCCAGCTTTTTACAAATTTTACCTGTTTTGGACTTCTGTAAAGTCTTTCTCATATCAGGAGTTTCTTTAGATAACTGTGTTGAAGTTGGACGAATTGCTAACACCTACAATCTTATAGAAGTGGATAAATATGTTAATAATTTCATCCTGAAGAACTTTCCTGCTTTATTGAATACAGGAGAATTTCTAAAACTCCCTTTTGAACGGCTTGCCTTTGTACTTTCCAGTAATAGTCTTAAGCACTGTACTGAACTTGAACTCTTCAAGGCTGCCTGCCGCTGGCTGAGGTTGGAAGATCCTCGAATGGATTATGCTGCAAAATTAATGAAGAATATTCGATTTCCACTAATGTCACCACAGGACCTCATCAACTATGTGCAGACAGTAGATTTCATGAGAACAGACAATACCTGCGTGAATTTGCTTTTGGAAGCCAGCAATTACCAAATGATGCCATATATGCAGCCAGTGATGCAGTCAGACAGAACTGCCATTCGGTCTGACTCCACCCACTTGGTTACATTAGGAGGAGTTTTGAGGCAGCAGCTGGTTGTCAGTAAAGAATTACGAATGTATGATGAAAGGGCACAGGAGTGGAGATCTTTAGCTCCCATGGATGCTCCTCGTTACCAGCATGGCATTGCTGTCATTGGAAACTTCCTTTATGTAGTTGGTGGTCAGAGTAATTATGATACGAAAGGAAAAACTGCTGTTGATACAGTTTTCAGATTTGATCCTCGGTATAATAAATGGATGCAGGTGGCATCATTAAATGAAAAGCGTACATTCTTCCACTTGAGTGCCCTCAAAGGACATTTGTATGCAGTTGGTGGGCGCAGTGCAGCTGGTGAGTTGGCCACAGTTGAATGTTACAATCCACGAATGAATGAATGGAGCTATGTTGCAAAAATGAGTGAACCACACTATGGCCATGCTGGAACAGTGTATGGAGGCTTAATGTATATTTCAGGAGGAATTACCCATGACACCTTTCAAAATGAGCTCATGTGTTTCGACCCAGATACAGATAAATGGACACAGAAGGCTCCAATGACTACAGTCAGAGGTCTGCATTGCATGTGTACAGTTGGAGACAAGCTCTATGTCATTGGTGGCAACCATTTCCGAGGAACAAGTGATTACGATGATGTTCTAAGCTGTGAATACTATTCACCAACCCTTGACCAGTGGACACCAATTGCTGCTATGTTAAGAGGTCAAAGTGATGTTGGAGTTGCTGTTTTTGAAAATAAAATCTATGTTGTTGGTGGATATTCTTGGAATAATCGCTGTATGGTAGAAATTGTCCAGAAATATGACCCAGAAAAGGATGAGTGGCATAAAGTTTTTGATCTTCCAGAGTCACTTGGTGGCATTCGAGCTTGTACCCTCACAGTTTTTCCACCTGAAGAAAACCCTGGGTCACCTTCTAGAGAATCGCCTCTTTCAGCACCATCAGATCATTCGTAGGTCCAAGGTGTAATACCTTTGCAGTGCATCTTGGATGATGACATACTTCCCTTTCATTGTATCTTATAATGATTGGTACAGTTATTTGGCAAAAAGGTAACTTACGTTATTTGTCTTGTTTGGCTTAGTATGTTTGTCAAATGGTTAGCAAGTGCATTCTGAAAATGTATTCAGCATATCCAGCTGTTTTAACACCCAAAAAAAAGAACATAGAAAAATGTTTAAATTAGATGTATTTTTGTGGTGTTACATTAGTTAAATTGTAAGTCACTGTAGTAAATGTATAATTATGTCCATTGTGCTTCAAAGTTGAAAGTTTTCATCTGACTGAAAAACATCAGAGGGAAGCCACTTACTCTAATACACAAAAGATTGTCAAGTGTTATTAGCTTCCTCATTGCATGGTTTTTGGCATATCAGTCAACTGTTCAGGTTGGGTGGTTGTACTCCGAATATAGTTTCTTAGGCAGACAGAAGAAGTAGTAAAAAGATTTACCAGAAGAAGTAGCACTAAGTCAGGATTTGGAATCTATAGAAAAAGAAAAGGAGATTAAAGGCATACACACAACACAAACATGCACACACACATTCATACATATGTGTATAAATACACATATAGAATTTTGTGTATGTAGAAAAAAATTAACACTTAAACTATAGTAAAATTGTTCTTAATATTTTTTTTATTTCACACAGTAGCAGTTTTTATTTAAATGGGAATTCGTTACCACAGAATGTTGTAGTCACATATAGCAGTTAGATAGCTAAGGGCTACAACGTATTCAATTGGCAACCAGATTTGTCATTAAACTTAACTGTTACTTCAGATGAAGCTTACATTTTCTGCTTGTATATTTTTTTCCTGTAGAGTTGCTTTTATACTGATTATTTAGTAACGGTCAATTGAACTCTGCTTTCTTCTATCTTTTCAGTAAAATTTATGATACAAAAAAAGCAAAGATGGAAGGATTCTGTGCAGCTATAGGATTTTAAATTCAGTCTCCCAATTTAATCATTCTGACAGGATTATTTTGTAATTTGGGTTGATTGTCCTGGTGCTGCTCTGGCCCATGTGCATATTGAGCTATGTGATCTGCCTCAAGGCTGTGGTCTGAGCAAGCAGGAGATAAACTCTCTTCTGCATCAAATCAGAAAAATGTCCTTTCAGCCATGTCTCAAGGACAGGACCAACTTCAGATTCCCTAAGAAGCCATCTACAGAAAATGTAATGTAAAAACACTATTGCCTTGCAAGAGGCAGACCTAAACAAGATCTTTAATATCAAGGAGTATACCAACTAGTTGAGATTACATAGGGAAATTTTAATAGGACTTTACCAACAAGTGGAATTATAAGAGTCCTCTAAAATCAGTGATTCTGAAGTGCTTTCCTGGAATAATTGTCTACTTGAAGAAAAAAATAATTATATAGATAGACCTAAATATCTGTATCTATATAGTCCTATAGCTGGGAGTTATCAGGGTATAAATAAGAACAATTTTCTCTTTATTGACAATTCCATAATAAAACTCAGGAAACAAAGCAAAAGGAATTGGCTTCCAGGGATCTGAACATTACTTACTGCCCACATGAGTTGATCCATTTTAATGTTTTTTATGATTTCTGCATTAGCAGAAATTTTCATATTTTCTATGTTTTTTTAATGACTTAGTTTTTTTATTACTAAAATAGCACATTTCAGTACATTTAGAAAATAGAAAAAGTAGAAATTGCTGTAACTTTGTGTATTGAATAAGCAAGAAATGGCATCCCAATCATTTCTTTGATTATTAATGAGAATGAATATTTGTGTATTTTGGGTAGCTATGTTTCCTCTTTGGTCAAATGTTCATGTCATTTTTGTGATATCTATTGGAGTTGCTTTGTTTTTCATACCAAGTTACAGGATCTCTTTATATAATAAATAGAATTTAACTGGCATTTGCTTGCATTAATTTTTTTCAATCTGTTATGGTTTAAAACAACTTAGGTCCATTCAGTTAATTTTTGAGATCAGACTTGTCCAACTTTTTTGCTCTTTGACCTTTTGGGGATAACTACTATGATTTATTTTTAATGTCAGTGCTAATTCTGACATGCCAAGGTAATATTGTCCTGCTCACTTTTTAGTCTGTGTAAACTTTTTATTTTATTGGAAAAATATTTTCGGTTTCTATTATATTTGATCCTGCTGCTTTGAAATTAAGTATTGCTTAACCAGGTAAGTTAACCTTTCCATCTACATCACCTCCCTGCCTGACACACCCCACCTCTTATTTTTTTACTTGCCAGTTTTCTGCACTTGACAGATCTGTTGGCAATTAGACAATAGCTGACTGAAGCTGTGCTGATAATACTAGTTAAACTTAGAACTCCTTCCTTAAAGAGATGGACATTTTAAGTGACTTTGAAATGATTGACTAGAAAGAGATTTATTTTCATAAGCTGGTAATTTAAGGAAAAATTTAGACTGGAAAAATATTTAAAGAAGAGTATCAAAAGAAAAAGCAGAACTTGTGAACCTTTTTGATATAAAAATAAGTTGTTTCTATTATAACGAGTACAGGGAAACTAAAGTAAATAAAAAATTATTCATGATTTCACATTCCAAAGATATTTCAGTGAATACTGAATATACATCTAACATTTTCAAGTAGTTTTTCAAATATGCCAGGCCCTAAACTAAAAGATAGATTCTTAAAAAGAAAAAATACAACTTCCAAAGATACAGACTGCTATCACGACTTTTACTTTTTTTTTAACCTAAAAACAGTAGAAAATAACTTGTAAGGTGTTTTTTCCTAATTATCAACGCAAGTGCATTAAGAAAAACATTTCATTTTTACACATAAACCCAGACTTCTTACAAATACAATTATAATAATCCCCACAAACTCCACTGATAAATGGGAAACTGAAGTTTAGAGAGGGAAACTTACCCTAAAGTCTTTCAGAATTTCTTGGAATTGGTTGAGCTATGGATAGGACTTGGGTTTTAATCTCTGAGCCTTATTATGATACCTGATCTTTATCCTCTAATATCCCATTGTTGAGCATATATTTATGACTGGATGGTGGTTAAAAGAAGATTTAGATGTTCATTAAGGATGAACATACTGCAGAACTGCTGAAGTTGTGTTCATTAACCAAATATACTTAAAAATAATAGCTGGTTCTGTTTTGTCATCACTGAGCAGCTGCTTTCTAGAAGCAATGTTATTCTGCCATCTGCTGGTTGAAATTGAAAGTCCTTATTTAGTTCGATTCGGAAAATGTTGCCTCCTTTAAACAAAATAGTAGTAACAGAATCAGAAAATCTTGTAGTATATGTGACAGTTAAAGGCTAGCCAATAATATCAGTTATGTAATTAAATATGAAAAGGGACACTAATTTGGTAAATTGTAGGTTAAATATTCAGAAGAATGTGTTTTTGATATCACATAAAAGTAGATTTAAATTGCTGAATTTTTATTTTATTGATAATATAGTTTGAATAGAATATCTGCCACATTTCATTCAGATTCTACACATTCACACTACTTGCTGCTTTTTTAAAAAACTGGATTCTGCAAACCTTTTTATTTTTATCTTTTAGCAGCAAGCCTTATCACAAAGAAAGTAATTCTTTTTAACCACATTAAGGATGTAATGCAGTATATCCAAGAAAAGGTAAATCTGACAACCTCATAATAGTCTAAATAATTTCTGCTGTAGCCACCTAGGTTTCACTGAGTCCAACAAAGAATTGCATACATAGCACACACATATATGATAAAATAGCTTCAATACCAGCTAACCCATCCATGGAATCAAAGAAAGCCTGTTTCATGGCTGTGTGAACAGTACAAGTATTGAACTACTTCTTCATTCTCCAAAGTAGTGTTTTAGAGCAAATTATTCTCATTCCTACCCTCAGGATGGATGAGACTAAAAACAGGTGATCTTTTAGCAGAGCTTTACTGAGGAATATCAAAAATTCACACAGCCCCATATTTCTTTTCTACACAGAACTGAATGAACACAGTTTACACACAATATTTAAACAAGATGAGTATAGAGCTGATGACAACATCAATGGGACCCATGCTTCAGATGTTTTGTCGTATATAGCCACTTCTCTAAGTCAGTCCTTAGAGACTGTCTTGCTGTCCACTGGTCCATCTTCCAGAATGCTGTTACAATAGAGCCTTACAGAGTTTTAGCATTCTTTGCCTCCATTTTACCCAACACCCAGTTTGCACAGTACATATTTGTGTGGTTATGGGGGAAAGTTGACTTCTGTTGGTTCAAATAATTTTCTTTTACTTAAGGAGTATACTTTACCACTTGGAAGCCATAACATTCTTTCAGCCAAGAATTGGTGACCCATAAAAACTACTTTTAATTCATGTTAAACATACCTAGTATGAAATCCTAGCTTAAGTCAGTATTACATTTTTTTCTATATGCTAGGTAGTGTTTACGTCATTTCTTTTTAACATTAATCTTTCTACCCTTCTTTAGATACGGAAATTACAAAGTAGACTTCCCCAAACTTTGCATACCTTCACCTCTCCTTCCCTACTCCTCCCACACATTTACTTGGAGGCATCACTTAAGCTCAAAGATTGGGGAAAGAATTTTCTAACCTTCAAGGCTATCTCTTCATGATTAATCCATTACCTAAACATAATTTACTTTACTCTTCAAGGGGAGTAGGTTATGGATTTTGAAAGGACTGCAGCCAATAACAGTTACTCTCTCAGCCTTTGAGTGATTGCTTCTTTCTTCTAGTGACTGCCTCAAGTCCACTGTGTTCATCGAAATTCCAGAATAAACAGTAATTCATACTAATTAGCTCAAACACTTTAACCCAGACCTGACACCCTTTTATCCTATTGCTTCCTTAGAATCTTTCAGGGCAAGTCTGATCCCTATTAAAAAATCCCTTCCCACTCCCTCCTGCTCTTTAGCATGGTTCTTTGTGGGGGGTGCTTCTACATACTGCAAAAGGTAAAGAACTTGGATTGGTTTGATTATCAAGTCAAAATCACTAGGAAATCTGTTGCCAGGGGTCAATAGCGAATGGGCTTCATTACAACTTTAGGAAAAGAAGGAGTGTGGGAATCCCCAGAGAGAAGAATGTAACTTTTCAGCCCTATCGGTGACTATTTAGGTGACTCTTTGTCTCTGACCAGCCCTATTTGTGGTCAGAGAGAAACAGCATTAGAAAATGGCAGTTCCTTCCAGTTATTACTAGCAGGATCAAAGTATGGTTTGCATGTACAAATATGCCACAATGAAATAATCATTCTGTGTATTAAAATGCATTAATTTTTAAAAAGTGGTGATCAGTGTAGTTTTCTGGCTTGTGTTGTTTTTATAAGGTATTCCCATAATTCAGCAAGCACCACATCTTTTTATTACCTCTGTTTAGTCATCAGCCTTACATTCATCTATATTCTTTACTAAGACACCTCATGAATATCTTCTGAACTTAGTTAGATCTAACTCTTTGGTTACTATTTCCTAATGACTATTTCCCAATGGATCCACTGCCCTCCTTTCTGTACAATATGTGCAACAAAACCCCAATCTAGTTTTTAAAATGTAGGTGGAAGAGTCTTTCCAATGTGTGTTTGGTAAGATCGATGCATTGTTTGAAATATTTCAATATTGGCAATTACTATTTCTGTGAATTACAATCCTGATTGCTTTCAAAGCCTTTTAATTTCTACTTCCCTCTCCAACTCCATCTCTATGTGTTTCTAAATTTTCTTTCTTTCTCTGATTCTGCATGCTCCCTCTGGCCACTACACTTTGACATTCATTGCTCCCTGTTTTTGAACACTTTGAGCATTATGCATTTTTGTGGCTAACTTCTAAAGATTCTTGAGATGCCAGCTTAGCAGTCACTTCTGGATGAGCTTTCTCTGATCCATACAATTCATGCATGCTCCCAGTATCCTGTACTACTCCATCACAGTCATTGATATGACTATAAGTGAATGCTCTCCTGCCTATATCCCCACAAGACTGGAAGTTCTGTGACAGCAGGAAGTGTGTCTACTTTTTTCACTGTACCTGTCACTCATTACACTGCCAGTAACTAGAAGGTAGAGAGAAAATGTATTCACTACTTACTTGTTGAAGTTTCAGGCTGAATGATTTTACATTGCTCTTTGGTTTCTAGTTCATGCAACTGCTAAATTGAATTAACAACCATCAAATATGATTACCCTAAGAAACCAAAAGTAAAACTGAATTCACTCTAGCTGATTTAATCTGTTACAGTCTCTTGTTCATCTCCTTAATAGCCCAAGAAAGGATTTCTACCTTATTACTTCTTATTTAGAGTTGTCTTCTCTGGCAGAGTGCTTCATTATAAAACATAAAATCTTTATTTAATTTACCAATAGAGTCACAAGGATAAGTACATTGCCTAGAACAGAAATAACTTAAAATATTTATGAATAAATGGAATTAACATTCCTTTTGGATTTGAAGGCAGATTAAAGGTTTAGGATACTTCATATTTCTTCAACAGTATGAGTAAGACCAAACTTTTACAATATAGATTTAACTTCCTCACCCTCTCCAAGCAAAAGAAACCATATTTATATGGAGGCATAGCTGACCATATTTACAAAGAATAAATTTTGCAAACACAGCAATTATCGTGTTTTAATTTTTACACATTAAAAACTTAATTTCATTCTACTCAAAAGTACATTTTAGAAACAATCTAACAGCAACAATACATGTTATAATAAAAGCAAAAAAAAATTTTAAATTGAATGAAACTTGATAAGCTTGGGGCAGTATATTTAATAGGTGGGATCTAATTGATCAAAATTAGGTCTAAGTCTCCTTTCTAAACTTCTGGGATATCCAATGAGTTGTTAATAAAGAGAAAACACTTATTGATTTTCCCTTCTTAACTTCCAGTCTGACAATGTCACCATCATAGCAGCTGGGTACTTTATTGTTCAAAAGAAGACTGGTTCCCCAGGGAATACCCCTCCCCAGCCAGGCTGGGATCCTCAAGCTCAAGGTCTCTTTCTTTTCCTGTACCAAACATACGTACAGAAATTCCAGCTGCTTACTTACTAAATCATTAGAATTTCAGTCCTTTGTGTAGAAAAAGTTGAAAATCTGCTGGATCATATCATGGAGAACAGAAGTAGCCCGAACTTTTGCAATTCACTGCCATACGTTTGTTTCTGGGTTGGGGGTGGGGGGTAGGTGGTAGGACCTGAAAACATTTTTGTACTTCACATAGAAAATTTAAAAAAAAAAAGATTCTCCTAAATTGGCATAAAATTGTGAACGTCTCCTAATTTGAAAGGATATGGCTTTGGGCCACGACACTGCTAGGGGTACAGAAAGAACTAGGGAACGTTGTCCTCAGGGTTGTGAGTGAAAAGGTTGGCAGGCACATTAGTAGCCTGTGAACTGTTGTTTAATATACTTATACAAAATGACATAAATTCCAATCCAATAGGATGTATTCTTTCCAATAAGACACATGTTGAAACAAAAATCTGAGTCTCACTATTATTCTTTTAAAATAATTAACTTTTTCTTTCTAATTACACTTAGAGATTTGATCCTGGATGTCATACTTCTTAAATTGCTGTGAAATACTGCTTTACATCTCTGCGCTTCCCTCTTAAGAAGCTAATGTACCAGTTTGATATACTCCACCAGTTTTAAACAGGAGCTATAGCTCATGTTTTCTTACATAATCTACAGAAAATTGCATCATATGGAGCAGATTCAAGATGGTGGATTAGAGGAAGTCTGCCTTCCTACTTGTTCCTTGGCTCAGGATTAAAGCAGCAGGAGCACTGCTTCTCAGCAAGGTGGGTAAAAGAGGCATATCACTAAAATTCAATATTGGAAGGTCAGAGTGTCTTAGGAACTCAGAAATTTTGGTACATAAAACAAAGAAGAAAGAGTACATTGGTGCCAAGCCTATTGTGGCAGCGACAGCCGCGCTGGTTCACCACAGAGACAGAGAACACAGAAACACAACAAATAGATTTGGTATGAAAAAAAAATGAGATTAGAAAAGCAGCCTGAACTTAGCTAATCCAGAGGTTGCACCATGAACTGGTGTTTGAAAAGTTCTCTGTGTTTCTCAACTGGCCACCGAGAGCTGAGGCAGGAACCATCCTGAGGCGGCCAGCCGCAATGCTGCTACTGCTGCAGAGCCGAGAGATCAGAGCAATCACTGCCACACTGTCCTGGCAAATTTATACTATGCAGCCTTGGGTATGCCTAGCAGAACATGTGTTAAACAGGCATACAGAAGATTGTACCCAGGGGAATTCAAGTCAGAAAAATGAAGGAGTCCAACTTGATTTTCTTTTGAGTCTGGAGGCTCACATAACCAGCTGAAGTAGGTTGAGATTCTGAACAAGCATGTGTGAATACTTTCAGGATCTAAGCCTGGGAGGACTCTGTGGATAGAAGAGTATGTTTTGGAGTGGCTCTCCTGCCCATGAGGCTCTTGACATGCAGACTCCTTGTAGAGATTGGCAATTGCTGGGCCTTAGGGATGTGTTGATCTAATCTCTTTAAGCAGATACCACCTAACAAAGCCCAAATTAGACTGAAAAGCCCTAGAACTTCACTCATAGAAACTCTGGGAGTGCATAAATTTGGTCTGTGCAGGCAAAATTCCAACTGACAATACTTCCCACCCTGTCCTACCTTATATTGGTGAAAAGGGAAGCTGAGAGCTATTTTAACCAGATTGAGTCTTAAGCCACTCCAACTGGCAGCCTGGTGAAAACACACACCCAAAGAAAGGGGTTTACAGCCCACTCCCCTCACCTCCAGTACATAGCCCAAGAAAAAATGGGAAGAAAGACAGTTAGGCATAGAGAGTGACCATCCATTCTTGTCAGCTCTTTTGACCATCTTGGTAGAGATAATTTCTTCATTTTTCACTAAGAATTGTGTGTGTGTGTGTTGTTGTTGTGCTGATTGGTTCACATATATACATGTTTATTTCTTTTCCCCTCATTTTTAGCACTTTAAAAATACAGTTATTTTTCCTTGTCTTGTCTTTCCAGGGCTAGGGGTTTGGTTTGCTTATTTTGGTTTTGTTTTGTCCTCATTTGTTTGTTTCGTTCATCCTCATCTGTTTGTTTCCCATTCTTTCTTTTCTTCTCCTGCTAACAGCCAAATTATTTTATTCTTTCTCCCTTTACTTTGTTTTCCCTATTTTTCCTCCTCGTTCTTTATAATCACCACCTGCTACATCTCATCTGCATTCTCTCTTCACTTTTGAAATTGTAAACTATCTTCTACCTTCCTGTCACATTATCTTTTCTCTTAATGAACTGTATTTTTACCATCTCTTAGAACTAATTGGTTTATTTTCCTGCCCCCACCATTTATCTTGTTGAAATCCTGCCGTGGATGACATAGTTGACACCTGCTGTTTGCTTTAATGCCAGATCTAGTTCATAAATTACTTATTATTTTTGCTGTTGGCAACTGCTGATCCCACCATTCCTGTTTTTTGTGGCAATTAACACTGTAAAAGTAATAGTAGGAAATGGGTATTTATTTTAATGGTGTATATTATTTGCATAGGTTGTTGCTATTGTTTGTTTCCCCGATTTTGTGAGGGGCTGGAAACCTATAGGGGCACTAAAGTTCACAGTTAGAGACTCTGCTGTTGAATTGTATTCATCCAAAATAGTGCACATTACTCCATCCACATACAAATTAACAACACTCAAACTTCAGCAATACTTTAATGCAAATAATAGAATAGACAAAAACCCACACTAATCACCAGGCTCCAAGTAGAAATGGCTAGGGGTAGGCTCTTAGGTCCCACTCACAGACATCCACTGCTACAGCAAAAAACATCTACAAGGAGATCTCAATCTGCATCACAATAGGACACTTGGCCAGGAGAAGGCTATACCATAAAAAGACCCACACATAAGAGTAGAAGGTGCATAAAACCCAACACAGGAATACAAGAAATATGAAAAAAATGAGGTAATACAATACCTCATAAAGTTCATAATTCAACAGCAACTGACTGCAAAGATATCAAAGTGGATGAAATATCAGATAAAAAATTCAAAAAAGATTATAAAAATGATAAATGAATTCCAAGACAGAAAAACAACTAAATGAATTAAAGAAGTCAATTCAACATGTGAATGAGAAATTCAATAAGGAGATAGAGATATTGAAAAAGAACCAATAAGAAATCTTGGAAATAAAAGACACAATAAATCAAATAAAATGTTCAGTGAAAAGTCTCTGTTTTAAAACAACACTCAAACCATGCTGAAGACAGAATCTCAGAGCTAGATGACTGAGTGGCCAGCCTTGAACATTCAGACAGTATTAAAGAAAATAAGTAACCATGATTTGAACACTGGGTCAACATTAGGAGACCACCAAATTTAAGAATCATTGGAATTGAGAAGGTTTATGAGATGCAGGCTAATGGAATGTGTAACCTCTTTAGGAAAATAATAACAAAAGTTTTCCAAACCTGAAGAATATGAGATAAGTATCCAGATACAGGAGGCATTCAGAAACTCAAATAAACTAGATCAAAAAAGAACCTCTCGATAACATCTTATAATTAAAATGCCTGAAATACAAAATTAAGATAGTTGGGCATGGTGGTGCACACCTGTAATCCCAGTGGCTCAGGAGGCTGAGACAGGAGGATTGTGTGTTCAAAGCCAGCCTTAGCAACAGTGAGGTGCAAAGCAACTTAGTGAAACCCTGTCTCTAAATAAAATATAAAATAGGCTGGGGATGTGGCTCGGTGGTCAAGTGCCCCTGAGTTCAATCTCCAGTACCCACCTCCCCCCAAAAGCAACACATTAGAATAGAATTTTAAAAGCCTCAACTCACAGTTAGAGGGAAGCAAATCAGAATCACTTCTGATTTCTCAGCACAAACTCTACAAGCCAAGAGGGCTTGTAACAATGTTTTCCAACTCTTGAAAGAAACTGTCAACCAAGATTGATATATCCAACAAAGGTATCCTTGAAAGTTGAAGAGAAATAAAAACCTCCCAAGATAAGCGGAAACTATAAGAATTCATGACTACTAAGCCAGCAGTCAGAACTTACTTACAGAAATATTTCACAAAGAAGAAATAAAATACAAACCCAAGCACTCACAAATGAACAAATCTCATTTTTCAGAGTAGCTAAGTAAATGAGAAACAGGACACTATTAAACATTATAAATACATCAAAATGGCAGGAATTTATAAACATGTCTCTATAATATCATTGAATATAAATGGTCTCAACTCTCCAATGAAAAGACATAAGCCAGCAGGCTGTACTAAAGGACAAGACCCAACTCTTGTAAACTTGTTCTTTATAAGAGACTCACCTTAAAGGCAAAGACAGTCACAGGCTGAAAATGAAAGGATAGAAATTGATATACCATTGTAAATGGAGCCCGAAAACAATCAGGAACAGTTATACTCATATATGACAAACTAGACTCCAAACCAAAATTAGTCAGAAGAGACAAAGAAGGACACTTCATATTGATAAAGGGAACAATCCAATAAGAGAATATAGCAATAATAAATATTTATGCTCCAAACAATAAATATTTGTGTTCCAAACATGGGTACAACTAATTTAATAAAAGACACACTACTCCAACTGAAGCCTCAGATAGCCCACCAATACAAGAATACTAGGTGAATTCAACATACCTCTCACCATTAAATAGGTCATCCAGACATAAACTCAAAGATTTTTTTAACTTGAAATATATTATAAATAAAATGCACTTAAGAGACATCGATAGAATATTTCATTCAATAAGAACTGAATACAATTTTTTTTTCAGTGGCTCATGGAACCTTCTCCAAAATAGACCATATGTTAGGCCACAAAATAACTCTTAGTTAATTTTTTTAAAAAAAGATATAAACCCTTGCATCTTATCTGATCATAATGGAATGAAATTATAAATCAACATCAAAAGAAAATCTACAGAAACTATATCAACACATGGGGATTGAAAAACTTATTTTCAAATGATGAATCAGTGATGGAAGAAATTAGGGGAAAAATTGAAAAATTCTTAGACTCACATACAGAATAGTAATACAACATACCAAAACTGTGAAGGCAGTTCTAAGGAGAAAGTTTTTTAGTTATGAGTGCCTACATAAGAAAAAATTTTTAATCCTGAATAAACAACCTAATGATGCACCTCAAGTCCCTTGAAAAAGAAAAACAAACCAATTCCAAAAACAGTTTCAGGAAGAAAATAATTAAGATCAGAGATGAAATTGAGAATAAAAAAAAGTGCAAAGGATCAATGAAACAGAGTTGTTTCTTTGAAAAGATAAGCAAGATTGATGAACTCTAAGCCAAATAAACTAAAAGAAAGAGAAGACCCAAATTAATAAATTAGATATAAAAAAGGATAAATCACCACAGACATCACAGAAATACAGCAGATCACTAGGAAATATTTTGAAAACTTATACTACAATAAATTGTAAAACCTAGAAAAAATGGATACTTTCTAGACACATATGGCCTACTTAAATTGAATCAAGAATATATAGAAAACCTAAGCAGATTAATATCAGATAATGAAATTTAAAAAGCCATTAAAAGCCTTTCAACAAAGAAAAGCCCAAGACCAGATGTATTTTCAGCTGAGTTCTACCAGACCTTTAAAGAAAAACTAATATTAGTGCTTGTCAAATTATTCCATAAATAGAAAGGTGTGGAACACTTCCAAATTCATTCTATGAAACTAGTATGACACTCATATCAAAACCACATAAGGACATATGAAGGAAAGAAAACTACAGAGCAATATCCCTGATGAGCTTAGATGTAAAAACTCTGAACAAAATTTTAGCAAATCATGTTTAACAGCATATTAAGGAGATTGTATATCATGACCAAGGTGGTTTTATTTCAAAGATGCAAGAATGGCTTCATATATACAAATCAATAAATGTAATTCATTACATTAATATAATTAAGAACAAAAGTCACTTAGTCATCTCAGTGGATGCAGAGAATGCCTTTGAGAAAAAAACAGCATTTTTTCATGATAAAAACATGGAAGAAATTAGGGATAGTAGGAACCTACTTCAGCATCATAAAGGCTATATATGAAAAACCCAAAGACAACCTCATAGTAAATGGGGGAAAACTGAAAGCATTTCCTTTCAAATTTGGAATGAGACCACTCCTACTTAATATAGTGCTAGAAATTCTAGCCCAGAGCAATTAGGCAAGAGAAGGAAATAAAATGTATAAAAATAGGAAAGAAAGTCAGATTGTCACTGCTTGCAGATGATATGATCCAAAAAACTCCACTGCTAGAGCTCATAAACAAATTAGAAAGTAGCAGGTTACAAAATCAACATACAAAAATCCATACCTTCCAAATATACCAACAATGAATCTGCTGAGAATAAAATCGGGATGTCAATTCCATTCACAATAGATTAAAAAAAAAAACTGGGAATAAATCTAACCAAGAAGATGAAAGACCTCTACAATGAAAACTATAAAACATTGAAGAAAAAAAACTGAAGAAAACTTCAGTAGGTAGAAAGATCTCCCATGTTCATGGGTAGGCAGAATCAATATTGTCAAAATGGCCATACAACCAAAAGCAATATACGGATTAAATGCAATATATAGATGGGGATCAAAATACCAATGACATTCTTCACAGAATTAGAAAAATATTTGGAAGAATAAAAGACGAAGAATAGCCAAAGCAATTTTAATCCAAAAAAAGCAATGCTGTAGGCATTATAATACCTGACCTCAAATTATACTACAGAACTAGAGTAACAAAACTGTGTGGTACTGGCATTAAATCAGACACATAGACTAATGGTACAAAAGACACAGAGAAAAACTCATACATCTACAGTCATATGATCCTTTACAAAGATGCCAAAAACATCCTTTGGATAAAAGACAGCCTCTTTCACATATGGTACACTGGTTATTCATATGTAGAAGAATGATACCAGACCCTTATCTCTCACCCTGCACAAAAATCAACTCAAAATAGATCAAAAATCTAGGAATTAGACCAGAAGTTATGCAACTGCTAGAAGAAAATAAAGGGTCAATACTCCAGCATACAGACACAGGCAACAATTTTCTCAATAGAAGCACTAAAGCTCAGGAAAAAATGCCAAGTGTTAATCAATGTGGTGACCTCAAGTTAAAAAGTTCTGCACAGCGAAGGAAACAATTACGAATGTGAAGACAGAATCCATATAATGGGACAAATTCTTTACTAGTTACTCTTCTGACAGAGGATTAATATCTAGAATATATAAAAAACTCAAAAAAAAAAACACCTTACCACCACCACCACCCCTAAAATACCCCCCCCCCCC
>NW_026000103.1:203339-257243 GCF_001458135.2 Marmota marmota marmota
CCCCCCCCCCCCGAAAAAAAACAGCTGTCTTCATCTGGTCACTAAAGATTCATTGACTGCATATATGCTAAGATATGCTTGATAATGAGCATTCAAGGACAAGTAAGGCAGGGATGATGATTGTCCTCAAGGAAGGAGAGAAGACAGACAGTAAAGGTGATTATGGTTAATTAAATGCTAGCATGTTTAGAGCAGCAAAGGGGACGTATTTAGCAATAATAAAGATTGCAGTTGGTTTTTCTAAGTATAAAGTCACACAATCTGCAAATAGGGATAACTTGACTTCTTCTTTTGTATGCCTTTTATTTCTTTTCATTGACTAATTACTCTGGCTAAAATTTCTAGAAATATGTTTAATAAGAACAGTTAGAATAGACACCCTTCTTTTGTTCCTGATCTTAGGGGAAATGCTTTTAGTATGATGTTGGGTATGGGTTTGCCATACAAAGTCTTTTTATGATAATGGAAGATCTTCCTACACTAATTTGTTCAGGAGTTTTATTATGCAATATATGTTGACTTATTTTCAAATGCTTTTTCTGCATCTATTAAGATTATCATATGATTCTATTTATGTGATATACTACATTTATGGATTTGCATATGTTGGAGAATACTTGCATCCCTGGAATGAAACCAAGATAAACAAATTCAGTAAATTAGCAGAATATAAACTCAACATACAAAAATCAGTAGCTTATGTAAATATCAATAGTGAATTTGCTGAAAAATTTATGCAAGTGATTCCATTCACAAAACACACACAAATGGAATGATCTTAGCTAAAGAAGAAAAAGACCTCTATGATGAAAATTTCAGAACACTGAAGAAAAAAAACCAAAGACACAAAAATATGGAAAGATATCCCATGTCCATGGATTGGAAGAACTGACATTGTTAAAATGTCTGTACTTTGGAAAGCAATCTACATATTCAGTGCAATTCCTATCAAAATACCAATGACATTCTTCACAGAACTAGGAAAAAAGTAATCCTAAATTTATATGAAAGAACAAAAGTTCCCGAATAGCCAAAGAAATCTTGAACATAAAACCACACAAAGCTGAAGGCATCACACTCTCTGATTTCAAGACATACTACTGAGCCATTGTAATGAAAACAACATGGTATCAGTGACATACAGATCAATGAAACAGAATAGAGAATCCAGAAATAAGCCCATATATTTATAGTCAACTGATTCTCAATAAAGTTGCCAAAAACATACATCAGAGAAAGAAAAGCCTGTTTAACAAATGATGCTGGAAAAAAATAAATATCCATGTACAGAAGATTGAAACTTTATCCCTATTACTCATACTGTACAAAAATGAACTCAAAATTGATCAAAGAATTTAATGCAGACCTAAAGTTCTGAAACTCATACAGAAAAATATAAGGGACACATTTCAATCTATTAGAACAGGAAATAATTATCTAGATAGAATTTCAAAAGCACAGGAAACAAAAGCAAAGATCAACAAATGGAATTATATCAAACTAGAAACCTTCTGCATAGCAAAGGAAACAATCAGCAGAGTGAAGGAAAAACCTTTAGAATGGGAGAAAATATTGGCCAGCTATCAATATGACATAGAATTAATATGAAGAATAAGAAAGAACTAGAAAAAACTAACAAAAATAAGTAATCCAATTTTAAACATAGACAAATCATCTGAATAGACACTTCTCAAAAGAAAACATACAGGTAGCCAGAAGATATATGCAAAATGCTCAATACCAACAGCCATCAAGGAAGTACAATTCAAAACTATAATGAGATGCTATCTTACCTGTTAGAAAGGCTAATATATATATATATTTTTTTTCATCAAAATATAACACATGCAGGGTACAATATGGATAAAAATGTGTCCTTATATACCATCTGTGGGAATGTAAATTAGTAAGACCACTATAAAAAATATTATGGAATTTCCTCAAAAAATTAAAAAAATGAAATACCATATGATCCAGCTCTCTCACGAACTGGGTATATGTCAAAAGGAAATGAAGCCAGCATACAAAAGAGATACCTTCATGCCAATGTTTATTGTGTCACTATTCACAGTAGATAAGATATGAAATCAGCCTAGGTATCTGTTCACAGATGCATGGATAAAGAATGGCATATATACAGCCATAAAAAGAGTGAAATCCTATAATGTGCAGCAAAATGGGTAGAACTGGAGAACTTCATGTAAAATAAGACAAGCCAGCCACAGAAAGACAAGCATCACATGTTCTCTCTCATTGTAGAAATTAAGAAAATAAATAAATAAAAAGGCAACCTGAAAGTAGAGGAGGGATCACCAGGAAATAGGAAGGGGATATGGGAAAGTGAACTGGTAGAAGAAGTTTGGAAGGACCTAACCAATGTAGGAGACGTATTTATTTATGTAAATGTTTCAATGAATCCAATTAATTTGTACTATTGATGTGTTAATAAATTTAAATGGGGGGATTGGGAAGCAAAAGGAAGTTCTACTTTTTGACCAAATCTAAGACTCTTGAGAAGTCAAATGACATCAGATTTTCATCTCCTTTTTTAAAAAATTGAGATGACTTCACTAGTCATATAGGAAACTGTAAAAGTTACATAAAATAAAGTCTGCAAATTAGTGGCCAAAAATCTGAACACAATAAATAATAGTGCTTATGTATTACTATAAAAAAAATACCATAGTCATATAGTAAGACTTCAAGGAAATCAAGCCAAGAGAAGTTTAATCTGCAGCTCCCATATACTCTCATGTTCCTGCACTTTTTCTCCTCTGAAATGCAAACTCCACCACAAGGGATTTTTCTGCCAGATTGGAAGCAGCAGAGCCCTGGTTCCCACTACTGAGCAATGCTTGGGTCAGAGGGAGGGAAACTGTGCAGCATCCTGGAGGTTCTTTTCAGAAAGGAAACAATGCCTTCCCTTATGTTCACTTGGTGTGAAATTCCATTTGGTGAAGTTTTTTTTTTTTTTTTTTTTTTTTTAGAATTGGGTTTAAAAAGTCATGAAAAGAAATAAAAAGGTGTATTGAACATAAATATATGAATTTATATTATATGTATAATACACACAAATATATAAAAATAAAATATATGTATATACAAAATATATGTATATGAAACAAATGATATATATTCTCTATAATATATTGCTTATTTAAATTTTATTACATATTAATATCTTATGATATTTCTATTATTTATATTTATAATTTGATGTTATATTTATATAAAACAAAATAAATAGTATAGTATTTATATTGATATACAAAATATATATGAAATATATTATCATTATTATTATATATTTGAAATATGTATTATATTGTATGTATATATGAAATATAAAACATGTAAACATATGGATATATAAATTAATATATATTTTATTACATAAACTATATGTAATAAATGCAATACAATATATATTTATAACACATACTAATATAAACATATTAAATAATATACACTTATATAATGCAAACTTTAAATAGATACATTCACAGATTCATTGGTCCATCTATTTTATTTGAGTTTTTTTGGAGAGAGGGTGAATGATAAGGACGTTTTCTTGTACAGATTACAAACTGCACGATCTCGAGTTCTCGACTCTGAATAAACGTGTTATTTCGTGAAAAACTCCGTCTAGCTGAAGTTTCTAAGAAAAACAAAGCCCCATACACATGGGAAAGTTGAGAAAACGCAAGATTCTGTGCTTGCTTCCCAAGAAAAGATCGTAGGCAAAGCTCTAACACAGTTTCCACCTCACCAATCACAGGGAGATTTTGTTCACTATTTAAGGGACAGAAAGTTGACAAACCAGGGTGCTTTCCTCCAATTGCAGAGCCCGCTACAACTTGCGTTTCCAAACCTCCCGCAGAGGCGGCAGAAAAGCCGAATGTTGACTCTTGCGCAGGCTACACCATTGTGTCCGCGCGCCCTCTCGCGGCCTGAGACTGAATTACTGGATCTCACAAGGGTCCAGATCTATCAGCTAATAAAAAGAGCAATGCTCTGCTCCAATACTGGCTGCTCCTTTGGCTAGCGCATGCTTTAGAATCGTGACCTGGAAAACAAGGAAATCTTTCTGCTATCAAGACAAATGAAAAGCATCCCCAATCAGAAATGCTTAAACCACAGAGCCGCCTTCCATTTTCCTTGGAAAACAGGAAAGATCACCCAAATCCGGGAATGATCACCAATCTCTACCAGGTGATGCTCCAGCAGATGGTTCATCCTTTCGGCACGATAAACAACCGTGCTGCCGGCGATAACGACCTTCTGGATCAGCTACTCTTTAGGCTTCAACTCAGACTCGATTAACTGAAGCTGACCGCGTAGAAAAAGCATTGTGTCCCCATTGGGGATTTGCTCTCGGAAGTATTTCCAGAGAATCATCTGCTATTTGAAGGAAAAAGAATATGGCTCCTGTGCCTGGGAGGTTATCAGAGAGAAAACTGAAGTGTCTTTTTCCCTCATTAGTAATCACCAAAGAAAAGTCAGCAAGTAAAAAGAAAGTTATACAAATGACTTTTTCTGATCAATTACATGATTTTTCTTGAACCTCCAAATGCAATACCTGAAACTTAAATCATGAGATTATTTTACTTTATATAATAGATAAAAGTTCTTAGTAACTAGATCAAATTACAAAGTTATCTTGCTTTCATATCAGAACTGGGTGTAGGAATTTCTGTCAGGTGACTCCTTGGTTGACCATCCTTCCAACAGTGATTCAAAGACATGAGTACCATTTCTTTGGTGGCTTTGCCCATGTTCAACATGTAATTCCAAGTGTGACTATTGTGCTGGAATCTATTATACAAAGTTTCAAAGGGGAAAAGTGTAATGAATCGTATGGGGATGCTCTTAAGAGTGGAGACCACACAGAAAAAGATCACTTCCATCATGTGTACTTGGCATGAATTTCTTCCCGTGTGACACCTAGATGCAAAAAAGGTGGAAAAGCAATTCTAGCTGGATGACTTGTGGGAAGAGAAGACAAATTTTTTTAAAGGACCAGTCTTTAGTTTTGCACTATGTGTATTAATGCTATTTTAGGAGGAAAAATAACCACTTTTCTTGCCCCACAAAATTAATTTTAAAATTATGTCTAATCCCACTAAATTGAATGTCATCAGGAAAAATTCATTCTTCAAACTTTCTAGCATTATTGATTATTTGAAAGAACACTTAAATTGGTTCTCAAAGTCATAGGTATACATTTAAAAATGACCAAGAGTATCAAGAGAAGCTCTTGGAACACATTGTAAAGTTCTGTGGGGAATAGAAAGTATGATCTGGTAGCTCATACAAGGTAGTCAAGTGATCTTGAGGATCACTTTAACAAAAGGGGGCAGTGAATCTTCCAATTGTAATCAGGCTTCATTTCTCATGTTGATATTCTAAATATTAACATACAAACTAGTAAAAATATTCCTAAAATGAAATGGTTATTCTTTTTATAAAGTATTCCATACAATCTTCAATGCCAGCTTTTCTTGAAGACCAATAAAGAATTTTAGAAGTATCTTTAGATTAAATGTCCTCTCAAGTCATATATTGTATGTATTGGTATTATTTTTTACCACTATTTTAAGGATTATTTCTCTCATAAATTCTGACTGAGGTTTTGAAATGATATGAATTGGAATAAATGCCTAGGGAATAAGTTTGGGTAAGAAGATGTTTCTGCTTATAAATATCTTCCAAATTCCTGAGGAGAGAATAGGTGGAGCTAGAAGAGAACCTATAGCCATCTATAAAGAAGAATCAAAACTTCTGCAGAAAAAAAAAAACGAACCACTGGACCCAGGAATTGAAATCCATTGTTTTTTCAATTTGACATGATATTTTAATCATTACATGCCACATTTGGAAATAAAAATGAAATAAAATTCACTGCCCCATTGGAATAAAGGTGATAAAAAAGGAAATCAGCAGTCACCATTTAGGTTTGTGTGGGGATGTCTCAAAAAATCAAAGGATAAAGATCAGCAGTTGTCACTTCAGTCAACATCCACCAAAAATATGAAAGTCAAAGGCAGAACTTTCTCCATTTCTATGCTCATCCTGCCACCACTGCAATGTATTATTTCTCCCAACCCCTCTTTTTAGTTTTATCCTTACATTTTCCATTATCTGGGCTTTATTCCTCAAGAAAAGTCACTATAATAAACCAAGCAGCAAACTTCTCCAGGCTATGAACAGGAAACATGAAGCAACTGACAAGGCTGTTGACCCAGACAGAGCCTTTTGCCATCTCCGTCCTCCTCCTCCAGTGTGCTGAACCCTCCTCATTTCTCCAGAATGGTTTTAATTTCTACACCTTTAATTGCCTCAGTGAGCCCTTTTAGCTGTGAGCTCTAAGCCTTAGCTAATGGTTTAGTTGAGATTGAGCTCATGCCTCTAGCCTGATCGTGACCCACTGCCTTAAGCTTCTGGTAAACAGGAATATAAAGCCATATAGATATTTGAATGCATGGATAGAAATATGTAAGTTTTCAAAGAGTTGCTCATAAATACACAACTTGGATGGCTGCACCAACTTTTTTACAAATATATTCCAGCTTATGAAGATGAATTCTGAAGAAGACAAAAAAAATCCCAGGATGTAACATTTATAAGTAAAATGTGGCCAATGTTGAAATTATGCACCAATCCTGGCATGAGTGAAGGGGAGTAATGGGAACTAAAGAGAAAGATTGCCATTGCTGAGGCAGAGCTCTACTGGAAATCAGTCTAGAAATAAGTTGTGGGTTCTTCTAGCCAGAAATGTCCCCAGAGAGCATCTAAGATCTGAGGACCAAAAGTGGGTATGTACAGAATTCCAACAGCAACTCCACTGTTCATGAGCTCTCTGTGCTTCCATTTTTCTTTTGTAAATGGTGATAGTAGAACCTCTCACTATCTGCTTTAGTCACCAATGTCTCCAGCAACTCAATGCACTGAGCACATGATACATGCTCAATATATATGAAAAATTAGCCAGACATGGTGGTGCATGCCTGAAATCCCAGCAGCTTGGGAGCCTGAGGCAGGAGGATTGCGAGTTCAAAGCCAGACTCAGCAACTTAGCAAGGGCCTAAGCAACTTAGTGAGACACTGTCTCTAAGTAAAATATTTTTAAAAGGGCTAGGAATGTGGCTCAGTGGTTAATCGCCCCTGGGTTCAATCCCTGGAATAATAATAATAATAATAATAATAATAATAATGGCAGCATTATGGCATACCTATCAGTAAAGGATCAATTTTATAAATTCTAGGAACAGTATCTGACTGACAATAAACACTTAACACAACTTGGATATCTTATTCTTTTTATTAACATGATATATTGATATATGTGTATTATATATGCATATATGTGTTTTATTTAACTCTGTTAACTTGGGGGGAACTGTACTTTGAATGTATCAATTCTTTGTTTTTTATCAGAGACATGACAAGAATATTGATCTTCCAATTTATTTATTAATTATGGGAGAACTTGATACAATTAACCCTTGTCCATTATCTAGAGAGAATAATATGTCTTGTGAAATCATTGGGTTGTCTTCCATGCATCTGTGTAAAAAGTGGGTTTAGCAAAACTGGAGACAAACCCTTCATAGGGAGTAATGACCCTTCTTTGAACCCACAGCTGCTTGCTACTTTCATATGCACCCTTTAAACATCTTGCCCTTGTCCATTCCATTGGTGAATCTTATCTCAGCTGCACTGAATGTAGCTATTTGTAGCTATTATTTAATCTTTTCCTGTTTAAATTCCAATTTCCCAAATAAACTTCAAAGGTCCAATCCTAATTTATTTTGTCCTTTGTTTCCAGTGGAATATTGCTTTCTTTACTTTTTTTTTTTTTTTTGTACCAAGGATTGAACCAGGGGATGCATGACCACTGAGCCACATCCCTAGCCCATTTTTTGTATTTTTTTTTAAAGACAGGGTCTTGCTGAGTTGCTTAGGGCCTTGCTAAGTTGCTGGGTCTAACTTTGAACTCTCAATCCTTCTGCCTCAGCCTCCAAACCACTGCACTGGTCTTCTTTACATTTTTATCACACTTGGACATACATTTGTGGTTTTTGACACCAAACATTGTGATATAAAAAGTGACAGCTTTTGCTTTCTAAAAAAGGTAATGAGAAAAAAAAATATCTGATGTCTTGCATGCTATATAAAACAATTACATGGCCCATGCACTTAATAATCTTTATGTTCAATTATTCACATTTAGGGAAAAGACAGCTTCCTTTGTTTGGTAAGAATCAATTAGGATTAGCGTTCTGAAGTTTGAGAAATTATAACTTAAACAGGAAAAGATTAAATAATATTGATCATAATTTCTCAATTGTGTTTTCTTATTCAGTATGATATTTGTCCCAAGATTTAAGAAATTAGGCCTTAGAGATACAACTAAATCTTAGGTATTGTAATGGTTTGTGGTACTGAAAACTCACCCCACACTTATTCTTCAGTATTTTTTTTCCAGTGGGTTTTCTAGGCCTGTGGACATGGTTCCCTGGTTGAGTACTTGCCTGACAAACACAAGACAATAGGTTTGGTCCACATCACTGGAAAAACAATTTATTGACACTAAATTCATTAAGGTAAGCAAAATCTGTGCAAGATCAGTGCTCCAAATCCATGGTAAATAGATGGCTGGGATTGGAGGGTTATTCCAGGGTTATTAGATCTCAAAGTAATGTTTTAGGAGGTGGCTTCTGGGTACCCATGGACTGTCATTGTCTGCTGCATCAGGTGTTTGTTATGCTTGATCCTCAGAGCTCCTGCATGGGTTATGGACTTTGAGAAATAATACAGAAGCACTATATTTTATAATTATGTCAGTACTGTGGAAAATAAGATATCTATAACCTGTATAAGCATCTAGTATCTAGCTATGTAAAAATAATTTCTCTTTGAAGGAAAAAAAGTACACTAAAAATAAAAATTCAAATATTTCAGTTTTCAGTGTCCTAACATTTAAAAGATTTTTGAATATATAATTACATGGCAATTATTTTGTTTTAATAAATTGCTAATTTGGACATGATAAGATATATTAAATTTTCTGTAAGTATATTAATTACAGTAAAGTCCCTTAGAAACTATCTGGATTTGAATATAAGTAAAATACCAATAGCTTATGAAATTAACTTTTACCTTAAAATTCTTACTAATTTTGAACTTTGTATTGAACACAAAGTTTAAATTTGTCATTTTTATACACAAATGAGAGATATACATAGGGTACACATATAGGTATTCAGTATATCTGTGTTACTAAAATATAATGGAGGTTTCAATGGTAAAAAAAATATCTTAAAAGTCTTTGGGAGCAGGAGAGGGAAAGCAATAATTTCAAAAATGATTGTAAAACATTAATCTAAGCACATGTAGAGAATGCATAAAGGAAAGCAAAAACAGAAGTAGAAAGTTCTGATGACATTCAAAAAATTGAGAGCATATTGGTTCCTATTTAAGACATAGACACAAAGCAAGGTCTTCAGAGAACCTAGAGACAAAGGTTCAAGATCACCCATCTCAAGCAGCCCAGCAGCATCTACAAGATCCCCAATGGCCTTGCCCTTGGCTTTCCTGCTGGCCCTGATGGTGTTCAACTGCAAGTCCACCTGCTCTCTGGGCTGTGACCTGCCTCAGATACACAACCTGGGTCTTGAAACTTCTGACGGAAATGAGGTGGGAGCCCTGACACTCCTGGAAAAAATGAGGAAAATTCGCACTTTCTCCTGCCTGAACTACAGAAAGGACTTTGCCTTCCCCCAGGAGCAGTTGGAGGGTGAGCAGGTGCAGAAGACTCAAGCTGTTGCTGTCCTCCATGAGATGACCCATCAGATCTTCAACCTCTTCAGCACCCAGGAGGCCTTTGCTGCTTGGGACAAGACCCTCCTGGACACCTTCCTCACTGGCCTCCATCAGCATCTGGATGACCTGAAAGCCTGTGGGACCCAGCAGGTGGGGGTGGAAGAGGCTCCCCTGAGGGCTGTGAGGAAATACTTCCACAGGATCACTGTCTACCTGAAGGAGAAGAAATACCTGCCTTGTGCCTGGGAGGTGGTCAGAGCAGAAATCATGAAATCCTTCTCTTCATCAGCCAACTTGTATGGAAGACTAAGGAGCATGGAATGAGACCTGGTCCAACAGGGAAATGCCTCTCACTGACGAACACACCTTACCACACTCCCACAAGTTCTGCCATTTCAAAGACTCATTCCTGCTGGAATTTTGAAATGAATTCAACCAATTTTTCAGATGATTTCAAGAATATTAGACAACATCCCATTTACCCAGGACCATCATGTATCTTTTTTTTCTATTTATTTAAATATTTATTTTTATGTTATTTATAAGATCTGAATTGTTTCAGATTTGTTTCTGAATTGTTCATAGAAGCTGAAGTAAACCTTTACATTGTGATTAATATAAAAAAGTACATTTTATATTTAGTCAACTTTTTATTTTGCATTGTTCATTAAATTTTTACTATGGAAAATTTCTTCTGTGTTGAACACAATAAACTTAATGAAAAGACTTGTCAAGCCTGATTTTACAACTCGATCTAAAAAAAAATGGTAGAATTGACTTCCCCCTTGTGCTACATTTAACCTTGTACTAAAACATTCATTTCATTGAAGCCAAGTCGCATGTTGCCCTCAAGGTTTTGAGGTGAACATAAAAATACAGTTCCTGCTCTCTTTTGTCTGATTTTTATAGAGAAAGAGATCTAAACACAATGATCCTACTTACTCATTATATTAAAATCTATAATGAGGAGTATGAAAAACTAAGGAAATTCTCTCAGTGGAAGGTAGATGTCACATGCTAATGGAGAAACGTGAAAGCAGGTACATCTTCTATAAATAGACTGATAGACAACCAAGTGCAAATGCTCATTGAATACATGAGTTTGCCATTTACAAGAAATACAATGTCTGATGGCTCATAACCGGGAATTGGAAGTTCAGCAATGGAGGTGGTCTTGTGGAGAGAGTGAGGAGGGAGAAAAAGACTTAAACTTGATCCTGAGAACTTTTCGACTTTTATTAAAGGGAGAGGAGAGAACAATCAGGAAGGAGACAGAGGTGGAATACCCTGAGTTTAGAAGGACATCAAGAGAGAATGGCAGAAATAAAGTATTTTTAAGATAAGAACTCCCTTAGAAGTAGAGAAATTCATGGATTTTTGGAAGATGTTTTGAAACTCTTTAATACATTGGGAAAGTGAAGGGCAGTGGTGATCTTAATGACAGCTGGTTTGGTAGAATTGATCACCAGAAGCCATTTTGACATAGGTCTAAGATGAATAATAAAAAGTAGTTAGTGATAACAAAGAGAAGAGAATTCTGAGAGGTTTCATTCTGAAGCAAAGAGAAAAGAGTAGTGTGTGATCTGAAAAAAGAATGTAGGAATGTAGGTTATTGTTTCCTACAAGTTTTCATTTAATTTATTTATGTCCTAATAGATTTCATTGATTTGATGTACTGAAAAATCATATTAATATGCTTAATATTGGGTTTGTTGTAAATCATGATATGTTTAATTAAAATTATCATTTTCCCTTTTATTAGTTGGTGCTATGTCTAATGTTAGTAAGCTGCCCTGTGGATTGAATCCATAACCACTGTGGGAATACTGATGGACCTGGCAACCTCAGTGAGAGGCGAATCCTAGAATTAATGAGTGGAAACAATACTGGAGTAGGTGGTAGGTGAGCAAGGGCAGAAAAGAACTTTGGTGTGTCATGTCATCTGAGGAGATATTCACTTGAATTTTCATCTAATTTAGATTTGCATGGTTATCTTTGCCTTCATGTTCTCAGACGCAATGAGAACTTTCTAGGAATCTTCACTAGAGAAAGAAAAATGATGTATCAAAATTTTTGGAAATAATGGCTCAGCCATTTTTGTTTTCATTTTTCATGCTATTTGGCTTCTAGCTTCAAGAGGAAAGTGAAAGTGGTAAAGAAGCAGAAAGACAACACTTTTCTCAGAAAAAGACTAAATAAAACAGAATGTGTAAAACTTTAAAGACTTAAGAACAGTTTTTTTTTAAAGGCAGCCTAATTTTATTTAGCATCATTTGGATCTCAATGCCCCACATTTTCTCTGTGAATGGGAGAAGTGTGAACCAAGAAGCTCAGCTGAAATGTTAACAGCCTAGGGAGAGAAGGGGTATAGGTTAGAGGAGGAGGTAGTGACTATGAAGTGGAGAAAGAAAAAACAGTAGATTGGCAAGATTGATAATTCCTCATTTGTGTGCATAGTTGCCCATTGTTTTCAATATATTGTTTGGGTAGATTTTATGTAACTGATGTATGAAAATCATAATAACATGCTTAATACAGTGTTAAGGTTTGGAGATGAAAGATTCCCCAAACACTTAGTTTTCAAGACTTGGTTCCCAGTGCAATATTCAGAGGTGAAGCTCTTGGGAAGTGATTGGATCATGAGGCCTCTCACCTCATCAATTGATTAACCAACTGATATCTGAATGGACTATGGGGGGAGGCGTGGAAACTGTAGGAGGAGGGGCCTAGGTGGAGGAAGTGGGTCTCTAGGGGCCTGCCCTGGAAAGGTTTATCTTGGCTCTGGATTCTCTTTCTCTGCTCCCAGGCTGCCATGAGCTGAGCAGCTTTCCTTTGCCAGGCCCTTCTGCCATGTTGTTCTGCCTTGCCTGAGGTCCAGAGCCATGGAGTTAGTTGACTGTGGAGTGAAGCCTCTCAAACCTTAAGGCAAAATACTTTTCCCAGTATAAGTTGTACTTATGTCAGGTGTTTTGTCCACAGTGACAAAAAGCTGACTCACAAGTCTGTTTATGTTAAATCATGAAATAGTAACTTACAATAGTAATTTATAATTTTTTTAAGTCAACATTTCCTTGTCTACAAGTAAGCTACTGGGCTTTTGTTAATAATTCAGTCCTCCATCAAAACACTCATTACTACTGATAAGATGGCAACTTTTGGGATTGTTGGCTTCCTTAAGTTTTTAAACTTATTGTCACATTGGTTCACTACATCAACTTCATAAACATCTCATTTTCTTGTATGGTAGAATTTGATAAGAATTGCTTTATATTACTGCTTATAATTTTTCTGGTTTTGTAAATATTATGATCTTATGTGAGTACACATAGCCAAATTACCATGGACATAAAGACTAGCACATTTTCCTTACAAAATAAAAGTAGGAAACCACGTTAATAAATATACTCAGTACTAAAAAAAATGGTCAAAATCAGCTGAAAATAAAACAGGAACCATGAAAATCCATACAGCAAGGGTTTTGTATATAATTCCGAAGATAAATGAACTAAACAATTATAACAAATCCAAATTTCAAAAGTTATAAAATCAGTTTTAATTAAGAATAAAGATTTTTACATTGAATTTCATTCTGCCTGGATGTATATGTGATATATCACAACCCACTTAAACTCTCTAACCCACACTTTTCTTATAAATAAAATGCATTCAAAATATTAGGAGGCTCTGAGTCAGTGTGTCCCAGAGTTCCAGGGCAGAGCCATCCCGTGCCCACATTGAGGGCCACCTTGCACTGGGGTTCCTTATTCACCAAAGCATGGCTCCACAGCCCAACATCAGGAAACATACAGGATTGAGGCTGCCACTGCCACAAAACTGGGATTTCGCCGTTTCTATCAAAGGACAATGATAAGGACCTGGTAAGATGCCACCAAGGTCCCTGTGGCTTGGCTGCACCAGAGGTTTCTCTACTAGGGGTGCTAACAGTTATCCTGTTGCTGAGATAACAGGGAGTCTTGCTAGGGTTGCCTATCTCCTGTTTCTCCTAATAACAGCCAACTTCCTATGATTATCCTCTCACTAGTCATATAACCTAATATCTCTATACTCTCACATCCTACCTCATAAACATCTCAGCCAACCACCCAGTCCCCCCTTCAACCATCAGAAACTGTAAACCATTACGCAAATCTATTGATTATATGGTTGTAGATAACCGAACTCATTATTTCTATTGATAGTGACAGAACTGTAAATGTAAAAATAGAAGCTAACTGAAATATGGCTGCATGTTGGGTACATTGAGTGCTATAATATTAATCTCTCTCTTAAAATTGAGGTATTGGTAACCTGTAGGCACACCATAAGACAATAGGGCAGAAGCTGTAATACCTCAGATCTACACTACAAGAGAGGAAGACACATAGACATCATAAAAAAAACAAGGGAGGAAAGTGGCCCAAACAAGCCAAGACACTATAACAATAGAATCCATAGACGGTGAATGTAGTTGAAATGTCAGACAAGGAGTTCAGAATATACATAACTAAAATGATTTTGGAATTAAAGAACAACCTAAGTGAGCAGATACAGGCAAAAATTGATCACTCCAACTAAGAGATAAGAGAGTAAATAGATTACTTAAAGAAAGAGATAGAGATACTGAAAAAAAATTCCTTGAAATGAAAGAAACAATAAGCCAATTAAAAAACTCAATAGATCGCATCACCAACAGACTAGACCACTTAGAAAACAGAACCTCAGACAATGAAGACAAAATACACAATATTGAAAATAAAGTTGAACTCACAGTGAAGATGGTAAGAAACCAGAAACAGTACACCCAAGAATTATGGAATACCATCAAAATACCAAATTTAAAATTGATTGAGATAGAGGAAGATTCAGAGATTCAAACCAAAGGAACGCACAATCTCTTCAATGAAATAATATTAGAAAATTTCCCAAGCATGAAGAATGAATTGGAAAATCAAATACAAGAGGCCTATTGGACACCAAATGTACAAAATTACTACATATTTACACCAAGACATATTATAATGAAAATTTATGGCACACAGAATAAGGATGGAATTTTAAAGGCTGTAAGAGAGAAAAATCAGATTACCTATAAGGGAAGACCAATTCAGATCTCAGCAGATTTTTCAACCCAGACTCTCAAAGCCAGGCGATCCTGGAACAACATATACCAAGCTCTAAAAGATATGGATGCCAACCAAGAATATTATATCCAGGAAAATTAAGCTTCAAATTTAATAATGAAATAAAAACCTTCAATGATAAACAAAAGCTAAAAGAATTTACAGCAAGAAAGCCTGCACTACAGAACATTCTTAACAAAATATTCCACAAGGAGAAAATGAAAAACAACAATGAAAATCTACAAAGGGAAGAACTACAATAAAAGAAAAGCCAACCAAAGGGAAACCAAGTCAAGCTAAATACCAAAAATAAACAAAAATGACTGGTAATACAAATCATATCTCAATAATAACCCTAAATATTAATGACTTAAACTCACCAATCAAAAGACATAGGCTGGTAGATTGGATTTAAAAAAAAAAAAGACCCAACAATATGCTGCCTTCAAAAGACTCATCTCATAGGAAAAGATGCCCACAGACTGAAGGTGAAAGTTTGGGATAAAATATACCATTCATATGGCCTACGTAAGCAAGCAGGGGTTTTCATCCTCATATCAAATAAAGTAGACTTCAGGGGTTTTCATCCTCATATCAAATAAAATTAATCAAAAGGGATAAAGATGGACATTTCATACTGTTTAATGGAACCATACATCAACAAAACATAACAATTATAAATATATATGTGCCAAACACAACAATGAAGCATCTATGTTCATCAATCAAACTCTTCTCAAGTTCAAGAGTCAAATAGATCACAACACAATAATTCTGGGTGACTTTAATACCCCTCTTTTACCAATAGATAGATCTACAAACAAAAGATAAACAAAGAAACTATAGAACTCAATAATACAATCAATAACTTAGACTTAACTGATGTATGTAGAGTATATTATCCATCAATGAGCAAATGCACTTTCTTCTCAGCAGCACATGGATCCTTCTCTAAAATAGACTTTATATTATGTCTCAAAGCAAATCTTAATAAATACAGAAAAGTAGAGATTCTACCTTGCATTCTATCAGACTGCAATGGAATGAAATTAGAAATCAATGATAAAATAAAAACTACTCCAACACCTAGAGACTAAATAATACACTATTGAATGAACAATGGGTTGCAAAAGATATCAAAGAGAAAATTAAAGAATTCTTAGAAGTAAATGAGAACACCAATACAACATATGGAAATCTCTGGGACACTATGAAGGCAGTGCTAAGAGGAAAGTTCATTGCATGAAGTTCATCCCTTAAAAGAAGAAAAAGTCAACAAATAAATGACCTAACATTACATCTCAAAGTCATAGAAAGAGAAGAACAAATCAACCCCAACAGTAGTAGGAGATAGGAAATAATTAAAACCAGAACTGAAATCAATGAAATTGAAACAACTGAAAAAATTGACAAAACAAAAAATTGGTTCTTTGAAAAAATAAATGAAATTGATAAACCATTGGCCATGCTAACAAAGAGAAGGAGAGAGAAAACTCAAATTACTAACATCTGTGATGAAAAAAGAAATAGTATGACGGACACTACAGAAATACAGAAGATAATTAGAAATTATTTTGAAAATTTGTACTCCAATAAGATAGAAAATATCAAATACATTGACAAATTTCTAGAGGCATATGATAATCAAGATAATATTCACAATTTAAACAGGTCAATTTCAAGCAAGGAAATAGAGGACGCCATCAGAAGTCTACAAACCAAGAAAAGTCCAGGACCCGATGAATTCACAAGTGAGTTCTACAAGACCTTTAAACAAGTACTAACACCAATACTTCTCAAACTATTTCATTAAATCGAAAAAGAGGGAACACTTCCAAATACATACAAAATCATGGCATTGCAGGTAAATGGATGAAGCTGGAGAATACAATGCTAAGTGAAGTAAGCCAATTCCAAAAAAAACAAAGGCCAAATGTTTTTTTTGATATGAGGATGCAGACACATAATGACGATTGGAGGAGTGGGGGTACAGGGAACATTGGAGGAATGGAGGAACTTTAGATAGGGCAAATGGGAGGGATGGGAAAGGGGACGGGTCAAGAAGGTAAGAATGATGGTGGAATGAGTTAGACATCATTACCCTAAGTACATGTATAAGACACGAATGGTGTGAAAATACTTTGTGTACAACCAGTGTCTTGAAAAATTGTGCACTATATGTGTAATGTGAAATGAATTGCATTCTGCCATCAGGTACAACAAATCAGTATTTGAAAAAAATTAAAAAAGAACAATTAAAAAAATAAAGAAAAACAAAAACAAAATATTAGGAGTTTTGTGAATACTAAACATTTCAAATCCTTTTGCACAGTAACTTTCATAGGCTGAAAATTTAACATTAGGTAGGTATTTTCTTATTTTTCTTTGCTGTCTAGGAGAATAGCATTTGTCTTTTTAGAAAATTCTCAGAAGTGTTCCCTACCTCTCAGTCCCTGGCGTCTAAAGGAGGCAGCCTGAATGTCCATAATTCTATCAGGTTCTGCAGAGGCTTAAGAATGATTCTTTTTCACTTTAACAAAGTGTCCTTTACATGCACTCAGGATATGATGACTTACATTAATACCTGACAGTGGGAATGAACCTTTCCATGAAGGTGCAAAAGACACATGGTGTTTCGTTTTGATTTGGGCTCCTGGCACACCCCTTTTCCCTCAGCATCCCAGGACACATTCCCATGGCACCACAGTTTCCTTCCTCTCTCAGGTAGAATTCCCAGGACACCCTTGTCATTCTCTCCCTTCACCTGCCTGCCCATTCACACAGGGATGCTTTCTGATATGTTGTGGTTTCAGCTTTACAGTTTCCCCAAAGAAAAGTGCAGCACAAATAGAAAGCAGAAGTTCTATAAATTGTCTAGGTTTTGCAGAGACATCTGCTGGAGAGCTCTCTCTCATGTGCCATTTCTGTTGCATGTGATGTCATAGTAGCTGTACCCAAAGGAAAGAGAAAGCAGCATCCAGTGCATACAGGTCAAGGGAAACTCAGGGAAGAGTGGTGGTGGCCCAGTGTGACAAGGGCAGTGACAGGTTTGGGGGCAGGTTTCTGACCTATGCAGAAGTCCTACCACTGCATCAGGATTTCTCCTCATATTGCAGAAACTATTTTGGAACAATGATGAGTCTAATGTCTAGATTCAGTCAGGAAATGACAGCTTGTCCACAGTTCTGAATGAGAAGTTCATTTACAAAACTGAAGTGAAAGACATATGGTACTCCCCTGAGATTCTGATGGCTGCCACATTTCTCCCAATTGCTCTGGCTTACATTCTTTCATTAGAAAAATCAAAATAATCATTTCCCCCTTCCTCTAGAATTCCCCACTCGGGGTCTTCCTTCACTCCTCATTAGCCTGCTCTGCATATTCATACAGCTGTTTTCCCTTGTGGTTTTTCATCACTTTCCCTTTAGTAGTACAGATACCACATTTGAAATCAAACGTTGAGTGAAAGTGCTCGGTTTGTCAGAAACTCCTAAGTGACTGGCTCTTGTTAAAGAATGAATATTTTTGGAAATGAGGGAATGTCCCTGTGACAGTGATGTCACAGTACTTGTAGCTAAAAGGAAACAGCAAGATCTCTTGTACTCCGAGGCTCTCACAAGCTTACAGGGGACGACTGCCACCTACTGGCCACTAGGGATGAAGAGGTGCTTTCCTGAAAAGAACTGACTGGAGTAGTGGAATTTGTTTTCTTGGCATTTATATCTTAGAGAAGGAAAACACTCCCAGCTTCAGGCAGGTCCTGTCCTCTGGACAATGGACAGGACTGTGGGGGTGGGGGAGGAAGTTTCACAGTGCCTCTCTTCTCCCTCCAACCTGCTCAGCAGTCCAGACTCTCCCTTCAACTTCCTAAGAGACAAAGCTGCAGATGAGGGAGCCGCCCATCTGATGTG
Organism: Marmota marmota marmota; assembly: GCF_001458135.2. Taxonomy (NCBI): domain Eukaryota; kingdom Metazoa; phylum Chordata; class Mammalia; order Rodentia; family Sciuridae; genus Marmota; species Marmota marmota. The sequence goes on from NW_026000103.1 coordinate 222,196, forward strand.
GGGAAAATCTCCTGCTGGATGGTGCATTAAGTCTTTCTTAAGAGTAAAATGTCCATTTTACAAATTCCTTCCTATGATCCAGATTCCATTCCTTTACCTTACAACCAGGGGGAAAGTTTTCACTCACTCTCAATGAAGCATGAGATTGTCTAAGTGCAGTCTAGACTTGGTTATCAGAGCACAGAGGAGAGTAAAGGATTTCAGAGGACACAGCTGCCAGCTAACCCTGTGGAGTCTGTTTGGGTAGGACCAGGAAAGACTCAGGCAATCTGACCAGCAGATCATAAATGAATCGGGAAATGATGTGAACAGCTCAGGTAGAAGGAAGGGGCTTGATTTCAGCTAGGATCTCTCAAATCTCTGCCTAAGTATAGCCTGGACCTTTACATTGCTTCACACCTGTTAATGAGCCAGAAGGCTGCTGTCTACAGGAGAAGTGATTTTGATCTCTTACCTTTCTTTCCTTCTCTGTTATTTGTTTGGAAACTAGTTCAGGAGCAGAGCTACATGGATGGACTTTGTTGTTGTTGCTGCCGTGTTGTTTTTGATAAACCTGACATCTTTGAGTGCTAACATCTTTCAATCATTATGACCTTTTCCATTCTTTTTTTTCTGCTTACTTACACTTCATGTAATTTTTCATTATATTCATATCAGACTTTATGTGTATATTATTTGGAAAAGCTGTATGGCTAATTCCATAATATAATCTTGCTGTGATAATCTTTGTAACCATACAGTGCTTCAAATCCATGTTTTATTAACTTGTTACGTGTTCAATAGAACGTTGAGCCTAGAGGCAGGGCTGGAGGTATAGGTCATGGGTGGTCTAGGGGGACAGTCAACACCTGGGTCATCCAATGTTCCTCACTGCAGAGACATTCTGTGCTTCACCCATCCCTAGCCACACTCTGGCACATCTAGTTCACCCAAATAAGGGGCACAGAAAGATTGAAGCAGTGTGCAAGGGGTCCAAGAATCACGACACAGCACAACTTGGAGATAATCAAGTTTTTCAAGCTTCATGATCCTGAATGTGAACATGGCTACTCCTGACTCTCCCTGTCTATTAATGCCTGAATTATGGAAGTCAATGCCCACTGATATCCAGTTGGGCACAGAAACACAGTAAGCAGAGGGAACCTGCTGACACCTCTATAACCAATGAACTGCCGCAGAATTCAGCAGCTTAACTATGCTCCTATTTAGAGGTTTCTGTGTTCTGACTCCCCAGAAAGGTGACAAACTTACATGTTCACAATAACAAAGCTCATGTCTAAAAATGGGAAGAAGTTCAAAGAGCCAGTTTGAGAATAGAAGGATAAGAGTGACGTTCAAAGTGTCCACTGGAACAATAGCTGGTCCTCAGGAAATGAAGAAATGAGTCTCTTTTTCCTTCAGATTATACAGCCTGATTTCTGATTCAGAATCCTTCAATCTGTCTCACCTAACATGGAGAGATGACTGAAGTGGAGGCAGAGAGCAGAATCCCACCCCCCACCCCCAGATGACTGAAGTGGAGACAGAGAGCAGAATCCCACCTCCCACCCTCAGAGATAAGGACAACATCAGTTTCCCCAGCATGAGAGACCGGGAGAGCACAGCAGCCTGCAGAGGCCTGGCAGGGTGAGGGGTTGCTCCAGTGGGGGTCAGCAAGGCTTCCAGCACAGGGAGATTATTCATGACGCCACAGAATCTCTCAATCCTACTTATGATGCAGCTCCTTCAGAAATAAGCACTTGAACTACAGGGTCACAGGCAGACACTGGAGAACATTCAGCAATTAATGAGACACCACATTTCTTTGTTTCATTATGCATTTATTTTTAGCCTCTTAAACTGGTGCTTTCTAATTATCCATGATAGTGGGATTCATAGTGATATATTCATATGATGCACATAACTTAATGTGGTTAATTTCTTTTCACAGTACCTCCCATTTCACTCTCCTCCTCCCCCATGTCAATCCTGTCCTCTATTCTTCGGATCACCCTACTATTTTCATCAAAAGTGTTTTGTTTGTTTTTTTCCTACCTTTGTCTCTCTCGATTCCACATAAGAGAGAAAACACAAATCTTGACTTTTTGAATCTGGCTGATTTTTCTTAACAATGTTGTCCAGGTCTATCCATGAAACTGAAAATGCCATAATATCCTTCTTCTTTATGGCTACATAAAACTCCATTGTGTGTGTGTGTGTATGTGTGTGTGTATGTGTATGTATGAATTGTGCTGCTATAAACATGGGTATGCATGTATCACTTCAGCTGTTGATTATAGTTTTTGGGATAAATACTCAGGAGTGGTCTAGCTGAGTGACATGGCATACTTATTTTTAGTGTCCTGAGGAACCTCCATATTGGTTTCCATAATAGTTGTACTACTTTACAATCCTAGTAACAGTGGCTAAGTGTTTCTTTCCCCCCACATCCTCACCAACCTTGATGTTCATTTGTATTCTTGATGCTTGTCATCCTAACTGCTGTAAGATTAAAAACCTCTGTGTACTTTTGATTTCCGTTTCCCTGATGCTAGGGATTTTGGACCTTTTTTTCGTGTTTGTTAGTTATTTATATTTCTTTATTGGAAATATCCAAACAGTTCATTTGCCATTTATTAAATGGTTTTTTAGTGTTAAGTTCTTTGAGTTCTTACATATCCTGGATGTTAATCTTTTCTCAGAGGAGGAGCTGGCAGAAATTTTCTCTTTACACTCAATCATCTCCATGGATCAGAAATTTTCAAATTTGATTCCATTTCATTTGTTAATTCTTTTTTACTAGAGCATTATACTTATATATAGTTAATTATATAACATAGCAGTTGGGTTAATTTTGACAAAATCATACATTCAAAGAATTTGATTTCAATCATTATTCCCCTTTCTCTTCCTCCACCCTCCACCATTTTCCCTATTCTACTCTTCTGATTTTTTCTTTTGCTCCTTTATTCATTTATTTACATTTGATGGGTACTTTCTACATATACATAAAGGTGAAATTTCCTTTGGCACATTTATAAATGCATGTAGCATGACTTTGTTAAATTAATTCCATATTTCTTTCCTCTTTCCCTTTTCCCCCTCCTCCTTCTCATTCTCCTCCTTCAACTATATATTGGTGATATCTGATCCCACCCCTGATGCCTTTTTTCCCTTATTTTGCTCCAGTTTCCACATATGAGAGAAAACATTCAACCTTTGATTTGCTGAGTCCAGCAACATTTCCTCTGTTTCCATCCATTTACCAGCAAGTGCCATTGTTTCATTCTTCTTTATGGCTGTATAAAACTCTATGGTGTGTATAATATCACATTTTCTTGACCCATTCATCTATTAATAAGAATCTAGGCTGATTCTGTGATTTGGTTGTTATGAATTGGGCTGCTATAAACATTGAAGTTGCTGATTCCATATAGTTTGCTGATTTTAGTTCTTTTAGATAAATAGCAGGGAATGAGATAGCTGGGTCATGTTGTGGTTCCATTTCTAGTTTTTTGAGGAATCTCCATACTGCTTTCTAGAGTGGTTGTACTCATTTGCAATCCTACCAACAGTGTATCACTATACATTATGTGGGTTATCCCCCACATCCTTAACAGCATTTATTATTATTTGTATTCTTGATAATTGCCATATTCACTGTGGTGAGGTGCAATCTTAGTAGAGTTTTGATTTACAATTCCTTGATCACTAGATATGTTCAATATTTTTTCATATATTTGATTGGCCATTGCGTTTCTCATTTTGAGAGGTGTATGTTTAGTTCTTTTGCCCATTTATTGATTTGGTTATTTGATTCTTTGGTGTTAAGTTTTTTGAATTCTTTATATTTTCTGGATATGGATATTCTATCAGAGGAGCAGCTTGCAAAGATTTTTTCCCATTCTGTAAGCTCTATCTTCATGCTTTTAATCATTTCATTAACTGTGCAGAAGTTTTTTAATTTGATGGCACCTCACTTATTGATTCTTGGTTTTATGTTTTGGGCTTTAGGGATCTTACTAAGGAAGTCAGTGCATGTATCTATATAATGAAATATTGATCCTATGTTTTCTTATAGCAATTGCACAGTTTCTGGTTTAATTCCCAAGTCTTTGACTCATTTTCATTTGACTTTTCTACAGGATGAAAAATTTTGTTATTCTACATATGGATATCCAGTTTTCCCAGTACCACTTGTTTAAAAGGCTGTCTTTTCTTCAAAGTATATTTTTGGCAACTTTGTCAAGTATTAGATGACTATCTGTAGATTTGTCTCTGTATCTTCCATTAGTTCCATTGGTCTTAATATCTGTTTTGATGACAATACCATGCTGTTTTTGTTACTATAGCTCTGTGGTATAATGTGAGATTGGGTATTTTAATGCGTCCAGCATTGTTCTTGCTTGGAATTGCTTTGGCTATTCTGAGTCTCTTATTCTTCCAAGTGAATTTAAGGACTGTTTTTTTCTAGTTCTGTGAAAAGTGTCATTGGTATTTTGATGGGGATTGCTTTGAATCTGAATATTGCTTTTAGTAGTATGTCCATTTTGACAGTATAAATTCTGCCTATCCCAGAGCATGGGAGGTCTTTCTGTCTTCTAAGGTCTTCTTCAATTTCTTTCTTCAGTGTTCTGTGACTATTATTGTAGATATCTTTCACCTCCTTGGTTAGATTAAGACCAAAGTTTGTTTGTTTTTGAGTTCATTGTGAAAGGAATGGTTTTCCTAATTTCTTTTTGAGCAGAATCACTGTTGAAGCATAGGAAAGGTATTGATTATGAGTGTTGATCTTGTATTCTGCTACTTTGCTAAATTCATTTATCATATCTAGAAGTCTTCTCATGGAGGTTTTTTGTTTTGGAAGGGGAAGGTCTTCTATATATACTATCACGTCATCAACAAACAGAAATAGTTTGACTTCTTTTCCTATTTGTATCCCATTCATTTCCTTCTCTTTGTCTGATTTCTCTGGCTAGAGTTTCAAAAACTACATTGAGCATATGTGATGAGAGTGCAGGTCCATGTCTTTTTGCTGATTTTAGAGGAAATGCTTTCAGTTTTTCTCTGTTCACTATGATGTTGGCTTTAGGTTTGCAATATAAAGCGTTTATAATGTTGAGTTAATTTCCTTCTATCTTAGTTTCTCTAATGTTTTTAACATGAATGTGTGCTAGATTTTTATCAAAGGCTATTTGTGATTTTATTGAGATGATCATATGATGCTTGTTCTTAATTCTACTTAAGTGGTGAATTATATTTATTAATTTGCATATGTTGAGCCAACCTTGCATCCCTGGAATGAAGCCTACTAAATCTTCTTAAGAGGTTTTTGAATGTGGTTTGCTAATATTTTATTAAGAGTTTTTGTTTAAGAAATATAGCTTAAAAGAGGAAAGATTTGTTTTTACTCATGGTTTCAGAGATTTTGTTCCATTACTGATTGACTTCATTGCTTTGGTCCTGATGCAAGGCAGAGTAGTATGGTGGACGTGTGTGGTGGAACAAAGCTGCTCCTCATGAAAACTGCAGCAGAGATGGAGGAGGAATAGTCTGGGGATGAGATATAGTTCCCCATGGCATGCCCTTAACACTCTCTTCAACTAGGTCCCTCCTCCTATTGTTTCTACCACCTCCCAATAATGTCAACCACTATTAACTCCTAATGTATTCATCCACTGATGTCAGACCCTCATGTTCAATCACTTTTGAAAAGTCCCACCTCTGAATATAGCTGCACTGTGGACCAATGGGTTTATCATAAGTCTCTATGAAATAATTTGCATCCAAAATCCAAACAACTATACAAAATAATACTGTAATCCCAGCAACTCAGGACGCTGAGAAAGCGGAGGATCGTGAGTCAAAGCCACTACCAGTAACCACAAGGTACTAAGCAACTCAGTGACATCTGTCTCTAAACAAAATGCAAAGTAGAGCTGAGGATGTGGCTTAGTAGTTGAGTGTCCCTGAGTTCAAATCCTGGTACCCCCCAAAAAAATTAATGTTCCATAAAAATCTAGAAATGCATTTATAGTTTCTCAATCATAGAAATGAAAGTATCTGGGGAGATAGAAATGCCAATTACTCTGATTTGGTCATCATACATTTTTTTTTACATATAAAACCCAATAATATCCCCCATAAATAAGTAAAAAATTATATATAAATTAAAACACAAAAATGAAATAAATGATAAAATATACTTAACACAAAATTAATCATCTTTTTAAAATATATTTTTAGTTATACATGAACATAATACCTTTATTTATTTTATTAGGTGCTGAGGATTGAACCCAGTGCCTCACAGGTGCTAGGCAAGTGCTCTACCACTAAGCCACAACCCCAGTTCCAAAAATTCAGCATCTTGCTGGGTTGAGGGTTCATGCCTGTAATCTGAATGACTCCAGGAATCTGAGGCAGGAGGATTGGAAACTCGAGACCAGCCTCAGCAATTCAGCAAGACCCTGTATCCAAATAAAAAAATAAAAAGAAGGTCCTAGGGAGGTGACTGAGTGCCCCTGGATTCAATCTCCAGTATGCCCCCACACAAAAAAATTACCATCTCTCCCTTTTGAAATACATAGTTCAGTAATGATAAGTATAATTACACTGTTGTGCAACTGCAACCAATCTCCAAACATTTTCATTTTATGAAACAGAAACCCTATACCCATTAAGCATCCACTTCCCTTTGTTCCCTAACCCCCTTCCATCCCTGACAATTTGCATTCTACCTACTTTCAAGTACTTCACATAAGTGGAACCACACTATATTTCTTTTTTCAAAGCTGGGTTACATCCCTTAGCACAAGAGCCTCAAGGTTTAATCACATCATAGCATGTGTCTGATATTATTATATATAATATGCAAATATATTCTACCATTCTAAAAGTTACCTTTTTACTCTTTAGTTTGTGTCCTTGATGCACAAAACTTATTAAATTTTGATGTAGCCCTCTTTATCTATATTGGCTTTAGTTGTCTGTGTTTTTTTGGTGTCATATCCAAGAATTTGTTGCTGAATCTTGAGTTTTCTCTTCAACTTTTCTCCCTGGCTTATTGTAGCTTCAGGTCTTATGTTTAAGTCTATGCAGATATATCTTGAAGAAATTGCACATTCAGTTCCAGATCATTGCAATGAAGCACTAGCGCTATAAAGCAAGTCACAAGAATTTCAATTTTCTCAGGGAATATAAAAGGTGTGAATACTTTTATTGTAGCCTATTTGGTGATCAACAGCATTATATCCTGAAAAATCTGTATGTTTTAATTTAAAACAAATTTATTAGCTAAAGAATTGCTAACAATCCTCTGGGCTTATAGCAAATCCTAATCTTCCTGCTGGTGAAGGGTCTTGCCCTTGAAGCTGTTGACTGATCAGTGCAGTGATGGCTGATGTTTGGAGTAACTATGGTAATACCTTAAAATAAGACAACAATGAAGTTTTCCAGGTCCACTGACTTTTCGGGGGGGTGGGGGAGGGGACCAAGAATTTAATCACTGAGACACATCCCCAGCCATTTGTTTGTTTGTTTGTTGAGACAGGGTCTTGCTAAGTTGCTTAGGGCCTCACTATGTTGCTGAGGCTAGCTTTCAACTCCTGATCCTTCTACCTCAGCCTCCTCGCCCCTGGGGTCACAGGCATGCCCCCACCATGCCTGGCCTGACTCTTCATTTTATGAAATATTTCTCCTTGGTGTGCAACACTGTTTAGTAGCATTTTACCCACAATAGAAATTTGTTCAAAATTGGAGGCAATCCTCTGCTTTTTCAACTAAATTTAAATAATATTCTAAATCATTTTTTAAAATTTAAACAATATTTACAACATCTCATTTGGAATAGATTCCATCTCAAGAAAACATTTTCTTTGCACATCCAGAAGATATAATCCCTTCCTTATCCATTAAAGTTTTATCATGAGGCCATAACCAAGCAGTTATATACTCAGATTCCACTTCTAATTCCACTTCTAGTTTTCTTGATATCTTTTGCCTTATCTTCACTTATTTCCTAATATCTTAAACCAGTCAAAATCTCCAAGAAGGTCTGAAATCAACTTCTTTTAGACTCCTGTTAATTTTACTGTTTTGACCTTTTTCCATGGGTCATGAATGTTCTTAGTGGTATCTAGAATGGTTAATCCAGAAGCTTTTCAGAGGAATCATTATCAATGGCAGCTATAGCCTTAAAGTACATATTTCTCAAATACTAAGACTTAAACTCAAAATCACTCCTTGATCCATTTTATGCAGAATGGGTGTTGTGTTAGACATGAGAACAATACAAATCTTATTGTACATCTCCATCAGAGCACTTGGGACATTGTTAATAAGCGTTAATATTTTGAAAGGAATCTTCTTTTTTTCTGGGTAGCAAATCGCAAGAGTGAACTTCAAATATTCAGCAAACTATGTTATAAACAGATGTGTGTCTTTGTTGCTTTGTTCTTTCATTTGCAGAGCACTGGTAGAGTATCTCTGGAATAATTAATTGTTAAGGGCCCTAGGATTTTCAGCATGGCAAGTGAAAATTGGCTGTGTCATTCCATAACAATAGAGAGTCAGTCTGTCCTTTGGAGCTTTGAGGCAGGAATAGACATATCTTTAGTTCTAGAGTCCTAGATGGTATCTTCTTCCAATATAAGGCTGTTTTGTCTGCACTGAAAATATGTTTTATGGAGATAGCTGTCTTTATCAGGTATGTTGGGATTTCTGGATAACTTGCTAAGGCTTCAACCTCAGCCTCTGCTCCTTCACCTGGCACTTTTATGTCATGGACATAGCTTCTTTCCTTAAACCTCATGAACCAACCTCTGTTGGCTTCAGACTTTTCCTCTGTATCTTTCTTCCCTCTCTCATACTTCACAGAACTGAAGAGAGCTGGTTACTTTCTCTGTATTAGGTTGCTTTGATCTTCTATCCAGAATACTAAAACTTTCTCCATATCAGCAATAAAGCTATTTAGCATACTTATCATTCCCTAGAGTAGCACTTTGAATTTCCTTGGACAACTTACCCTTGGCATTCACAACATGGTTGACTGTTTGGTAAGGAGGTCTAGAGTTTGTCCTATCTCAACTATTGATTTGACTTGTTCACTAAGTTTAATCATTTTTAGATTTTTATTTAAAATAAGAGACCTGCAACTCTTTAACTTGAACACCTAAAGACCACTGTAAGGTTATACATTGGCGTAATTTCAAATTGGGGTGTCTCAGCGAATAGAGAAGTGTAAGGAGAGGGATTGAAATTGGAGAATGGGAGATCAATGAAGCAATTAGAACACACACAACGTTTATCAATGAAGGCTACTGTGTGTAGAGAACTATGGCAATGGTTGCAGTGTCCCAAGATGGAGGTGACCAGGGGAGCTCCACATTGATAGGTGGGAGTCCACATAGGAGTTGAGGCTGGAGTTCCTGCATGTGGGCAGAAGCTGGGTGTCCTGCCTGGGAGTGGTGGCCAGAATTCTGCTAGGTGAGCAGCCAGGAGTCCTGCGCAGGTGCTAATGCTAGTAGTCTTACTCAGGCATCCAGAGGTCCTGTGTGGGCAAGTGTCTGAGAGTTTTGCTCTAATGCTGAGGCCTGGAGACCTGCGTGGTTACAGCAGCCTTGATTCTTGCAGGAGCAACCACCAGGGGTCCTCTAAACACTCACAGAGAAACAGTATTCCCACTACGTGAATCCCAGGTCACGAAGCAACACAGAATGTAGCCTCCCTCTAGCCCACCATCTTGGTCTCCTCTTATATACCGCAGTTTCTTTATCCATTCATCTATTGAAGGGCATCTAGGTTGCTTCCACAGTTTAGCTATTGTGAATTGAGCTGCTATGAACATTGATGTAGCTGCATTACTATAGTACGCTCATTTTAAGTCCTTTGGGTACAGACTAAGGAGTGGAATAGCTGGGTCAAATGGTGGTTCCATTCCAGGATTTCTAAGGAATCTCCACACTACTTTCCAGATTGGTTGCACCAATTTGCAGTCTCGCCAGCAATGTATAAGTGTGCCTTTTCCCCCACATTCTCTCCAACACTTATTGTTGTGTGTATTCTTGATAACTGCCATTCTGACAGGAATAAGATAAAATTTAGAGTAGTTTCGATTTCATTTCTCTAATTGCTAGAGATGTTCAACATTTTTTCATATATTTGTTGATTGATTGTATATCACCTTCTGAGAAGTGTATGTTCAGCTCCTTAGCCTATTTATTGATTGGGTTGTTTGTTTTTTTGATGTTAAGTTTTTTAGGTTCTTTGTATATCCTAGAGATTAGTGCTCTATCTGCTGTGAATGTGGCAAAAATCTGCTCCCAGAATGTAGGCTCTCTCTTCAACTCATTGTTTCTTATGCTGAGAAGAAGCTTTTTAGTTTGAGTCCATTCCATTTATTAATTCTTGATTTTATTTCTTGCACTTTAGGATTCTTGTTAAGGAAATCAGGACCTAATCTGACATGATGAAGATTTGGGCCTACTTTTTCCTCAACTAGGCACAGGATCTGGCCTAATTCCTAGGTTCTTGATCCACTTTGAGTTGAGTTTTGTGCATGGTGAGAGATAGGAGTTTATTTTCATTTTTCTGCATATGGATTTCCAGTCCTCCCAGCACCATTTGTTGAAGAGGCTATCTTTTCTCCACTATATGTTTTTGGCAATTTTGTCTAGTATGAGATAACTGTACTTATGTGCTTTTTGTCTCTGTGTCTTCTATTCTGTACCACTGGTCTACATGTCTATTTTGATGCGGATACCAATCCTTTCTTTGTTACTATAGCTTTGAAGTATACTTTAAGGTCTGGTATTGTGATGCCTCCTGCTTCGCTCTTCTTGCTAAGGATTGCTTTGGCTATTCTGGGCCTCTTATCTTTCCAAATGAATTTCATGATTGCTTTTTCTATTTCTATAAGGAATGATAATGGAATTTTAATTGGAACTACATTGAATATGTATAGCACTTTGGGTGATATGGCCATTTTGACAGTATTAATTTTGCCTATCCAACAGCATGGGAGATATAATACCAATATCCCTCAAATTATTCCATAAAATAGAAAAGGAAGGAACCCTTCCAAACTCATTATATGAAGCTAGTTTCATCCTGATACCAAAACCAGGCAAAGACACATAAAGAAAAGAAAATTTCAGATTAATATCCCTGATGAACATTGATGCAAAAATTCTCAATAAAATTCTGCCAAATTGCATACAAAAACATATTTGAAAAATAGTGCACCATGATCAAGTGGGATTCATTCCAGGAATGCATGGTTAGTTCAACATATGGAAATCAATAAATATAATTCACCACATCAATAGACTTAAATGTAAGAATCATATGATTATATCAATTAATGCAGAGAAAGCATTTGACAAAACAGAGCACCTTTCATGTTCAAAATACTAGAAAAAATAGGAATAGTAGGAACGTACCTCAACATTGTAAAAGCTATCTATGCTAAACCCAAGGCCATCATCATTCTAAATGGAAAAAAATTGGAAGTATTACCTCTAAAAACTGGAACAAGACAAAGATGCCCTCTTTCACCACTTCTATTCAACATGGTACTTGAAACTCTAGCCAGAGTAATTAGACATATGAAAGAAATTAAAGGGATATGAATAGGAAAAGAAGAATTCAAATTATTATTATTTGCTGACACCATGATTCTATACCTAGAGAATCCAAAGGACTCCACCAAAAAAAAAAAAAACCCTCAAGAATTAATTAATGAATTCAGCAAAGTAGCAGGATATAAAAATCAATACCCATAAATCAAATGCATTTCTATACATCAGTGATGAATCCTCTGAAAGAGAAATTAGGAAAACTACTCTATTCACAATAGCCTCAAAAAAAATCTTGGGAATCAACTTAAAAAAAGAGGTGAAAGACCTCGACAATAAAAGCTACAGAACACTAAAGAAATAAATTGAAGAAGAATTTAGGAAGATCTTTTGACCTCATATTTAAGGATTTATTTCTGGGTTCTCTATTCTATTCCCATTGATTTAGATGTCTGATCTCATGCCATTATCATATATTTTTAAAATTACTGTAGTTTTGTAATGTATTTTAAAATCAGGAAGGGTGGGCTTTGTTTTTCTTTTTCGAGATTGATTTGGCTCTTTTGGTCCTTTGAGATTCCATATGAAGTTTAGTGTAGTATATTCTATTTCTGTGAGGAAAAAAAAATGCCTCTGTGGTTTTGTTAGGGCTTGCGTTGTATTTGTAGATTTCTTTGGATATTATGAACATCCTGACAATATTAAATCTTCCAATCCATAAAAGCTGGATATCCTTTAATTTTTTTGCATCTTCTTTCATTTCTTTCAGCAATGGTTGGTACTTTTCATTGTACAGTTCTTGTTACTCTAAGGTTCAACTTGTTCCTGAGTATTTTATTTTGATGCAATTGTAAATTAGATAACTTTTTAAATTTGATGTCTCAAGTATTTATATTGATTTATACCATCTAAGAATTTGATCTATACCCAAAAAAAGGCAGGAAAAATGGAAGATTGTTGATTTGTGAGCACAAGACTACTTCCCCCAGAGAACAGCATGGTATGCTGTGAGCTGTGTGATTCAGGGAGAGTTGTGTAGATATGTTTCTTTCTACATGACACCAGGCTAGTTATTTTCTAGAATAAGAAAAATGTGAGTTTAATGTGGCACTAGGCAAAGTCTGAAAATATTATGCAATTGCAGTAAGAAGCCCTAGAATCATATGAAACTTAAATGAACTAGAATTCCAGTGGCTTTAACTATAAACTTAATAGGCATTGACACTCAAGAAATAGATGGAAATATGTGCCATTGTCCATTATAATAGTAGCAAATATGGCCCTGATGAAGCACCATATCATTGATATTCATAAACATCTTTCCAGTAGGAATAGAAAATCTGAGAAACTGTTTCAGTAAAACACATTTCTTGAGGGACCATAATTAAGCCAAATACTGAGTATTTCCAATAAATAACATAAATTACACTTGTTAAAGAGTTGATTTTCTAAAAATAATCCCATAACCAACCACTGAAAAAGTAGGAACCTAAAGAGCTGAAGCAATCCAATTTTCTATAGAAAATAAAAAATGTAAACCGAGAATTCAAAATTGAGGCTGAAAGTTAATGCTTCACATGTTCATACCCAATATTTACCTAGTTGTAAATTTAGGGAAAAGATGTTTTCCTTTGTTTAATAAAAAAACCAACTTGGTTCAGGACCTATGAAACTTCTTTGAGAAACTTGAACTTTAATGCAAATACACAAAGAAAGATTTAAATTGATGGTATCTTAGAGATTGCTGATTGTATCACTTCCAAAATTGCAAACATTAACTCTTGCACTGTGAAAAAGAAATCATGGCTCTCTAAAGCTCAATTCTATCTCACCAACTCTTGTTTCTTAGTACTCCTTTTCCTGGTTGGGTTTTCTTATGTAACACATGAAAAACACATTGACTTCATGGAAGATAGACAAGATACATGCAAGATTGAACCTATGACAAACTGATGGTATGTTGCAGAACATTCTCTCCTCATTCATTTGATCTCAAAGGCTATTGTGAGAGTGGACTTTGGTTATATGTGAGCTGTCATCTGTGGTCTTGAAGTTGTTGCGGATGTTTGAGCATCAGAGCTTCTAAGTTTGAGGTGGGTTTTGAGAATTAAATCGGAAATAGTTCATATTATATTACTTAAGTTACTGAAGTTTGAAATCACATCTATTGATGTGATTCTATTAAATACTAAAAATGTTAATAATCTCAGGTTGAATATCTAATAGCTAATGAGGTTAAAATTATTTTCTCATATGAAGCAAAATACCTTAAAAATCATTGCAAATAAATTTTATTTTTACCTTTGAAAAGGTTTAAATCATTTTGAAGGACAAGATATTGATATTATTATCTATTTTTAAATTTAATATTCAGCATAATTTGATATATAACAATTTATGAGTTTATGAAATAAATTAAAGGTTACTCTACAAATTCAGATATTAATGTCACTTAAATGTAAAAAAAATTTCTGAGTGTGATTCTTAGCTTAAATTTTGTCACTCTTAATTCTACATTGAATAAAAATGTTAAGTTCATACTTTTAATGTACAGAAGTACATATACTGATATAGAATATAGCTATCTTATAAATTTTAATAAATTTTTCATTAGGAATAAACTTATTAAAAGGATCTGATAGGGGGTGGGGTTGATGGGGAGAAGTAGAAGGAAAACAATAACGAAAACCAAAATAGTTGAGAAACACTGCTGAAAACCCAAGTAGACAATGCCTAAAGGGAAGGAAAAACAAAAGTAGAAAGTTGTAAGAATGACATTCAGAAAATGGTATGTAGTGTGTTCTCTATTTAAGACATAGACACAAAGCAAAGTCTTCAGAGAACCTAGAGGCAAAGGTCCAAGATCACCCATCTCAGGAAGCCCTGCAGCATCTGCAAGATCCCCAATGGCTTTGCCCTTGGCTTTGCTACTGACCTTAGTGTTGATCATCTGCAAATCCACCTGCTCCCTGAGCTGTGACCTGCCTCAGATCTACAACCTGGGTCTTGAAACTCCTGATGGAAATGAGGAGGGAGCCTTGACACTCCTGGAAAAAATGAGGAGAATTCCCACTTTCTCCTGCCTGAACTACAGAAAGGACTTTGCCTTTCCCCAGAAGCTGTTGGAGGGTGAGCAGGTGCAGAAGGCTCAAGCTGTTGCTGTCCTCCATGAGATGACCCAGCAGGTCTTCAACCTCTTCAGCACCCAGGAGGCCTCTGCTGCTTGGAACCAGACTCTCCTGGACACCTTCCTCACTGGTGTCTATCAGCAGCTGGATGACCTGAAAGCCTGTGGGACCCAGCAGGTGGAGGTGGAAGAGGCTCCCCTGAGGGCTGTGAGGAAATACTTCCACAGGATCACTGTCTACCTGAAGGAGAAGAAATACCTGCCTTGTGCCTGGGAGGTGGTCAGAGCAGAAATCATGAAATCCTTCTCTTCATCAGCCAACTTGTATGGAAGACTAAGGAGCATGGAATGAGACATGGTCCAGCAGGGAAATGCTTCTCACCCTACCAAACTCCCACAAGTTCTTCCATTTCAAAGACTCTCGTTCCTGCTGGAATTGTAACAAAAATTCATCCAATTTGTCAGATGTGTTCAGAAGTTTAGGCACCATTGTGTTCAAATCTACAGGGACTAGTTCCTTACATCCCTGCAGATGTATCTATTATCTATTTAAATATTTATTTGTTTATCTATTTATAAAATTAATTTATTTTTTACATAAAATTATCTATAACTTTACACTGTGATTAATAAAACACTTTCTTGATATTTAATCAATTTATTTTGGTTTTTTATTTAAATTTTACTGTAGATACTTCTTGAATTTTAAATTCTTTACATTCCTGCATGTGGGTGAGGGGTTACATAAATATTTCTTTTCATCCTTTTTCATTTTTATCTCAATGGAATTGGACTTAATTTTTAAATGTTCATTTCAATGTTGAGTTCATTTCATCCATATCATTATTTTTTTTAATTTTCCAATCAAGTTAACCATGGTTGCTTTTGGATAAGTTGAGATTAATATAAAATAAATGCAAATCTGGATATGATGAAAGAAAAGAATGAAAATGAAAAAAAAGAAGAAGAAGTATACAATGGTACTTCTCTAACTTGTCCTTCTACCAACTCCAGTGCTTAGGAATTCTGATTTCTCTCTCACTGATTTTGCCAATCCTATCTATTTTCCCAATTCTGTGATGACTTCAATACACACAACAGCTTACTGATATTCTTCTTCAATTAATTAATCTATTTTTAAATGATACGTGAAAAACCATAAAAATTGTTCATGTTAATGGAATACTGTGTTATTTTTGATACATGTATACACTGTGTATACATGTTTAAATGTTTAAACATGTTTAATGTTTAAATCAGGTTAAACAGATCTCCTTGAACATTTATCATGTCTCTGTTGTGAACACCCTCGAGATCCCTCCCTCCAGCTTTTTCAAATGCACAGGAGGTTAGTGCCATGTACAATCACCATGTCCTGCAATTGCCCACCAGCTTCTTGCTCCTTTCCATTTGTACTGTGGCCTCCATTGATCAGCCTTTCCCATCTTTCCTCACTTTTCACTTTCTCTGATCTCTGGTAACCACCATTCACTCTCAATTTCTATAAGATCAACTTTCTCTATTTCACATTTGAGTGAGATCCTATGGCACTTGTCTTCCTGTGCTTGGTTTATTTCACTTAATTGACATAATGATCTCCAGTTCTATCCAAGATGCAAATCACAGGCTTAAATTCTTTATTTCATCAGGATTTTATTATATTTATAAAATGTCTAAAACATTTATATTTTATTTATAAATAAAAAAGGAGAACTTATATTTTTTTGGTGCAGATTCCTTAGGAATCATTTTAGAAACTCTAATTGAATCTTATGTACATTATTTTAAGATCAAATAGATTCATTATCCTAAATCTCATTACCACTACTATACAACAATTTTAGGAAATATAGGTTTTAATTCTATTATTCAAAAAATTGCTCATTTTCTATCAGAGATAGATGTGCCAAGAATTCTTCTTTTCTATTTCTTATTTTTTTCTACATTAAGATTTCATCTGTATGTATGGTGATGATTTTATAAAACCTTAAACTATTAGGGATTAAGAATAAATTAATCTGCAATAACTATAATAGTCTGGGACCCTTCCTCCATAAAATGGAAAATGAAACTGGATTAAAAAAAATCTCATCTCCAATGTCTAAAGTAAAAAGCAAGTTTGAGTAAACACTAGACCAAAAAAATAAGAAAGATAATATCATAGCATTTCTCACTAAAAGACAGCAAACAAGAATGTGTTATATTAGTATTAAAATGCATCAAATTTCAAAATATGAAACATTACTTATGACATGCAGTACAAGATTCTGCACTAAGTCTAAATTTTACTTGTATCTAAATTTGATTCTGGGCAATTCATTAAACCTCTCTGTGACTCAGTTTTCACAAATGTAAAATAGGGTGCAAATATTTCTATAGTTGTGCATATCAAACTGAAACATTTATCAGAGTTTCTTCCATTAGTGAGAGCTTAATGTGAGGACAACTGTCTTATATTATATAAAAATATATAAAAATAATGACCTTTTTAATTCTTTTTGTGTTTCTATTAGTAAAATGACAACAATTTAAAAAATAGAAATGGAAGTTGTCCTGGAGAAGACTTGCATTAGATAAATTTGACATTGAAAATAACTAATGAATATTCAAACTGGAATTGAAGGTTTGTAAGTATCTCTTATAGAGATTAATGTTTTACATTCAAGTGCCTGTGCATTTATGAATAACATCTATGAATAACATATCATTACATAGTACATAATATTCAACTGTAGGTATCATATTATCCATAATATACACATATAACATAAATGTGCATACAAATATTTTATTTGTGGATTATGATGCCTGCAACATTCCCCCTCTGCCTACTTCCCTGGATCCTTTCCTTTCACTCCCATATCACAACAGTTTCTTCCCTCCCTGGTGCAGAAATCCCCAGTGTGCTCTCCTCTTCACTCTTTATTAACCCGCCCTGCTCCTTCATTCATCTGCTTCTTGTTCCATTATGGTTTCTGGCTCTAAATTTTCCTTGGAAGCGAATGCAGCCACCACTGAAAGCAAATATTGAGTGAAAGTTCTAGGTTTGCCAAAAACTTCGAGAGATTCCCCCACACACATACCCTACTCCTGGCAAATATTTTTGGAGGACTCCATTTGGAAAGATGTTAGGAAGTTTAAAGAAGTCTTGGGCTGGGGATGTGGCTCAAGCGGTAGCGCGCTCGCCTAGCATGCGTGTGGCCTGGGTTCGATCCTCAGCACCATATACAAACAAAGATGTTGTGTCCGCCGAAAACTAAAAATAAAAAATAAATATTAAAAAATTCTCTCTCAGGGCTGGGGATGTGGCTCAAGCGGTAGCGCCCTTGCCTGGCATGCGTGCGGCCCGGGTTTGATTCTCAGCACCACATACAAAGATATTGTGTCTGCCGAAAACTAAAAAAATAAATAAATAAATAAATATTTTAAAAAATTTCTTTAAAAAAAAAATTCTCTCTCTCTTTAAAAAAAAGAAGAAGAAGTCTGAGTAATGTTGTTACTAAAGAGGATAATCAGGAATTGTCTGTGGAATGTTCAGCTAGCAGCAAGGGGTTTGGAGTAAGAAAAGGATCACCCGACATTTACTCAGGCCACAGTCTGAACCTTTATAGTTCTTCTTTCCAGATGAGAGGAGTGAGAGATTGGGAAACTCCAAGTTGTATTTTTACGTGTTTTTGTCCTTGCCTTTAAGGTTTCTTCATCCACCATTTGTGGGAGACTCTGTTTAGGAGAAAGCAAGAAAATCTTACAATTTATGGATTCACCTTGTGGACTTCTCTCTGTGTGTCTGTTTCTCTCTCTCTCTCTCTTTCTCATTGCTGAACACCTTTTGAATATTATGATCCTTTCCATTCTTTGGTTATTTCCCTATATTCTTTATATCTTTGGTGTAATTTTACTTTTTCTTCTTTGTTGTTTTATGTTTCATGCACAAAGATTGCTCATTTTGGCTCTGTACTCTCACCTTACCCTGAAAAACCTCTATAACCCCCTCCTGATCATATCCAGAAGTTAATTTATTATGTATTGGAAAGTGTTGGAAAACTGAGGTGAAGGAGTCATGAAGCTGGCAGCAAGGGGTTCTATCTCAGCCTGCTCCTCCTGGTCCCTAAAGATCAGGCCTGGAGAAGCAAGACACAGGGAGACCCCTTGGTGCTGCCCTGGCTCCTTTGGAGCAGCAACAGATCATGGGGCAAAAGCAACTAGAGAAAACAGGGCTTTGTGAGTGTAGGGAGGAGGAGGTAGCTGCACCTCAACCTCCCTGCATATCTTCC
This sequence comes from Marmota marmota marmota, assembly GCF_001458135.2. Classification (NCBI taxonomy): domain Eukaryota; kingdom Metazoa; phylum Chordata; class Mammalia; order Rodentia; family Sciuridae; genus Marmota; species Marmota marmota. Next base: position 241,152 of record NW_026000103.1, read on the forward strand.
TGGGCACAGAAACACAGTAAATAGAGATCTGCTCCTTATGAGCTGCCAAAGACTCCAGGAACACCTCTATGCCACTGTTAGGAGCCTCCAAGGAGAAGACTGCATAGAGAACAAGGCTTTCATTTCCTCCGAAATCAAGGGACTATTGATTCATGATTTTTTTTTAAAAAAAAGAATGAATCTAGAAAAATAAATATGGTCAACCATTCTTCACACTATGACTGATTTTAGAGTTGAAACCTGATTCTCCTTGGTCAATAGTCTTTCAAGTTTTCTGTATAGAGAGCCATTATACTATTACATTGAGGTCATATAAAAGGTCTATTCTCAACTGATAATTCAACCACAAGATTTTAAGAGAAAGGGGAGAGGAGATTCTCTCCTGCATACTCTCCTAGACAACACAAGGTCTGGGCAGGGCTGGAGTGGAGTGTCATCTTTGGGAATGAGAACAGGAAGCTCAGCAGGTTGCCCTACAGAGACTCCCTCATGGAATCACTGAGGAACTGAAGGTGATGAGTCAGTTTCCACACGTCTGGGCTATTGTTAAACAGAAAACTGTTTATCAGACAAGCCATTACCTCAACTCTCCCTGAGGTACTGACCTTGGGTTATTGGTGTATTTGGAATAGTTTGTCCTTCCAGACTAATGATGGTCTTCAAGGAGCTGTCTACTGTCTACGTGACCTAACACAAATAGTGCTATTGAGAAGTGTGAGTTAATACTTTCAAAGTTTTTAGAACAGTGGTTGGTCTATAGTCAACCTGCAATGAATTTTGGTGGTATCATTTTAAATATAATTATTAGTGGTTTAGTAGTTTCAAAAACAAGACTTTAGGGTTATGTAGTTCCCTGCTTTCAACTCTAGGTTTTTCAAGGCAGTCTTTTCATTATCTGAGTAGATTATGACCTAATTGGAATATGCAGGCAAGGTCAATATCCACTGTCCTGCCAGACAGGGTGAGCATGGTGCCTGGTGCCAGGCTGCTGATGGTTGGTGTGACTCCTCTCTCTTCTCCTCAGGGCTGATCACATTTGGATTAAATGAAAGAACAGTTAGTGGCTGACCTTGCAAAGCTGCAGCAATCCATTGACCCACAACATCCCGGTCTTTGAGCCTCTGTCAGAAGCATGAAGCATGAAGCATGCCTTGGGCACCTGAGCATTGGCCCTCAGTCTTCCCCTCTACCATGGCCCTGAGGTTCAACTCTGCTGCATTGCATGTGGCCAAGTTACACTCTGCCACTAGTCAAGGGAAAGTCACTTTCTTCTTTCACTTTCATGAAATTAAGACTTCCATTTTTCCCTTTTACCCACAAACTGTCTAATTTTGCCTTTTAGGAAAGTTGAAATGAGAAACAAAAAAAAATTCTGAAGTTGTGAAAATTGTAGAGAAAAACAGTACAGGCTTTTTGCCTTTCTTTTACTTTCCATTATTTGTCTGACTTCATTATCAGAACCTGTTGCAGGAACAAAAAGACAAAGTTTGCCTGGTAAACCACTATTTAAAAGAATGTACCAAAAATGAAACTGAAAAAAATTACAAAGGACAGGAAAGAAGACTTTTTCTCCATGACATAATAGTCTGAGTCTCACCACCCTGTACTGTCAAAGTGAGACAGAGACTAAGGAACAATGATCCCCAGTTGAACCACGCTGACTGTGTGACCAACTGAAGGCCATATGTTTCTGTAAGATTAGCTTCACATGAAGGATAGTGTCATTCATGAGTGCCCTGTGCCCAGCTGAGAAAATTTGAGAAGGACAGGAATCCTATTTAGTGGAAGAATTGGACAATAAAACTGATTAGAAACATAAATATAACTTGGCTATTGAAGGTAAAATAATTCTTATTAGATACATCTTCTAACTGTGTTGAGAGGACAAACCTTTGCTATCAGCATCTGAGAGCTATTAACTCTTTTGATACCTGGGGAACTGTATCAAGGAAAGAAGATGGTCACTACTGAGAGCTAGGGTCCTTCTGATAAGAACTTTAGGGACAGGGACAAGGATTTTGAGAGAATATTATTTTGCCATCAAAGAAACAAGTCCCTGTTCAGTAAAGAAATCCTTGTGTCATCCAGTTGTGGTTCTTGTTGGACTCAGTCTGATGAGTGTGGACTGAAGACACTTTGTCATCTGAAAGCAGAGGGTGTTACAGTTGTGATAACCACCTTGAGATCCAGGTGGTGCTGGCGAAATAGCATTGTATTACAGTTAGTGTGTCTGTACTCATAAGCAGCTGAAAAAGACCTGGATTCCTCCCAGGATTATTGGCAGATGGAGACACACTACAGACCTCAGTAAGAAACTGTCAGACAGAAGAGACAATGTCTACATTAACTCTGATCGTGTGGCTCAGTGAAGCATAACCACACAGAACTGCAGGAATATGTTCTAAAAAGAGGAGAACAGAAAGAAGCTCATTCTCCAGTAATCAGCAGCTTTTGTTGTGAATGAATCAAAGAGCAATCCCATTCAGATAGAGCTTTACCGCCAGAGATGATCTGGTAAAACATGAACAAATACGAGATTCATAGGTCTGAGGAAGAAGACTCTCTATGAGTAGTGGAGGGAAATATGAATGTTAGGATAAGGGCTAAAAACTCATTTATAAAACAGAGAAGAGTAATATTTACAGATGAATAAAGTATGTGTGCATGAGAGAGAGAGAGAGAGAGAGAGAGAGAGAGAGGATTGGAATTACAGTCCTGTATAACAACTGGAGGTCACTAGTTTTTTATAACATTGGGTTCTACTAAAGGACAATGTCATCAGTGAATCCCCTGTGCCCAGGTCAGAAATTTTGGAGATAACAAAATAAAGGTATTACACAGAAAAATTGGAAAATAAGACTGTAATTAGCAAAATAAAATTGTTTTGCGTACTGAAGTAAAAATGACTGTTAATAGCCCTCTAGCTACACAGACAGAACAAATCTTTGCTATCAGCCTCTGGTTGTACATACACTTCTATCTTTAGGTCAAAGACACTTCCCATTTGACTTCTAAGTATCCATTTGGGTTGGCACATCTGAAATTTACAAGGAAACCCACTTTCTATTGTAAACGCAATAGATTAGGTTGATGTCATCTTGTTGGGCCATCTTCAGAATCATACACAAATGAAAAAAAAGGGGGAGTGGGGAGGAGCAAAAATGTAGACAAGTATTTAGAAAAAGAAATTTGTGCTCCCTGTTTAAAAGGCATGCACATACAGAGTGTCTTCATAGAACCCAGGGTCTAAGCTTAACCCAGACTCCAGATCAGCCAGGATAGCAGCATCCTCATTTCCACATGGCCCTCCTGCTCCCTCTTTTTATGGCCCTGGTGGTAAGCAGCTATGGCCCTATTGGATATTGGACTGTGACCTGCCTCAGAACTCTGTCCCACTTAGCAGGAACACCTTTGTGTTTTTGGAACAAGTGAGAAGAATCTTCCCTTCCTTGTGCCTGAAGGACAGAAGGGACTTCCAGTTTCCCTTGGAGATGTGCAGGCAGCCCATTCCAGAAGGTCCAGGCTGTCTCTGTCCTCCAGCATATCTTCAACTTCTTGCACACAGAGTGCTCCTCTGCTGCCTGGAACACCACCCACCTGGGCAAACTCTGCACTGGACACCATGAGCAAGACCTGGAGACTTGCTTCATGCAGACCATGGCAGAGGAAGAATCTGTTCTGGCAAATAAGCCACCAACCCTGGCCTTGGTGAAGTACCAAGGGAATCTGTCTCTATCTGGATGAGAAGAAGTACAGTGATTGTGCCTAGGAGATTGTCATAGAGAAAATCACAACAGCCTTCTTTTTACTGGCAAAGCTACAAAAAATTTTGAGAAATCAGATGGAGACATTGGGTCTTTAAATGATTCTCCTGGACTAAGCGGCCACATCACACCTGGATGTGTGCCTTGGGTCATTGCCAATGACTGTTACTTCCACTTTAATCATATTTCATGGTGACTAAATTATTTGTCAGTATATTAAGCCCATATATGTTTAAAGGTTTCACCCCAGAGACATCACTACCTGAGAGATATTGCTCTCATGTTATTGATTTGCTTACTTATTCACTCATTATATAATTTATTCTTGCATCTTATTATACTTACAATATATGCATTTTCCATCTATTTTCTGAAAAGCATGTACACCTTTTTTAATTGACTATTGTATTTCCTTATTTACTAAATTCTCGTGAAAGAGAAATTCTTGAAGTTGTTTCTCTAAACCAAAGTCCAAACTATTTTTTAAGCCAAATTGAAGAATGGATGGTAATATTTACTTATTTATGCCATTCATATCTGATGTATTATATGTACTATGAGTGGCAGACATAAAATTACTATTAAAAAACAGGCAAATAAATCAAAGTTCCTGATGTGTTGAAGCTCTCAGTCTTACAGGGAAGGAAACATAAAAGCTGTATTTTCTTGATTTACATAAAATAATACAAAGTAAAGTAAAGTAAGGAAAACAGTTTCTTTCAACAGGAGGGTTTAAGTGAAATTCTACAGAGGAAAACCTAGTAGATGCCCTTTCTATGGAGCTTGGGAGACAGGAGAGTGCAGAAACCTGCAGGTAGATAGTCATAAGTGTCCAGAGGATAACCAATACCAGGGGAGAAGATAGGAATTTAGTATTTCTTCTAGTGGTGTCTAGTGATGAGGATATGGGAATGGATGTGGTCTTGGATGCTCCTCTCCCCAAGAGTCGCCTTCAATTTCCCTCCCTTTGAGTGTGAGCTCATACTAGTGAAGTCTTTAGTTTGGTTGATGTATTGCTCTAATGTCACTGTCTTACTCTCCCACAGTTGTACCATGGTAATGTAAGTTGTTACCATTAAGAGAAGATAGACAAGGGAAGAGAGGAACTTGAAACTCGTAAGTGTAACACTGTTTCAAAACAAAAGTTAGAAAAAAATGCTCTCAAGATCCTTATTATTAGTGATTAAAGTTTTTTAAAATGTATTTTGTTAAAGTAATTTTTTCAATTCTTTTCCTTTTCCCAAATGAAGTAAAATTTTATCTCCCTTATAACTGCTTAGAAGATAGTTGTTACTCTTATTCCTTAACCTTTAAAGTTCTGTCAAAGATTCTCCTTGAGCAAACTTCAGTGAGGTGTCCTGAGTCCTCTTTGGCTGTAGGACTGGTTTTGTGGCCCAGTGTGGCCTCATCCGGGAGTCATAAGAATCCTGGTAAGTTGGGTTTATGAGAATCTCCTACCCCTTGATATTGGTCACCCTTGATATCTGATCCAGTGTCTTGTATCCTAGACTTCATATCTATCTGGTAAAGAGGCCTGCCTTTACAAGAGTTCTGTTAAGTTGTTTTGGCAAGGATCCCCCTACCCCTGATGTTTTCTGTTAGCAATTTTCCATCTACTGCACCCCATTTTACTTGTTGGCTACAAATGTCAGGCTATCTTTGCTGCTTTGGGAGTTGGAGCAAGGAGTTTCTCTCCCATGTTGTGAGTCATAGTCATATACATATAACATATGCATAATTCATATTCAAAGAGTATGAAAAATAAGTGGATTTTAATAATAAAGCATGATTCAGTTTTGCAAGAAATACATCTGATAATAAGTACTTTACATAGTTTAGCTACTTCATTCTTTTAATTAACTTTATCTATGCTATTTGCTTCAATTAACTTGGAAAAGATGTACTTTAAAAGTTCCCATTCTTTGCTTCTTTTTTAAAAAAAAATATATTTTTATAATATATAAATATATATTTTTATGTGGTCTGAGGATCGAACCCAGTACCTCACGCATACTAGGCGAGTGCTCTACCTCTGAGCCACAACCCCAGACCCCCCCCCCATTCTTTGCTTCTTGTCAGACATGAAAAGAAAAATATTGATCTCTCAGTTTATTCTTTAGGGGAAAATTTGATGTGATTACCACTTATGCAATATCCAGAGAAAATATTACAATTTCACAAATTAGCCTTTCTTGCATGTAAACTTGCGAGTTGGTTGGTGTGTCTTCCATAGCTCTGTGTAAAGAATGGATTCAGCAAAGCTGAAAACAAACCCTTGACCAAGGATTAATGACTCTTCTTTGAGCCCACACCTGCTTGCTACTTTCCTTTACAACCCTTGAACCATCTAGCCTCTCCTCTCTCCCAAACCATAATCTCCTTCTTGGCTCTGCTAAATGCATTTAGTTATTTTTTGTCTTTTCTCTTTCTTTCTTTCTTTCTTCCTTCCTTTCTTTCTTTCTTTCTTTCTTCCTTCCTTCCTTCCTTTCTTTCTTTCTTTCTTTTTTCTTTCTTTCTTTTCTCTCTCTCTCTCTCTCTCTCTCTCTCTCTCTCTCTTTCTTTCTTTCATTCTTTCCTTGAAGAGATATTGCTTTCCTGATGTTTTTATCACATTTGGACGGGCATTTGTGTTCTTTTTGTCACTAGGCATTGGGATGCAAAAGTGAGAACTTTTGCTTTCCATGAAAAAGGAAATAAGAAACAGAACTATCTGGTATCTTGCATGCTACGCAGAATAACTACATGGCCCATGTACTTTATGGCCTTTACATCCCATTATTGACATTTAGGGAAAAGATGGTTTACTTTGGTTTGGTAAGAACTAATAATGATGGACCTCTGAAGTTTCCTTGGGAAATATGAACCTTAACAGAAAAAGAAAATTAAATAAAATTAATGACATCTTTTCAATTGTGTTTTCTCATTGTTATATTGGACATAAGAGTATGAAAATTATTCCTTCGATGTGTGGATAAATCTTATAGTGGTTTGTGATGCTCAAAACCCTACCCTATCTGAGAAAAACTTATTCCTTAGTATCTCTTCTCAGGATTTTCTAGGTTGGGAATGTGCCTCCCTGGTAGACTCACCTAGCATGGGCAGGGTCCAGGATTTGATCCCCAGCTCTGGGAAAAAGAGATCATTAGGCTTTCTTTTGTATAACTTGGGAAGCTTTGGCTTTGAGTTCTTGAAGACAGGCAAAATAAATGCAAGATCATGCTACAAACCTATGACAAATAGATGGTTGGGATTGGAGAACTCTCTAGCTCTCCAGTTTGCATCATAAGAACTGGCCTCTGTGTAATGATGAGCTGTCATTGTCTTCCATGTGGACATTTCTTATTTTTGATCCTTGGTGCTTCTGAACGTGTTGTGGGTTTTGAGACTAAAACACACAAAAAGAAAAATCAAATATTATTATTTAATTCTACTGTTATTCAACACATGAATAATATGTCAAGCACTAAAGGGGAGAAAGTATCAATTACCTGAAAATTATCTAGCTGAGAATGAAGTAAAAAAAATATTCTCCTTGCAGGAAAAACAAAGGAGACTATAAATAAATGTTAAGAAATTTTTTTCAATAATTTATAACACTTAAAGGCTTTTAAATATTTCATTACATTGCAATTATTTTGTTTCAATACATTTTTTAATATGCACATAAATTTGATACCTTAGAATTTCTGTAAGTCAGTCAATTACATTAAAGTCACTGAGTAAATTTAGTTAGGAAATTAAGTTAAATGCCAATGGCTTTTAAGGTTAACTTTTACTTGGAATTGTTTTTTATTCGAGCATTATAATTATACATAGTAATTGGGTTCATTTTGATACAATCATACATGCAAGGAATTTTATTTCAATCTCCTTTGCCCCCCTCTTCCTCTCCTCCCTCCCCCTATTCTCTCTTCTCCACTCTACTAAACTTCTTTTATTCTGCATATACATAAAGGTGAAATCCCTTTGCTACCATTACAAATGAATATAACATGATTTTGTTCAATTCATTCCATTTATTACCCCTTTTACCTTCCTTCCTCCCTCCCTCTCATCCTCCCTCTTCTGTTCCACTCATCTTCCCTGTATCTTTACATATTTGATATTTGATCACCTGCCCAACCACTTTCTTTCCTTGTGTTTGCTCTAGTTTTCACATGTGAGAGAAAACATTTGACCCTATATTCTTAGTCTGGCTTATATCACTTAGCATAGCTTTCTCCATTTCCACTGATGTACTGGAAAATGCCATTATTTCATTCTTCTTTATGGCTGGGTAAAATTTTATTATGTATATATACTATATTTTCTTAATCCATTCATCTAATTGATGAGCATCAGAATTGATTCTATAATTTGGCTATTGTGAATTGTGCTGCTATAACATTGAAGGAGGTGTATCCCTATAGTATGCTGCTTTTATACCTTTTTTACCTTGAAATTCTTATTTAGTCATTTTAACTCTGCATTGAATAAAAATATTAAACAATATTATATACAAGGTAGAGATATACATAGAGTATATGAATATATAGATACATATAAGGTATATCTATTATTAAACTTTAATAGAAATTTCAATTGGAAAAAATTGTTTTGTTTTGTTTTTTGTTTTTATTTTTATTTTTATTTTTATTTTTATTTTTTTAATATTTATTTTTATTAGTTTTCGGCGGACACAACATCTTTGTTTGTATGTGGTTCTGAGGATCGAACCCGGGCCGCACGCATGCCAGGGGAGCGCGCTACTGCTAGAACCACATCCCCAGCCCTTATTTTTATTTTTATTTATGTTTTCACTAGGGAAATAACCTGGTTATTTCCCTAGCACTTTCTATTTTGGCACAAGATTTTGCTAAGTTGCTTAGATCCTCACTAAGTTGCTCAGGGGGACCTAAAATTATAATCCTCCTACCTCAACATCCCAAATTGTTGTGATTACAGGAGTGTGCCATCATGCCTGGGTCAATTGGGGAAAATTCTATAAAGGGTCTTGAGGCAAGTGAGGGGAAAATAAAAATGAAATATATATGAGAAATCCTGCTCTAAACACATAAAGAGATTACATACAGGAAAACAAAAAACAAAAGTAGAAATTTATGAGGATGATATGAGAAAATTGAAAGTATATTGGTTCCTATTTAAGACATAGGAACAAATCAAGGGCTTCAGAGAACCTAGAGGCAAAGGTGCAAGATCACCCATCTCAGGCAGCCCAGCAGCATCTGCAAGATCCCCAATGGCCTTGCCTCTGACTTTCCTGCTGGCCCTGGTGGTGCTCAGCTGCAAATCTATGTGCTCTCTGGGCTGTGAACTGCCTCAGATCCACAACCTGGGTCTTGAAATTCCTGAGAAAAATGAGGAGGGGTCCCTGACACTCCTGCAAAAAATGAGGAGAATTCCCACTTTCTCCTGCCTGAACTACAGAAATGACTTTGCCTTTCCCCAGAAGCTGTTGGAGGGTGAGCAGGTGCAGAAGGCTCAAGCTGTTGCTGTTCTCCACCAGATGACCCAGCAGATCTTCAACCTCTTCAGCACCCAGGAGGCCTTTGCTGCTTGGGACAAGACCTTCCTGGACACCTTCCTCACTGGCCTCCATCAGCAGCTGGATGACCTGAAAGCCTGTGGGACCCAGCAGGTAGGGGAGGAAAAAGCTCTCCTGAGGGCTGTGAGGAAATACTTCCACAGGATCACTGTCTACCTGAAGGAGAAGAAATACCTGCCTTGTGCCTGGGAGGTGGTCAGAGCAGAAATCATGAAATCCTTCTTTTCGTCAGCCAACCTGTATGGAAGACTAAGGAGCATGGAATGAGTCCTGGTCCAGCAGGGAAATGCTTCTCACTGACGAACACACCTTACCACACTCCCACAAGTTCTGCCATTTCAAAGACTCTCATTCCTGCTGGATTTGTGAAATGAATTCCATCAGTTTATCAGATGATTTCAGGAGTATTAGAAAGTATCATACTCCTTACCCATGACCACGATGATGTATCTGTGTATCTATTTAAATATTTATTTTTATACTATTTATAAGATCTGAAATATTTCTGTTCATAGAAGTTGAGGTAAACCTTTACATTGTGATTGATATAAATATGTACATTTTATATAGTGTCAATTTCTTATTTTGCATTGTTCATTAAATTTTTACTACGAAAGATATATTCTATGTGTTTATTCATTAAAAGACATGTCAAGCCTGATTTTGCAATTTGATCTACAAAATTTATGGTAGAATTGACTTCCCCCTAATATTACATTTACCGTGCACTTAAAAATTCACTTAATGGAAGCCAATACCCTCAGGGTATTGAGGTGAACATGAAAATAGAGTGCCTGCTCTCTTTTGTCTAATTCTTATAGGGAAAGAAACATAAACACAATGATCCTACTTATGCATTATGTTAAATTCTATAATGGAAAAGGGTACACTCATACATTGCTGGTGGGATGCAAATTGGTGCAACCATTATGGAAAGCAGTATGGAGATTCCTCAGAAAACTTGGAATAGAACCACCATTGACCCAGCTATCCCACTCCTCAGTTTATACCTAAAGGACCCAACATCTGCATACTACAGTGACACAGATATATCAATGTTTATAGCAGCTCAATTCACAATAGCCAAACTATGGAACCAACTTAGATGCCCTTCAACAGATGAATGGATGAAGAAAATGTTACTCAGCCTTAAAGAAGAATAATGGCATTTTCAAGTAATTGGATGGAACTGGAGAATATCGTTCTGAGCAGAAATAAGCCAATCCCAACAAACCAAAGGCTAAATGTTTTTTCTGACATGCAAATGCTAATTCACAATAAGGGGGTGGGGCTAGAGAGGCATAGAAGTGCTTTGGATTAGACAGAAGAGAGTGAAGGGAGGGGTGGGTAGTCAGGGGTTAGGAAGGATAGTAGAATGAATCAGACATTATTATCCTATGTACGTATATGACTACATGATCAGTACGATTCTACATTGTCTACAACCAGAAGAATGAGAAGTCATACTCTATTTGTATATGATGTGTCAAAATGCATTCTACTGTCATGTATAACTAATTAGAACAAACAAAAAAATAATTTAAAAGAGCAATGAAATTCTGTCAGTGGAAGGTAGACGCAGCATGCCAGGAAAGAAATGTGAAAGCAGAGACATCATCTGTAAGTAGACAGATAGACAACCAAATACAAATATCCATTGAGTTTGCAATTACCAAGAAGTACAATGTATGAAATCTCATTACCAGTAACTGGAAGAAAATTGATGAAAGTGGTTATATGGGGAGAAAGTGTGAAGGGAGAAAAAGAATTAAACTTGATACTGAGGACATTCCACTATTAAAAGGTGGGGAAGAGCCAGGATGGAGACTGAAGTGGAAGATCCTGAGATTAGAAAGATAACAAGAGAGAATGGCAGAGGTAAGGTGTATTTAAGAAAATTAATTTGCTTAAAAGAAGAAATAATGGATTTATGGAAGATGTGGATTGAATTCCCCAATACATGGGGGAAAGGAGGGCAGTGGTGATCCTAATGACAGGTGGTTAGGTAGAATCAATCAACAGAAACCACAATAAAGGCCTGGCATGGTGGTCCATGCCTATAATCCTAGTAGCACAGGAGGCTGAAGAAAGAAAGATCACAAGTTCAAAGCCAGCTTCAGCAAAAGCAAGGTGCTAAGCAACTCAGTGAAACCCTGTCTCTAAAGAAAATACAAAATAGGGCTGGGGATGAGGCTCAGTGGTCAAGCGCCCCTAAGTTCAAATCCCCACTATCCCCCACCACCGCAAAAACAACAACAACAACAACAACAACAACAACAAAAAACACTGGAGTAAGTCAATGGTAAATAAAGGAAAAGAAGTTATCAAGAACATACAGAAAAGAATAATTCTGGAATGTTGCCTTCTGAGGCAGAGGAGAAAAGTAGAGTATGATTTGGAAAAGATTATAGATTTTTTTTTCTGTGCATGGTTTTCACTTTTTAAGAACCTATTGTGTCCAGATTGATTTCATGGATTTGATATATTGGCAGATCATACTAACAGATTTAATGACGTATTAGTTTAAAAATCATCATATGTTTAATTACAATGATCATTTATTCTTATTTTGTTTATTACTATGTTGAATATCAGTAAGCTTCTCTGTGGATTGAAACCATTACTATATGGGAAAATTAATGGAACTGGTGAAAGTGAAAAGTGAGTCCCAGAATTAATAAGTGGAAATGATACTGAAATATGTGGGAGCTGAATAAGGGGAGAGAAGGTCTCCCATGTGTCATGTCATCTGAGCTGTCAGTCACTTTGACATTTATCTAATATGGATTTACACCTCTTTTCCTTTTGCTTTAATGTTCTCAAATGCAATGATAATTTTCTGGGAATATTGACCAGAGGGGAAAGAATGGTGCATCAAAAATATTACAAATAATGGTTCAGCAGGAAGCTATAGAAAACCTAAATGATCAATATCAATAATGAAATTGAAAGAACAATTAAAACCCTTCGAACAACAACAACTAAATTCCAGGACCAGATGGATTCACAGCTGAGTTCTATCAGATCTTTAAAGAAAAACTAACACCAGTCATTTTCAGATTATTCTATGAAGTTGAAAAGAAGGAAATACCTCCAAATTCATTCTAAGAGGCCAGTTTAATCAACTGCCAAAATCAGATGAATACACAAGAAATAAAACTACAGATCATATCCTTGATGAACACAAATGTAAAAATCCCATAGTAAAATATTAGGAAAATACTTTCAAAACACATCAAGAAAATAAAACACCATGATCAAGAAAATAATACACCATGATCAAGCGGGCTTTATCCCATGGATGCAGGGTTGGCTCAACATATGCAAATTAATAAATATAATTCACCACTTAAGTAGAATTAAGAACAAGCACCATATGATCATCTCATTAAACTCAGAAATAGCCTTTGATAAAAATCCAGCACACATTAATGTTAAAAACATTAGAGAATCTAGGATAGAAGGAAATGATTTCAACATTATAAACACTATATATGATAAATCCAAAGCCAACATCATAGTGAACAGAGAATAACTGAAAGCATTTCCTCTAAAATCAGAAACTTGAAGACAAGGACCTGTACTCTCATCACATATGTTCAATGTAATTTTTGAAACTCTAGCCAGAGAAATCAGACAAAGAGAAGGAAATGATGGGATACAAATAGGAAAAGAAGTCAAGCTATTTCTGTTTGTTGATGACATGATAGTATATATAGAAGACCCCCTCATTAAAAAAAAACCTCCACAAGAAGACTTCTAGCACTGATAAATGGATTTAGCAAAGTAGCAGAATACAAGATCAACACTCATAATCAATACCTTTCCTATGCCTCAACAGTGATTCTGTTCAAAAAGAAATTAAGAAAATCATTCCTTTCACAATAAACTCAAAAACAAACAAACTTGGGTCTTAATCTAACCAAGGAAGTGAAAGATGTCTACAATAATAGTCACAGAACACTGAAGAAAGAAATTGAAGAAGACCTTAGAAGACAGAAAGACCTCCCATGCTCTGGGATAGACAGAATTAATATTGTCAACATGGACATACTACTAAAAGCAATATTCAGATTCAAAGCAATCCCCATCAAAATACCAATGACACTTTTCACAGAACTAGAAAAAACAGTCCTTAAATTCACTTGGAAGAATAAGAGACTCAGAATAGCCAAAGCAATTTCAAGCAAGAACAATGCTGGATGCATTATAATACCCAATCTCAAATTATACCACAGAGCTATAGTAAAAAAAAAAAAAAAACATGGTATTGTCATCAAAACGGATATGAAGACCAATGGAATTAGTAGAAGACACAGAGACAAACTCACAGATAGTCATCTGATACTTGACAAAGTTGCCAAAAATACTTTGAAGAAAAGACAGCCTTTTTAACAAGTGGTACTGGGAAAACTGGATATCCATATGTAGAATAATAAAATTAGATCTGTATCTTTCACCCTGTACAAAAGTCAAATCAAAATGAGTCAAAGACTTTGGAATTAAACCAGAAACTGTGCAATTGCTAGAAGAAAACATAGGATCAATATTTCATCATATAGATACATGCACCGACTTCCTTAATAAGATCCCTAACATAAGCCCAAAACATAAAACCAAGAATAAATAAGTGAGATGCCATCAAATTAAAAAGCTTCTGCACAGTTAAAGAAATGATTGAAAGCATGAAGACAGAGCTTACAGAATGGGGAAAAAATCTCTGCAAGCTGCTCCTCTGATAGGGGATCCATATCCAAAAAAATATAAAAATTCAAAACACTTAACACCAAAAAAACAAATAACCAAGTCAATAAATGGGCAAAAGGACTAAACAGACACCTCTCAAAATGAGAAACACAATGGCCAACAAATATATGAAATTTTGTTCAACATTCCTAGCAAGCAGGGAAATGCAAATCAAAACTACACTAAGATTTTGTCTCACTCCAGTCAAAATGTTGATTAGCGGGGCTGGGGTTATAGCTCAATGGTGGAGCACATGCCTCACACATGTGACGTGCTGGGTTCAATCCTCAGCACCAGAAACAAATAAATAAAATATTGTGTCCATCTTTTTTAAAAAAATGGCAATGATCAAGAATACAAACAATAATAAATGCTGGTGAAGATGTGGGGGATAAGGACACATTGTTGGTGGAACTGCCAATTAGTACAACCACTCTAGAAAACAGTAAAGAGATTCCTCAGAAAACTGGGAATGGAACCACCATCGACCCAGCTATCCCACTCCTTGGTATTTATCCAAAAGATCTAAAATGAACATCCTATAGGGACACAGTCACTTCAATATTTATAATAGCACAATTCACAATAGACAATCATGGATCAGCCCAGATGCCCATTAATAGATGAATGGGTCAAGAAAATGTGGTATATATACACAATGGAATTTTACACAGCCATAAAACAATGAAGTAATGGCATTTGCTGGTAAATGGATCGAAATGGAAAAGATCATGCTAAGTCAAATAAGCCAGACTCAGCAAATAAAGGGTTGAATGTTTTCTTTCATATGTCAAAGCTAGGGCAAAAATAAGGGAAAGAAGTGAGTGGGGGTGAGATTCAGATATCACATAGCTATAGGGAAGATCCATGGAATGGAAGAAGGAGATTGAGAATTAAGAAAGAGTGACAGGAAAGATGAGGAAATATGGAATGAATTTTTTTAAAAACTACATTAGGTACATATACCACAGGGAATTTCACCTTTATGTGTATGTAGAAAGTACACATCAAAAACAAATAAATAATGGGGTAAAAGGAGAATGGGGATTGAAATCAAATTCCATGCATGTATGATTTTGTCAAAATGAACCCAGCTACTATGTATAAATATAATGCTCTAATAAAAATAAATTTAAAAAGAGAAAATAATGATTCGGTCTCTTTTGTCTCAATTTCTTTGCTGTTTGCTTCTAAATTTGAGATGAAAGAGAAAGCAATTCAGAAGCAGCAAGATAACCCATTGCTCAGAAAAGATATTAAATAAAAATAATGCAAATTCAAAAGACTCCCAAAACAGTTTATTTTATTTTATTTTATTTTAAAAAAAAAGCTAATTGTATTTAGCATCATTTACTGGGTCTCATTGCCCCGTGTCTCTTCTGTGAGCTGGAAGAGGATGAACTAAGAAGTTCAAGTGAAATGACATCACTTGGGCTGTAGATAAGAAGAGACAGTGACTCTAAAGTGGAGAAAGTAAAGACATATCTGGAAAGATTATGGGTTATTTTTCTATATACAGTTTTCACCTTTTTTGTAATATGTTTTTTCTGGATAGATTTTATGCAATTGATATCGTGAAAATAATATTAATATGAATAATATAATTAATACATTTATTTTAAATAAGAACATAGCTATGCAAAATAATATTTTAACATTATTTTAATTAATACTACTTTGTTTTTTTTTTCCACTTTTAACTTTATTTATTTATTTTTTTTTTTATTTTATTTTTATTGTTGGTTGTTCAAAACATTACATAGTTCTTGATATATCATATTTCACACTTTGATTCAAGTGGGTTATGAACTCCCATTTTTACCCCATATACAGATTGCAGAATCACATCAGTTACACATCCATTGATTTACATATTGCCATACTAGTGTCTGTTGTATTCTGCTGCCTTTCCTATCCTCTACTATCCCCCCTCCCCTCCATCCCCTCTTCTCTCTCTACCCCTCTACTGTCATTTCACTTGAACTTCTTAGTTAGAGACGGAGTGGTCGGCGTCTCTCAAGGCACACAGGGGATAGG
>NW_026000103.1:258081-267024 GCF_001458135.2 Marmota marmota marmota
GGATTACAGGTGTGCCCCACTGCACCTGGCCTGTGTCTTTGATTTCTTTTTTTTTTTTAAAGATGAGAGAGAGAGAGAGAGAGAGAGAGAGAGAGAGAGAGAATGAGAATAGATCCACTTATGCCCTCCTTTCAATGAATTAAGTGAAGTAAATAAATGAATTATCACAAAGGTCTTTGCATTAGGGATTGTGATCTTCCATTCTGTACACTACTAATATTTGAGCTCCTAAAAAGGCTCAGCCCAACTATTGCTAAATATATTCAAATCTCTGCCTGTGACCCTGTTCAATTATTGTTTGCATATTGTTTTTAAATGAACTGCATCATGACTAGAATTGAGAGATTCCATGGGTTGCACCGGCCTCATGAATAATCTCCCTGTGCTGGAAGCCCTCTAGCCTCACTGGACCAACTCTCCACCCTCCAGTGCTCTCCCAGTGCTCTCCCTGTCACTCATGCTGGGGACACTGATGTTGTCCTTATCTCTGCAGGAGGATTCTGCTCCTGTCCTCCACTTCAGTCATCTCTCCATATCAGGACACACAACCTGAAAGATTCTGAATCCAGAAATCATGTCTATTAACCTGCAGCAACAGATATTGGCCCATTTCCTGAGAACCCACCATTATTCCAGTGGAAATTTTAAGCATGTCTGTTTTCCTTCCATATTGTCAAGCTGGCTCATCCAATTTCTTCCTGTTACTAGAGCTGTACTTCCTTGTTTAGAACATACAGAGTCGTGTGCAGTCACTTTCTAGTGGAGTTAGAACATGAAAACTTCTAAACAGGAGCAGAGATGAGCTGTTGGATTCTTTGGCAGTTCACTGGGTGTAGATGTGCGGGCAGGGCTCCTTCTTCTCACTGCTTCTGTACCCGGCTGAACATCAGTGGGCATCTACTCCTGCGACACAGGAATCAGCAGAGAGAAAGAGACCAGTGTGGCCCATTTACATTATTAGTCCTGAAGCTCAAAAAACCTGACTGTCTCCAGGTTGTGTGGCATCATGACTCCTGGTCAACAGGGTGCTCTCCACTGCCCTCCTGATCCCCCTATTAAGTGGAATAAATGCACTTGTGTGGGGTTGTGGTTGAGTGGAGCAGAGCCTGGCTCTTGACTCTGCAGGACCAGGAGGGCAAGGAGGGCTGCTCAATGTTACTCCGTTCACTCCACTACCACTGTCCCTCCAGTGCTGCCTCTGTGGTGTTCTCCAGTTCTGCTGAACATGTAACAAATTAGTGAATCCAGGAAATAAAACAACATATGGTTATAGAGATTTCAGGACAAGGAGACAATGTGTATCTAAACCATAGCACTTCTGCATATAATATGATCATAAAATATAATATGAAATAGTGAAAAATTACATGAAGTGGAAGTAAGCAGGACACAAGAATGGAAGTAGTCATAGTGTTTGAAAGATGTTAGTACTCAAACATAGCCAGGGTTATAAAAAAAATCCATAAACAAATAAAATAAAGGCATTCTGTCCAACTATACCTATGAATCAATGAATCTATCTATACATCTATCTATCTCCAGGTAGACCTGCTCCTAAATGAGTTCCCTCACAAATGGTGGAGAAGGAAAGAAAAGCAAGGGACCAAAATCACTTCACATATAATCAGGAGCCCTCTAGCCCATCAACAGGAGGGAAGTAATGGAAATCTCCAGTCTCAGAGAGATTCCAGCTGAAGTGAACCCCCTTCCTTCCTCCTGAGTCATTCACAATCACTTCCTGATTCACTTGTCCATCAGTGCTGTGACGTTGCCTGCATCCCTCCTGTTCTTACCCTAATGGAGTCCAGAGGGTCACCTGGCAGCTGTGTTCTCATAAGCCCTTTACTGTCCTCTATGCTCTGATGGCCAAGTCCAGGTGGAATTGATACAAGCTCCTGCCTTATTCATAGTGAGATTGAGAACTTTCTGCTGGTTGTAGCAGAAAAGGATAGGATATGATTGTAGGAAGGAATCTGTAAGATGGCAAGTTACTCTTAAGAAGAGTCAAGGTATCATCCAACAGATTTTCTCTGGTTCTCCTTCAGCTTCACACGGGTGGGCGGCTCCCTCACCTCCAGCTTGCAGAACCTGAAAGTGGTGATAGGTCAGGAGGGTCTGGACTGCTGAGCAGTCTGGAGGAAAGGGAGGCATTCTGACTCTTTTCCCAAAAAACCCTGCCCATTGTCCAAAGAGGACCCGCCCTCCCTGAAGCTGGGAGTATTTTTCCTAAGATAAAAAATGCCAAGGAAATGAGTTCATTCCAATACTAGGGTCAGTTCTTATTAGGAAAGAGACTTTTCAGCTCTGATAAAAACAAACAATAACAAGGTCAATGGAAGGAAAAAACAGACTTCTGCATAAACAGGCAAATCCTGCTCTCTGGATTAGACACGTCACTGGCTTCATCTGTGGTGGCCAGGAGGTTGGAGCTGGTCTTCCGGAAATCTTGAGACAGCCCCAGAGTATATTGGATCTTGCTTTGTGTTTCCTTTTAGCTACAGCTACATTGACCCACCATTGTAAAAGGGAAATCCCCTCATTTCCAAAAATACTCATTAGAAGAGAGAGCCAGTGAGGGGAAAGAGCCACTTTTACAAGACTTTCTGACAAACTGAGAACTTTCACTCAACTTTTGCTTTCAATTGGTGGGTTGATAATTTGAAGCGAAACTCCATGAGCATAGACAACAAGGGAAGAGAAGAAAACAGCTGAAATGAATATTCAGGGCATGTTAAAAGGAATGAATGATGATAGCCCAGTGGGGGAATTCTAGAGCAAAGAGGGGAAGATGATCATTGTGATTTCCTAGTGAAAGAATGTGGTCCAGAAGAATAGGGAGTTAAAAAGGAAAGTTAACAGATATTAGAATCAGCAAGGGAGTACCATACATATTTCACTTCTATTTGGGAGGTCAACTTCGTACCCAGAAATTTTTACAAGTTGCCATTTCCTGACTGGATCTAAAGGTTAGACATCCAGGTGAAGGGTGACTGTTCTTTAGTCTTCTCCAGAATTCTTCCTAAAATTCCTTTTAAAAAAATTATCAAATTTTGGAGGTAGCTATTGAGAGATATGGCAGGGTTCATGATTCTGATATAAATCTTTACATATGTGGTAACCATTACTATCATCCAAAAGTAGTCTCTGGAGAATGAAGAGAAATCTCCAAGCAGTGCAATTATTTCTGCCTAGATCAGAAACCTCCCTCACTTCTTTCCACCTACAATCCTATCTTGGTTCTTGTACTTCCCTAAAAGAGTTTCCCTTGGCCTGTATGCACTGGATGCTGCTTTCTCTTTCCTTTGGGTACAGCTACTATGACATCACATGAAACGGAAATTGCTTGGAGAGCTCTCCAGCAGATGTCTGTGCAAAACCTAGACAGTTTATAGAACTTCTGCTTTCTACTTGTGTTGTGCTGCTCTTTAGGGAAACCATTAAGCTGAAACCACATCAGAAAGCAGCCCTGTGTGAATGAGAAGGCAGGTGAAGAGAAAAAATGACAAGGGTGCCCTTGGGAATTCTACCTGAGAGAGGAAGGAAACTGTGAAGGAAACTGGGAATGTGTCCTGGGATGCTGGGGGAAAGGGAGTTGGGGAGCCAGGAGCCAGAATCAACAAAACACCACGTGTCTTCTGCACTTTCGTGGGGAGGTTCATTCCCACGGTCAGGTATTAATGCAAGCCACCATTTCCTGAGTGCATGTAAATGACACTTCTTTAAAGTGAAAAGAGCCATTCTTCAGCCTCTGTAGAACTCATGACATAATTATGGACTTTCTGGCTGCCTCTTTTAGTGGTCAATGACTGAAAGATAGGGCACACTTCTAAGAATATTCTAGAAAAGACAAATACTATTCTCCTAGACAATGCAGAAAAATAGGAAAATCCAAACAGAATGGACTTTCAATGTAAAAGTCTTCATTCCAATTTCTGACAGAGTTTGTAGTTTTGTATTTCTGTTGTAATTGTTAAATTCTTTTTGTTTTGGAAATACACACAACTCTCTGTTGCTCTATTTACATGGTTCTTGTGTTTTTCAGCTAGTTTGGACATTTTTTTTTTGAGCATTGAATAATATCACTGATCCAGTTTCCATTTCCTACTTTCATTTTACAAAGCAAATGTGTCAATCTTTATGTCCATGTGAAGTGTTTTTTTTTTTGTGTGTGTGTGTGTGTGTGTCTACATTGGTTAGTAATATTCATAAAACTAGGAAAATTATCAGGAGTAATACAAAATAATATTTAACATATGTAACTACATTCTAAAATTAAATGTGCTATAAAAGCTGCTGTTGTAAACCAGTGTGACATGAGGTAAGTTGAATAACCTAATAAGGCCAGTATTTCTAGGAATCCTTATGTGAGCACTAATAATGAGATATTTTGAGAAAGGATTGAATTAGCTATCTATTTCTGGCTAACAAGTTAACAAGAATCAAGCACTCACTGGTGTACAAAGTAGTATTAATCCACTGCTGATTACACATTCAGCTTCTCCGCCCGGAGCGAAGCGAAAGAGGAAGCAGATGGATTAATACTACTTTGTACACCAGTGAGTGCTTGATTCTTGTTAACTTGTTAGCCAGAAATAGATAGCTAATTCAATCCTTTCTCAAAATATCTCATTATTAGTGCTCACATAAGGATTCCTAGAAATACTGGCCTTATTAGGTTATTCAACTTACCTCATGTCACACTGGTTTACAACAGCAGCTTTTATAGCACATTTAATTTTAGAATGTAGTTACATATGTTAAATATTATTTTGTATTACTCCTGATAATTTTCCTAGTTTTATGAATATTACTAACCAATGTAGACACACACACACACACACACAAAAAAAAAAACACTTCACATGGACATAAAGATTGACACATTTGCTTTGTAAAATGAAAGTAGGAAATGGAAACTGGATCAGTGATATTATTCAATGCTCAAAAAAAAAATGTCCAAACTAGCTGAAAAACACAAGAACCATGTAAATAGAGCAACAGAGAGTTGTGTGTATTTCCAAAACAAAAAGAATTTAACAATTACAACAGAAATACAAAACTACAAACTCTGTCAGAAATTGGAATGAAGACTTTTACATTGAAAGTCCATTCTGTTTGGATTTTCCTATTTTTCTGCATTGTCTAGGAGAATAGTATTTGTCTTTTCTAGAATATTCTTAGAAGTGTGCCCTATCTTTCAGTCATTGACCACTAAAAGAGGCAGCCAGAAAGTCCATAATTATGTCATGAGTTCTACAGAGGCTGAAGAATGGCTCTTTTCACTTTAAAGAAGTGTCATTTACATGCACTCAGGAAATGGTGGCTTGCATTAATACCTGACCGTGGGAATGAACCTCCCCACGAAAGTGCAGAAGACACGTGGTGTTTTGTTGATTCTGGCTCCTGGCTCCCCAACTCCCTTTCCCCCAGCATCCCAGGACACATTCCCAGTTTCCTTCACAGTTTCCTTCCTCTCTCAGGTAGAATTCCCAAGGGCACCCTTGTCATTTTTTCTCTTCACCTGCCTTCTCATTCACACAGGGCTGCTTTCTGATGTGGTTTCAGCTTAATGGTTTCCCTAAAGAGCAGCACAACACAAGTAGAAAGCAGAAGTTCTATAAACTGTCTAGGTTTTGCACAGACATCTGCTGGAGAGCTCTCCAAGCAATTTCCGTTTCATGTGATGTCATAGTAGCTGTACCCAAAGGAAAGAGAAAGCAGCATCCAGTGCATACAGGCCAAGGGAAACTCTTTTAGGGAAGTACAAGAACCAAGATAGGATTGTAGGTGGAAAGAAGTGAGGGAGGTTTCTGATCTAGGCAGAAATAATTGCACTGCTTGGAGATTTCTCTTCATTCTCCAGAGACTACTTTTGGATGATAGTAATGGTTACCACATATGTAAAGATTTATATCAGAATCATGAACCCTGCCATATCTCTCAATAGCTACCTCCAAAATTTGATAATTTTTTTAAAAGGAATTTTAGGAAGAATTCTGGAGAAGACTAAAGAACAGTCACCCTTCACCTGGATGTCTAACCTTTAGATCCAGTCAGGAAATGGCAACTTGTAAAAATTTCTGGGTACGAAGTTGACCTCCCAAATAGAAGTGAAATATGTATGGTACTCCCTTGCTGATTCTAATATCTGTTAACTTTCCTTTTTAACTCCCTATTCTTCTGGACCACATTCTTTCACTAGGAAATCACAATGATCATCTTCCCCTCTTTGCTCTAGAATTCCCCCACTGGGCTATCATCATTCATTCCTTTTAACATGCCCTGAATATTCATTTCAGCTGTTTTCTTCTCTTCCCTTGTTGTCTATGCTCATGGAGTTTCGCTTCAAATTATCAACCCACCAATTGAAAGCAAAAGTTGAGTGAAAGTTCTCAGTTTGTCAGAAAGTCTTGTAAAAGTGGCTCTTTCCCCTCACTGGCTCTCTCTTCTAATGAGTATTTTTGGAAATGAGGGGATTTCCCTTTTACAATGGTGGGTCAATGTAGCTGTAGCTAAAAGGAAACACAAAGCAAGATCCAATATACTCTGGGGCTGTCTCAAGATTTCCGGAAGACCAGCTCCAACCTCCTGGCCACCACAGATGAAGCCAGTGACGTGTCTAATCCAGAGAGCAGGATTTGCCTGTTTATGCAGAAGTCTGTTTTTTCCTTCCATTGACCTTGTTATTGTTTGTTTTTATCAGAGCTGAAAAGTCTCTTTCCTAATAAGAACTGACCCTAGTATTGGAATGAACTCATTTCCTTGGCATTTTTTATCTTAGGAAAAATACTCCCAGCTTCAGGGAGGGCGGGTCCTCTTTGGACAATGGGCAGGGTTTTTTGGGAAAAGAGTCAGAATGCCTCCCTTTCCTCCAGACTGCTCAGCAGTCCAGACCCTCCTGACCTATCACCACTTTCAGGTTCTGCAAGCTGGAGGTGAGGGAGCCGCCCACCCGTGTGAAGCTGAAGGAGAACCAGAGAAAATCTGTTGGATGATACCTTGACTCTTCTTAAGAGTAACTTGCCATCTTACAGATTCCTTCCTACAATCATATCCTATCCTTTTCTGCTACAACCAGCAGAAAGTTCTCAATCTCACTATGAATAAGGCAGGAGCTTGTATCAATTCCACCTGGACTTGGCCATCAGAGCATAGAGGACAGTAAAGGGCTTATGAGAACACAGCTGCCAGGTGACCCTCTGGACTCCATTAGGGTAAGAACAGGAGGGATGCAGGCAACGTCACAGCACTGATGGACAAGTGAATCAGGAAGTGATTGTGAATGACTCAGGAGGAAGGAAGGGGGTTCACTTCAGCTGGAATCTCTCTGAGACTGGAGATTTCCATTACTTCCCTCCTGTTGATGGGCTAGAGGGCTCCTGATTATATGTGAAGTGATTTTGGTCCCTTGCTTTTCTTTCCTTCTCCACCATTTGTGAGGGAACTCATTTAGGAGCAGGTCTACCTGGAGATAGATAGATGTATAGATAGATTCATTGATTCATAGGTATAGTTGGACAGAATGCCTTTATTTTATTTGTTTATGGATTTTTTTTATAACCCTGGCTATGTTTGAGTACTAACATCTTTCAAACACTATGACTACTTCCATTCTTGTGTCCTGCTTACTTCCACTTCATGTAATTTTTCACTATTTCATATTATATTTTATGATCATATTATATGCAGAAGTGCTATGGTTTAGATACACATTGTCTCCTTGTCCTGAAATCTCTATAACCATATGTTGTTTTATTTCCTGGATTCACTAATTTGTTACATGTTCAGCAGAACTGGAGAACACCACAGAGGCAGCACTGGAGGGACAGTGGTAGTGGAGTGAACGGAGTAACATTGAGCAGCCCTCCTTGCCCTCCTGGTCCTGCAGAGTCAAGAGCCAGGCTCTGCTCCACTCAACCACAACCCCACACAAGTGCATTTATTCCACTTAATAGGGGGATCAGGAGGGCAGTGGAGAGCACCCTGTTGACCAGGAGTCATGATGCCACACAACCTGGAGACAGTCAGGTTTTTTGAGCTTCAGGACTAATAATGTAAATGGGCCACACTGGTCTCTTTCTCTCTGCTGATTCCTGTGTCGCAGGAGTAGATGCCCACTGATGTTCAGCCGGGTACAGAAGCAGTGAGAAGAAGGAGCCCTGCCCGCACATCTACACCCAGTGAACTGCCAAAGAATCCAACAGCTCATCTCTGCTCCTGTTTAGAAGTTTTCATGTTCTAACTCCACTAGAAAGTGACTGCACACGACTCTGTATGTTCTAAACAAGGAAGTACAGCTCTAGTAACAGGAAGAAATTGGATGAGCCAGCTTGACAATATGGAAGGAAAACAGACATGCTTAAAATTTCCACTGGAATAATGGTGGGTTCTCAGGAAATGGGCCAATATCTGTTGCTGCAGGTTAATAGACATGATTTCTGGATTCAGAATCTTTCAGGTTGTGTGTCCTGATATGGAGAGATGACTGAAGTGGAGGACAGGAGCAGAATCCTCCTGCAGAGATAAGGACAACATCAGTGTCCCCAGCATGAGTGACAGGGAGAGCACTGGGAGAGCACTGGAGGGTGGAGAGTTGGTCCAGTGAGGCTAGAGGGCTTCCAGCACAGGGAGATTATTCATGAGGCCGGTGCAACCCATGGAATCTCTCAATTCTAGTCATGATGCAGTTCATTTAAAAACAATATGCAAACAATAATTGAACAGGGTCACAGGCAGAGATTTGAATATATTTAGCAATAGTTGGGCTGAGCCTTTTTAGGAGCTCAAATATTAGTAGTGTACAGAATGGAAGATCACAATCCCTAATGCAAAGACCTTTGTGATAATTCATTTATTTACTTCACTTAATTCATTGAAAGGAGGGCATAAGTGGATCTATTCTCATTCTCTCTCTCTCTCTCTCTCTCTCTCTCTCTCTCTCTC
>NW_026000103.1:268942-305749 GCF_001458135.2 Marmota marmota marmota
ATATATATATGATTTTTTTTTTTTGGTACCAGGGATTGAACTCAGGGGCATTCAACCACTGAGCCACATCCCCAGCCCTATTTTGTATTTTATTTACAGAAACCCTATTTTGTATTTTATTTGGAGATAGGGTCTCACTGAGTTGCTTAGCACCTCACGGTTACTGAGGCTAGCTTTGAACTCGAGATTCTCCTGTCTCAGCCTCCTGAACCACTGGGATTACAGGTGTGCACCACAGAGCCTGGCTTGAATATATTTTTAAGAAATTATTCACTGACACCTTTTCACTTGGCAGAAAAATCTATTGCCCTATAACTATTTGAAAGATAGTTTGTCTGCTTTTCCTTAGAACAATAAGTACAATAAAAACAGTACAAAGGTTTTAAAAATGTATACCATGTAGGTCACTTATCATGAGTGGAGCTTGCGGGACTGGAGGTCGCTCTGGGTGAGTCAGTGAGAGAGCAGAGGATAACTGAAGGCCAAGGACATTGCTATGTGCTACTGGAGACTTTTTAAACACTGTCCTCTTAGGCTATACCAAATTTATTTTTTTAATTATTACTTCAGTAATATATTAATCTTAGCTTACTCTAACATTTTTGCTTTATAATTTTTTATTTTTTAACTTTTTGAGTCTTTTGCAACACCATTTAGCTTAAAACACAAACACAGTGCACAGCTGGGCAAAAACATTTTCCCTATTTATATCCTTACTCTATAAGCAACTTCTAGTTTTAAATTATTTATTTACTTTTTTATCTTTGAATTTTTTTATTAACAACTGAGACACAAACATATATATTAGCCTTTGCCTACACAGATCAGAATCATCAATAGCACTGTTTTCCATTCCCACATCTTAGCACACTGGAAATCTTTTAGGAATAATGTACAGGAAGCCATTGCATCCTCTGTTAAGAATGTCCTCTTTTGGAATACCTCCTGAAGGACCCACCTGAGGTTCTTCTTGAAGAGTCATCACTCTCTAAAAATAGGTCCACGTTGGTTTTCTCGTTTGCTTTCTTTCTTTGCCATAAATAAACTTCTAAGCTTATAATGTTTCATAAATATTCCCCTCATTAATGAAAATCTTTCAGTGTTGGAGTTCATGATGTTTTAAATGTGTTAAAGTTGACACATAAAAATTGTACACATTTTTGGGTACGATGTGATGTTTCAGTGCATGTCTATATTTTGTAATGGTCAAGTCAGTACAAACACATCTATATACCCTCATTCATCTTTTCTTTGTGGTAAAACATTCGAAATCCTTTCTTCTACCTTTTTTTGAGATATGTACTACCTTATGATTACTGATATCAAGTCTTTTAAGAAATTTATTGAGGTCAGTGAAAGCTTCTGTTAAAACCTCACTGAATTTTTCTAGGGGTTCTTTTTTTTTCTTCTCCTGAAGTTTCCTTTTCTCTTGAAATTGAACATTTTTTTCATAATTTTGTTGATTGATTATATATCTTCTTCTGAGAATTGTCTTTTTCATCTATACTTTCACTAGATATAAGAATTTCTTACTTAAATGAGTCTATGGAAACAACATCATATTATGTGGTTGATTGTTAACCAAAACGTCATTGTGTGGCACATAATTGTGTTCTTTATTGAACTGATCTTGCCAGAAGTTTTTTCAGCTAATGAATCTGTACGTCAATATCATCCCAAGATTTGGGAAGATGTCTCATAATTTTTACTTGACAAGCTTTCTGGTCCTATCTGTTGTCATTTCTCATATTCCCATAAGTCATAAATTTATATGTTTGATGGTGTGTGTACCATTTTGCTTTTGTCATTCATTTTAATTCTTTTCTTTTTGTTTCTCTAATTGACTGATTTATTTTTTTCTTTTTTAATGTGTTCTAATTGGTTATACACAATAGCAGAACACATTTCTTTTGAGTCATTGTATAAAAATGGGCACCATTTTTCATTTCTCTGGTTGTACACCCTGTAGAGTCACACCATATGTGCAATTAAACATGTACCTAGGGTAAAGATATCCTTCTCATTCCACCATCTTTCCTACCCCCATGCTGCCTCCTCTTCCCTCCCTTCCCTTTGCCCAACTGAAGTTTCTTCTTTCTCTTGACCCTACTCTCCCATTATGGTTCAGCATTCACTTATCAGAGAGAACATTTGGCCTTTGATTTGGGGGGATTGGCTTACTCTGCTTAGCATGATATTCTCCAACTCCATCCATTTTCCTGCAAATGCCATAATTTTATTCTCTTTTAATGTTAAGTAATATTCCATTGTATATAGGTACCACGGGTTTTTTTTTTATACATTCATCTGTTGAAGGGCATCTAGGTTGGTTCCACAGTTTAGCTATTGTGAATTGAGCTGCTATGAACATTGATGTGTCGATGTCCTATAGTATGCTGATTTTAAGTCCTTTGGGTATAGACAGAGGAGTGTGATAGCTGGGTTAAAGGGTGGTTCCATTACAAGTTTTCTAAGTAATCTCCATACTGCTTTCCATAGTGGCTGTACCAATTTGCAGTGCCACCATTAATGTATGAGTGTAGCTTTTTCTCCACATTCTCACCAACACTTATTATTGCAAGTATTCTTGATAATTGCCATTCTGACTGGGGTGAGATGAAATCTTAGAGTAGTTTTGATTTGCATTTCTCTAATTACTAGAGAAATTGAACATTTTTTCATATTTTTGTTGATTGATTATATATCTTCTTCTGAGAATTATCTGTTTAGTTCCTGAGCCCATTTAACTCTTAACCCATTGATTGGCCCTTAACCCATTAGACTTAAGCCCTTAACCCATTGATTGGGTTATTTATTTATTTTTGATGTTAAGTTTTTGAGTTCTGATGTGCATGTAGTAAAGATGTTCTCCCACTCTGTGGGCACTCTCTTCACATTATTGATTATTTCATTTGCTGAAAAAAGGCTTTTTAGTTTGAATCCATCCCATTTATTAATTCTTGGTTTATTTCTTGTGCTTTAGGAGTCTGGTTAAGGAAGTCAGGACCTAATCCAACATGATGAAGATTTGTTCTTATTTTTTCTTCTATTAGGTGCAGAGCCTCTGGTCTAATTCCTAGGTCCTTGATCCACTTTGAGTTGAGCTTTATGCATGGAGAGAAATAGTGGTTTAATTTCATTTTCCTGCATATGGACTTTCAGTTTTTCCAGCATCATTTGTTGAAGATGCTAGCTTTTTGCCAAACTATGTTTTTGGTGCCTTTGTTTTGTATTAGATAACTGTATTTATGTGGGTTTGTCTCTGTGTCTTCTATACTGTACTGTTGGTCTACATGTCTATTTTGGTACTGATATCATGCCATTTTTGTTACTATAGCTTTGTGGTATAGTTTAATGTTTGGTATTGTGATGCCTCCAGCTTCACTCTTCTTGCTCAAGATTGCTTTGTCTGTTCTGGGTCTCTTATTTTTCCAAATGTATTTCATGATTCCTTTTTCTATTTCTATGAGGAATGTTGTTGGGATTTTAATTGGAATTGCATTAAATCTGTATAATGCTTTTGGCAGTATGGCCATTTTGACAATAATAATTCTTCCTGTCCAAGAACATAGGAAGCATTTTCATCTTATAAGGTCTTCTTCTTCTTTCTCAGTGTTCTGTAGTTTTCATTGCATTAATCTTTCACCTCTTTTGTTAGATTGATTCCCAAGTTTTGGGTTTTTTGAGGCTATTGTGAATGGGGTAGTTTTTCTAATTTCTCTTTCTGAGGGATCATCGTTTATGTATAGAAAAGCTATTGATTTTTATATCCTGCTACTTTACTGAATTTATTTATTAATTCTAGAAGTTTTCTAGTGGAGTTTTTTGGATCCTCTAAGTATAGAATCATGTTGTCAGCAAATAGTGATAGGTTGAGTTCTTCTTTTCCTATTTGTATCCCTTTAATTTCTTTCATTTGTCCAATTGCTGTGGCTAGAGTTTCAAGGCTAAGGTGAATAAGAGTGGTGAGAAAAGGCATCCCTGTCTTGTTCCAGTTCTTAGAGGGAATGCCTCCAATGTTTCTCCATTTAGAATGATGTTGGCCTAGATGGCTTTTACAATGTTAAGGTATGTTCCTACTATCCCTAGTTTTTCTAGTGTTCTGAACATGAAAGGGTGTTGTATTTTAACAAAGGCTTTTTCTGCATCTATTGAGATGATCATATGATTTTTATCTTTAAGTCTATTGATGTGATGAATTAAATTTATTAATTTGATCCATATGTTGAACCAACCTGGTATCCCTGGGATGAGCCCCACTTGACCATGGTGCACTGTCTTTTTAATATGGCTTTGTATGTGATTTGCCAGAATATTAGTGAGAATTTTTGCATCTATCTTAGTCAGATATATTGGTCTGAAATTTGGTTGCCTTGATGTGTCTTTGTCAGGATTAGGTATCAAGGTGACACTGCTTCATAGAGTGAGTTTGGAAGGGTTCCCTCATTTTCTATTTCATGGAATAATTTGAGGAGTATTGGTATTAATTCTTCTTTGTAGGTCTTGTAGAACTCCATTTAGAATTTGTCTCGTCCCAGGCTTTTCTTGGTTGGCTTTTTGATGGTGTCTTCTATTTCATTGCTCAAAATAGATCTGTTTAAATTGTGTATGTCCTCCTGATTCAGTTTGGGCAGCTCATATTTCTCTAGAAATTTATTGAGTGTCCTCAATATTTTCTATTTTATTGGAGTACAAATTTTTGAAATAGTTTCTAATTATCTTCTGTATTTCAGTGATATCTGTCATGACACTTCCTTTTTCATCGTGAATTTTAGCAATCTGAGTTTTGTCTCTCCTTCTTTTTAGTTAGGGTGACTAAAGGTTTATCAATTTTATTTATTTTTCCAAAGAACCAATTTTTTGTTTTGTCAGGTTTTTTTAAATATTTTTAGTTGTTTCAATTTCATTGATTTCAGCCCTGATTTTAATTATTTCCTGTCTTCTGCTACAGTTGATACTATTTTTTTCTTCTTTTTCTAGGGCTTTGAGATGTAATATCAGGTCATTTACTTATTGACTTTTTCTTCTTTTAATGAATGAGCTCAATGTAATGAACTTTCCTCGTGGCACTGCCTTTATAGTGTCCCAGAGATTTTGATATGTTGTATCATTGTTCTTATTTACCTCTAAGAATTTTTTTATCTCTTCCCTGATATCTTCTGTTATCCATGTATCATTCAATAATGTATTATTTAGTCTCCAGGTGTTGCAATAGCTTCTATTTTTTATTTTATCATTGATTTCTAATTTCATTTCATTATGGTCTGATAGAATGCAGGGTATTATCCCTATGTTTTTGTTTTTCCGAAGAGTTGCTTTGTGGCATAATATATGGTCTATTTTAGAGAGGGATCCATGTGCTGCTGAGAAAAAGTGTATTCTCTCGTGATTGATGAAATATTCTATATACATCTTTAAGTCTAAATTATTGATGGTATTATTGAGTTCTATAATTTCTTTATTTAGTTTTTGTTTGGAAGATCTATCCAGTGGTGGGAGAGTTGTATTAAAGTTACCCAGTACTATTGTGTTGTGGTCTATTTGATTCTTGAAATTAAGAAGGGTTTGTTTGATGAACATAGATGCTCCATTTTTTAGGGCATAAATATTTCTAATTGTTATGCCTTGTTGATGTATGAATCCCTTAAGCAGTATAAAATGTTCTTCTTTATCCCTTTTCATTAGCTTTGGTTTGAAATCAACTTTATCTGACATGAGAATGGAAACCCCTGCTTGTTTACACAGTCCATCTGAGTGGTATGTTTTTTCCCATCCTTTCACCTTCATTCTGTGGATGTGTTTTCCAGTAAGATGAGTATCTTTATGGCAACATATTGTTGGGTCTTTTTTGTAAAATCCAATTTGCCAGGCCATGTCTTTTAATTGATGAATTTAAGCAATTAACATTCAGGGTTATTATTGAAATATAGTTTATATTCTCAGTCCTTTTGGTTTGTTTTGGTTTTTTACTTGACTTGGTTTCTCTTTTAATTGGTTTTTCATTTAGTTTAGTTCCTCCCTTTGCTGATTTTCATTATTGTTTTTCATTTCCTATCCATAGAACATTTTGCTGAGAATGTTCTATAGTGCAGGCTTTCTTACTGTATATTCTTTTAACTTTTGTTTATCATGGAAGGTTTTTATTTTGTCATCAAATCTGAAGCTTAATTTTGAAGGATATAAGATTCTTAGTTGACATCTATTTTCTTTCAGTTTGATACATGTTGTTCCAGGATCTCCTGCCTTTGAGGGTCTGGGATGAGAAATCTGCTGATATCAGAATTGGTTTCGCCATACATATAATCTGAAAATTTTCTCTTGTGCCTTTAAAATCCTATCCTTATTCTGTATGATAAGCATTTTCATTATAATGTGTCTGTGTAGATCTGTTGTAATTTTGTACATTTGTCATCCTGTAAGACTCTTGTATTTGATTTTCCAATTCATTCTTGATGTTTGGGAAATTTTCTAATATTATTTCATTGAAGAGATTGTGCAGTCCTTTGGTTTGTAGCTAGCTCTGTATCTTCCTCTATCCCAATAAATCTTATATTTGGTCTTTTGATGTTATCCCGTAATTCTTGGATGTTCTGTTCATGGTTTCTTTCCATCTTCACTGTGTAGTCAACTTTATTTTCAAGACTGTATATTTTGACTTCATTGTCTGAAGTTCTGTCTTCTAAGTAATCTAGTCTATTATTTGGTTTATTGTTTCCTTCATTTCAAGGATTTCTGTTTGGATTTTTTTTTAGAATCTCTATCTCTTTTTTGAAGTAATCTTTTGTTACCTGTGTTTGCTCTCTTATCTCTTTGTTGGAGTGATCAATTGATGCCTGAATTTGCTCTCTTATGTACTTGTTTTATTTGCAGATCATTTTAATTATGTACATTCTGAACTCCTTATCTGACATTTCATCTACTGTACTGTCAGTGGATTCTATTATTGTATCATCTTGGTTTGTTTGGGGCACTTTTT
Source organism: Marmota marmota marmota (assembly GCF_001458135.2). Lineage (NCBI taxonomy): Eukaryota > Metazoa > Chordata > Mammalia > Rodentia > Sciuridae > Marmota > Marmota marmota. The sequence goes on from NW_026000103.1 coordinate 275,919, forward strand.
CCCCTTGTCTTTGCATGATTTCCATGTGTCTTCCTTTCTAACAGTGCAGATCCAAGGTATTACAGTTTCTATCCAATAATCCTAGTGTGTCTCTGCAGGTTACTGATGTCTCACCTTTAAGAGTAAGATCAATATTAACAGCACCCAAAGCAAATGATATATAGCCTTAAACCCATTAGTTCCTATTTAGATGATTACAGATTTATCACAATAAATAGGAATAATGTGCTCAGTTATTGTCTGCAATATAAATAGTAGGTTTGCAAAAGGGTCTACAGATTCTGATGATGGACAAAGCAAGAAATTGGGGAGTATAGGATGTGATGTTCATGAGGTAGGAGGTAATAATATAGAGATACTAGATCCTAGGAAGACTGAAAGATGAATCAAAGGGTGTTAGCTGTTAACAGGAGAAAAGAGAGAAAGAGGTGGCCCAGTGCAAGGCTCTTTCCTACCTCTGCAACAAATGGTGTCTGTTAGCACACCTAGCAGGTATACCTCTGGTGTACCCAAACCTGCAAGGACCTTGGTGATGGTCTTCTGGGCCCTGGCTGTTTTCCCTGGATGGAAGCAGCCACAAGTACATAAGACAAGTACATAAGATAGGTGGTTGGTGGCAGAGCAGCTTGGTGAAGGGCTTCCAGCCACCATCCAGTGTCCCAAAATAGAAGCTGCCACAACTAAAGATGGTGGTGGCAGCAGCGGGGTTAACCTTTGATGGTATTGGAGTTGTCCCAGGTTGGCAGCGACCACTTTTAGAGATGGGACTAAATTAACAAGCTGAATGATGGCTTTGGGCTGCCTATTTGGAGATGAAGAGCTGTGATGTTTGGGAATGATCGTCAACACAGTAGGCAGTCCTATGCCTGGGCCTGGGCCTGGTCCTAGGCTCCTCGCAGGCTGGTGCAGTGGTCCTGGGTCTGGGCTTGAGCTCTGCTGGTTGGTGGGGCTGTCCTGGGCCTGCCTGGGCTCTCCACTGATTGGCAAGGCTGTCCTGGGCCTGCCTTGTCTCTTTAGGGGTTGGCAAGACTGTCCTGGGCCTGCCTGGGCTCTGCGCTGATTGGCCTAATTGACTGATTTCATACAACCTTTCTTTGAGTTTAGAAATTCTCTCTTCTACGTGATCGCTGAAATCCTCTATTAAGCTTTTTAGTTTTATCAATACATTTTTCAGCTCTAAAATCTATTCAGTTCTTTTACATGGCTTCTATTTCTTTATCAAACTTGTAATTTGTTCATAAATTGTCCTCTTGATTTCACTTAGCTGTCTGTGTTTTCTTGCACCTCATCAAGCTTCATTAAGATAGTTTTTTTTTTCAAGTCTTTTCTCCAATGATTGATAGATCTTCATTTCCTTGGGACCAGTTACTGGTGCTTTATTTTATTCCTTTGTTGATGATACATTTAACTGATTTTTCATCATTCATGTACCTTGCATTTGTATCTGTGCATTTGAAGAAGCAAGCAGCTCTTCCATTCTTTATAGACTGGTTTCAGCAAGTAAAGATCTCCATTGCTTCCCCAGGATAATGCTTCCAAGATCATAGTCACATGGGACTGCAGACAAGATCATATGGCAGCTGCTGAGTCTGTAGTAGGGAATGAAGTTGGCCTGATTCTAGGCATAAGGAGGTGTTGATCCTGCTTGGTCACTGGATGGATAAGGCCAGGACTTTTCTGAGTATGGCTGGCAGTGGGATAAGACTTACTTTAAGTTCTGCAGTTGAATCTGCAAAAGAGGGCATGTTTATGGGTAAATCATGGATATGTCTTCCAGTGGGTCTCTGGTAGGGCTTCCCCCAGTCTCCAGTAAGGTCCTTGCATGGGCAGAACTGGCCCCATAGTTGAGCAGGGCTGCTGTAGGATCTGCAATTGGAGGGAGGTTGGTGGACTTGTCTTCAGAGGCATGGAAAAGCATGTCTCCCACCAGTTCTCTGGGTGGGACTGCTCCAACACCACAGAAAAGAGAAGATAAAACCAAATCATAGGGGTATTTCAGGATCCACAGTCAGACCACAGTTGATGGATCTGCCTCCAGGGACATGAGTGAATGTGTCTCCCTATGGGTTCCCAGAAGAGGAGGACCAGTTGCAAACCAAGGCTAAGAGGGTCTGGGGCTGAACCTCTGACCCCTTCAAAATCTTAAGCTGGGCTGGGTTCAGTCAACCTGATACCCAAGGCACAGGTAATCTCTGTGTCTCTCCTAGTTCCTTGGAAAATAGTACTAGTGGCAAGGCCAAAGCCAAATGGGCTTACACCCAGGTCTGTAAGAGGATGAGATTGTTAAAGGGTCTGTAGCTATTTCCAGGACATGGTCAATGAGTTTTCCACGTGGGCAAAAGTCCACTTTCTCAAAGTGCCTGACCTTGTTTGTGCACTCTTGTGGGGTTCCACAATCTCCTACCTGGATTCAAAAGCTCCAAGAAAGATTACTGTTCACATAAATGCCTACCAAATTATTGTTTCTGTTGAAAATTCTGACAGGAGTTTAATTTTGTTAATACATTTTTCAGCTCTAGAATCTATTCAGTTCTTTTACATGGCTTCTGTTTCTTTATCAAACTTCTAATTTTGTTCATAAATTGTCCTCTTGATTTCACTTAGCTGTCTGTGTTTTCTTGCACCTCATCAAGCTTCATTAAGATAGTTTTTTAAAGACTTTTGTAGAGTAGAAGGAGATCAAGAGGGAAAGAGAAGGGACAGGAAAGGAGAGGAAATGTGGAATAAATTTAACAAATTCACCTTATGTGTGTGTGTGTGTGTGTGCTTCACAGGGAATTTCACTTATAGGTATGTGTGGAAAGCACCAATCAGGGATGGAAAAATGGATGAGCAGGGGGTAGATGAGTAGAGTGGAGGTAGGGGGTGGTGAGGAGAAGGGTAGAGGAATGGGAACTGAAAGGGAGTCAGATTCCATGCACATATGATTTTAACAGAATGTGTCCAGCTACTACATATAACTATAATGCTCTTAAAAACACATTAAAGTGACTGCATCTCTTAGTATGCTGGTATTAGTTCTTTTGAATAAATACCAAAGAGTGAGATATCTGGGTCAGATGGTAGTTCTAAGCTTTTTGAGGAATCTCCACACTTATATCTGGAGTGGTTGTACTAACTTAAAATTCCACCAACAATGTGTCAGTGTACATTTTCCCCACATTGTCACCAGCATTTATTATTATTTCTTGATAATTGCCATTTTCACTGGAGTGATGTTGAGGCAATTTTATTCTGTCCCTAGTCACTTCAGCATTTTTTAACATGAATCTGTGCTGGATTTTATCAAAGGCCTTTCCTGCATCTATTGAGATGATAATATAATGCTTGGTTCTTAATTCTATTTAAATGGTGAAGTATATTTATTGATTTGCATATATCAAACCAACCTTGCATCCCTGTAATGAAACCCACTTAAGCATGGTGTATTATCTTCTTGATGTGTTTTGAGTGCAATGCTAATATTTTGTTAGAATTTTTTTCACCCATGTTCATAAGAATTATTTGTCTATAGTTTTTCTTCATGTGTCTTTATCTAGTTTTGGTGTCAAGGTTACACAGACTTCATAGAATGTATTTAGGAATGTTCCCTCCTTTTCAGTTTCATGGATTAGTTTGAGAAAGACTGGTGTTATTTTTTTAAAAAAGGTCTGGTAGAATTCAGCTGAGGATCCATCTGGTTCTGGGCTGGGCTTTTCTTTTTTGTAACACTTTTACTTCATTTTATAACTTTATATTGGCCTGTTTATGTTTTTTATATTGTCCAGGTTCAATATGGATAGCTCATATATGTCTAGAAATTTGTCAGTATCTTCTAAATTTTCCATTTTATTGGAGTATAAATTTTCAAAATTTTCAGAAACATCGTGGTGATATATCCTTTTTCATCTCTAATTTTTTGACTTGGGTATTATCTCTCACTCTCTCTCTCTCTCTCTCTCTCTCTAGTTTGATTATGCATTTATCATCTTATTTATCTTTTCAAAGAACGTACTCTTTGTTGCATTAATCCTTTATATTATTTTTAATTCTCAATTTCATTAATTTTAATGTTATTAGGTCAAAATATCTTTATTGATTTTATGTTTGTTTTACCTGTGTATTGATAAGAGCGTGTGTTGAAATGACCCAGTATTATTGTATTGGGTGCCATCTGTAATTTAATGTCAAGTTGTTTGTTTGTTTGTTTGTTATATTGTTGTATAACATCTTGGAGTATATAATTGTTATATTTTCTTGTTTTAATGTTCTCTTTACAAGTATGTAGTGGCCTTCTTTTTCTCTTCAGATTAATTTTTGAATGAAATCTGCTTTGTTAGATATGAATACGGCTACTTGTTCTTGTTTTTGGACTCTATTTGCATGAAAATTTTTTCCATTATTTTACCTTCAACTTGTGTGTATCTTTGCCTATGAGATGATACTCCTGCAAATGATATACAGTTGGACCTTGCTTTTTGATCCATTCTGCTAATCTATGTTTTTTAATAGGAGAGTTGAGACAATTTACATGAATATGTATTTGTAGTTTCCTGCCAGTTTGTTTGTTTGTTTGGGCTATATTTTATTCTGTCTTGATTTTCATTCTTTTGGTTGATTTTCTAGTAGTATTCATCTATTTGGAAGCTTTGGGGTTTATTTGGGGTTCCTTTGTGTACAGCTTATCTTTGAATATTCTTTGTAGTGCTAGCTTAGTGGTCATAAAATCTTTTAGTTAATCCATGTCATAGAAAGTTTTTATTTACCCATCAATTTTTAAAGAATTTTTAAAGAGTTTGCTATATCTAGCAATCTTGGCTGGCAATTGTTTTCTTTTACAGCTGGGAATATCTTGTTCCAGGCCCTCCTTGATTTTCGGGTCTGAGTTGAGAAGTCAACAATGAGTGTTACTGGTTTGCCTCTAAATGTGACCTGATGTTTTTGTCTTACAGCTTTTAGTGTTTTCTTTATTTCCTGTGTTAGGCATTTTGATTATATTGTGTCTTGGAGAGCTTCTATTCTGATCCTTTATATGTGGGGTCCTATATGTCTCCTGTATGTGGATATCTATTTCATTTCTGATATGGGAAAAGTTTTCTGCTATTGTTCCTTTGAAAGCATTCTTGATGCCTTTATCCTGTATCTCCATGTTCTCTTCTATCTCAATGACTCTTAGGTTTGTTCTCTTGATGTTGTCCCACAGTTCTCATATATTCTTATCATGGTCTTTTATTGTTAACTTTTATTGCATACTGAGGATTGAAGTTAATATACCCTGTCTTAAATGCCTGAAGTTATCTCAAGGATTAAGGTTTTATTTTCTATGCTATCATCTAATTTGTTGGTGACATTTTCAAGTGAATTTTAAATTTGATTTTTTTGTGTCATTCATTTCCAGGAATTATGATTGGTTTCTTTAAAGTATTTCTATTTCTTTATTGAAATCATCTTTTATCTCCTGCAATTGCTCTTTTAATTCATTCCTTAGATTTTCTTTTAGTTTGTTCAGTTTTTTATAATCTTTCTCTTGAATTTAATCCACTTCCATATCAGTGGAATCCTTTATTGTGAGATTATGAATTTGTGGAGGGGGATTTGAACATCAAATGCTTTGGATTCCACTTCCTCCTTTGTATGTGTGTTACTTGGGTGTAGTTATTTTTGTTCTGGAACTTCTCTCTGTTTTTAATGCATAGGTAGATGTTTAGGAATGGGACCCAGGGTACTCCTCTCATTATTTCTCCTTGGGTCCTTGTTGTTGGTTTGAGATCTTTGTCTCCCCAATTCTATGTGTTAAAGGATTGTTGAGGCTCAGGTCAGACTAGATCATGTGTGGGGTGAGATTTGCTATTACTTGAATGAGTTGTGAGTATTGGTTGGAATCAGGATCTGTGAACTTGATGTGTCCTAATCACTTTCCAGCCCCCCATTTGGAAGAGAGGAGCCAAGAATAATGCTAATGATAGCAACAAAGTACAGTGTTAAGATAAATGTCCTGTGTCTGCTTTGACAACTGTAACACTAAATTGCCACCTATGTAAGAATCTTGAGGTCATAATTTAATATCAGTGTCAACAAAAAAACTGTGAACTAAGTTAGGCATTAAAGAGCAGGTGTCTATTATGTATTCCACTTTACTAATAATCACAACATGAATGGGGTAGGAAATACATAAACTACATAGTTCCATAAGAAAGTAGAATCCCAATTTTTTTAAATGAAGATAAAATGTGTAGTAGGGAAAAACTATTGAAATATGTTTTTAAAAGTAAACAGAGGAGAGGTGAGGTATGGGTAGCTGATTTCAGTTGTAGAAAAGGAGGAACAAAAAGTAAACTGAAAAAAAATTAAAATAAACTGAACAAAAAATTAAAAAGAAACAGGTAACATGAAATTTTGGCTATTAGTAGGGGAAGAGAATAAAGGGGCAATAAGAGGAACAAAAAACAATGTATGGACAAACAAGCATGTGTAAGATCAAGACCACTCAAACCCACATATAATTATAGCCTACCTAAGTCAAACCAAGGCTAAATAATAAATAGGTTCAGAAAAGAGCAATTAAAATGAAAGTAAAATCACGTGTGTGTCTATATATATATATATATATATATATATATATATATATATATATATTCAAACTTATATTTGTGGTGAGAATTCACACACATATACACACACAAAATCTCACAGAATGTAAAAAATTTAAAAATTTTAAAATGAAGTGATATTTGAAAAAAAATTTGAAGTTGAAATTTTTGAAAAAATTTTAAAAATGGGGAATATGGAAGAAAAAAAAAAAAAAACCTTATCAGTGCAGGGCTTGTTTTTACTGAGGTGGTCAAAACCATCAGCAGGGCAGATTTTAATTTCTTATATTTATTTTTGGGCTCTGCAACCCTTGGGTCAAGGGCTGGACATTGTTAAGTCCAACATCTGTGTGTTCCTCACCTAGATTCCAGTTGTGGCTAGGAGCCAAGGCTTACCATCACCCATAATAGTGGAATATATTGGGCAATGCTGACAAATTGTGTCCTCCTCTAGCAGAGGTGATGCAGAGTTCTATGTTGGAACTCCCAGTAGCTGGGATTTGATCTTGGCTGACCTTTGGAACTCTGTCTGTGGTATTTGAGATTTGATCCCTTCCCTCTGTTACTGGGGAGATGCAGATCTCTGCTGGATGTCTGGATCTCAGGGGCCTCCGGTAAAATCCACTTTTAGGATGTAGGGACTAACCCTCCACAGGTTTCATCTTCACTGCTATAAACAGGAATTGCTACCATCAGCCCAGGAGTAAGGACACTCCTGTGTGGCCATTACTGGCATCTTCCCAGTAGCTCTTTAGGGACGCCAGCCACAAAGGGAGCTCTCTCTTTCTCCTTGATATTTGAGGGCTGTATGCTCCAGGGACAATTTTCTTTGCCCCTATTTCAGTCACTCTGTTTCAGGCACATGTGGGAGGTCATAATAGGTGACTCTGGGTTCAGGGGCAACTTCCTTTATAAGTTCCCAATCTCCTGTCTCTGCTCACTGCTGTGCAGTACTTATAAATGGTCCCCATGCCAGTGACTGGCTCCCATGGAACTATCTGCTTGTGGCCTCAGAAATGTTGGTTGTTTTCATTCAACCACTTCCCCATGACTCTGGGTCCATTAAGACCAGTTTCCCACTTTATTTCCAGGTTCCCTAGGGTCAATTTTTAAAAAATTTATGGTTTTCTTTCTCTCTGCCTGTGCTCCCCTCTCCCCTTAGCAGCCACAGCTAGTGTGGCTCTAACCTATTATTTCTTATGTTACAGGCAAAGTTTCTGCTTTCTGTTCTCCATGGTTTGTTTCACCATCCATTGTTGGGTTTCAGTGAGTTCTGTTAGTTGCCCACCTCAATGAGGAGCAATCTTCCTGCTTCTTGGGTCTGGTGCCCAGAAACTGCTGGGAAGTGCATCCTTCCTCTAAACCACCATCTTCTCCTCCTCCCTGAATAGACTTTTAAATTTTTTTTCATGTGTTGAAACAGTTGCTCTTTTCCTCTGTAGTCTTTGGGTTTCAAGTTACTTAGGAGGAATTTTTTTTCCATCTGAGAATATTAAAACACTTTTAATACATATTTTCCCAACATTTAATAGGCTTGCTTTTGTTTCACATATTTTGTTACACAGCTATATTTGCTTTATATTTATTGAGCATGCCAGACATTGTTCTCAGATCATAATATGTATAACTCAGTTCATCCGTATGACAACTCAATTACTTAGCTACTTGTATAATACTCACTCAATAACTAGATAGCCTGAGGCACAGAGAAGCAGAGGACAACGCTTGTGGACATAAAGTTGTGTATGGCAATGTTTTCTGGCCTCTTCTATCCATCTTTCTTCCATGAGAAATTAGAACAAATTAGGAGCTATTAACAACAACAACAAAAACTGTTATAGTGAATAACATGTCAGCAAATAATATGATTTTCAATATTGTCAACTCCAGTTTTGATCTAAAGTGTTTTTACTCAGCTTGACAATCCCCCTTTTCTTTTGAAAAATTCAAGTGATTTCCTATTTCTTTTTCAGACTGGTATATCTCATTTAGTCTTAACACTTATACTAAATTTTAATTTGGATTAAATTTCACTAAAACAATGAGCTCTTTTATCTAGACAAAAGTTATAGGATTTATTGGTCACAGGAACCCTGCTCATTGTTTTACTCAAACCTCACTCTGCCTTTTCCAAGAAGGATTCATATCCATCTTCACTGCCTAAAACCTGACAGAACAGGATTCCACACCTCTTAGGAGCAGATCTCCTTGCACTGAAAGTAAACTGATAAACAGTGTGTGTTATCGCCCCTTACCTGCGTGTCTAGTAGGTGACACAGGCTGTTTAGCACCACACACCCTTGCTACATATTGGATTGCCTGCCATAAATGAGCAAAGTTGTTACAAAATTGTATGACTGGTTTATGGAAAGCCTAAGCTAATTATCATCCATACTGTCCAGTGACAAAACAAGTCATGTTTTTAATATACCAATGGGGGAAAAGCTATGTTTTATAAAACCATTAATGAGAGTCATTTATACTATGTGCCTGCATTGCTTTTATAATATATATAAAAATCCTCAGTGTTTTAAAATACAATATAAAATGATCCCCTTGGAAGCATTCAAGTCAGTGCCTGGGGCCTCTGTATTACCTAGCAGTTAAATACCCAACCAGCCTTCACCAGACCAACTGGGTCCCAAGGCCATGAGAGTAATCGTAAGTCAAGAAAGAAGGAAGATGACCAGACCAATTAGATAGAAGGAAGACCCCCACAGGCTATTCTTCTCTGCCAAGTCCTTTCATTGTGTTCTTTTTTTTTTTTTAATTTTTTATTGTTGGTTGTTCAAAACATTACATAGTTCTTGATATAACATATTTAAAGTTCAACAATGTAAACAATCTTTCTATCTATCAGAGAAAGATATCTTCCTGGTTTCTTTCTGGTTTCTACCTGATCCAAATAGTCCTTACAGAAGAGTCAAGAGACTGAAAAACAAAATGTATAATTTAATTTCTTAGCAGCCACATGTAAACCAGTACTCTTCATTCATTTGCATGTTGGCAACATAAAGTAGACCCAAGACTTCCTCATTTCTATATACAGACTCCTCAAATAACTGATTAACCTTGACAAAATGGTTCTGATATATCACCTCTTTCCTTAAAGCCCGATTTTTTAAAAGATCAAATTATTACATGTAGTCGAAACTTAGTGTGTCCCTAAGTGCTAGATACAGTGGTTAAAGAGATTCAAAAGAAAATGTTTCTTCTATAATGTCATTTTTAGTCTAGTTCAGGAAAAAAAAAGGAAATCTATTAAAGGACAGGTGATGTGTGACACAATAAGAACAGTGTTTGAGGAGATTCAGACAAATCAGACTATGGGGGCTTCATGGTAAAGGAGACAACTTTGACGAGTCAAAAAGAACAAAAACAAGTAAGAAATAGTAACACAGGTAAGGACAAGAGTATATACTTGGCTAGGCAACAGCATGTGAGCTTGGGCTTCCTGCATTCTTGTATGCATCTTCCTTGAGGAGGCTCATCTCAGGCAGAGATTAGCATGCTTGGAATTTATTAGGAAATGCTGTGGATCAAAACCTGTGGGGAAAAGAACTGTGCAGAGGGAGAATTTGAGTCTCATCCGGGGCTGAGCCACCCACAGAGGAAGTTCTGAAGCTGGGGTGACCTTGCTGTGATGAATGAAGTGAGGGGACCTGGCAGCTACACACTCTGTCAACCAACCAATCACTGGATATATTGAACATATTTAAGTCAGCTGATTTGCCACAGTCTGGCTGGGCACAAATCATGAGCCACTGAAGCAGGAACAAACTATTTCTGAACTCCACCAGCACACTCCACACACGCTCCCCGGGAACTCTCCCGAACACCACGCGGCTCCTCCAGCAACCACCAACCGGAAATCCCTCTTCCGGCACTTCCCCAACCAATGGGAACTCTCCGGGAATCCCCGCCAGAACTCCAAAGTAGCAGGCCAGGCGGACAGCAGGGGTCTAATATACACAGCTTAACATAACCATTATCATCTCAATGGCTTGCTGGCATCACCTCCCAACCACTCCGTTCTGGCAAAAATGCCATGCGTCATTCGGACTCAGCTATGGCTCTCAGCACTGATTTTACTTTTGTCTAGTAAATTCAACATCCAAGCTTCTTTAGAAACAGATTTTATTGTTTGTTTATTTGTTTGTTTTCTGTGTATGGGTCACACTTTTTTTACATTTCTCATAATTTTATTGAAAACCAGACATTTTAATAATATAACATGGCAACTCTGGAAATCAGTTTGTTCATACCCCTCAAGTTTATTGTGGGGGTTTGTTTGTTTGTTCATGGACTTTCTGAACTGTTTCTGAGAGGTGTCTATTTTTATGATATGAAGCACCTGAAGTTTTTAATCAGCTAGCTAGTGGTCAGCTAATTATCACATAGAAATTTTCTTAAGGTTTGAAACCAAAAATCTCTAAGGTTTTGCTGAGGAGTTCTACATGTCCATCAGTCCTCAGGTGTTTTTGACCCTGCCTTAGCCTTCACTTCTTGCTCCTGACAAGACTAAAGGTCAGTCAGATGTGCAAGATTAGGGCCTTCTCAGGTATTTTCTGAGCATTTGCAAGGCTCTAAGTATGCACAGTGTCCTTCTGGACTCCCAGAAGTATGCCAGAGATTTTCAAACCTTCATGGACATCTTGTTCCTTAGCTTTTCCTTTTAAGCTTTTAAGTTGGTCATTGTTTTCTACAACAGTTATAAATCACTTCAGGTAGCCACTACATTTAAAAAAAATAGCCTGTAGATGTTTTTGACAAACTTTCTTTAGGGACAGGCTTTTGGTATTGGGGGAGCTCTGGGACAAGTCAAAGACAAGCCTTCCCACCCTTTCACAGTCAAATAAAACAGCTCAAATCAGGACAGTCTTTAGGAACCAGGCTTGGAAGTGCCCCTTCCTCAAGCTCCAAGAATGTGGGATGCTATCTCCTAAGGTACTACAAACTTGAGAGTGTGTGATGGGACTAGTACAAGTTGAAATGCCACAGATCTTGCTGTGTTTACTGAGATTCAGCTGCTTTTCCCAAAGAAATCCTCCTGGGAAGCAAACTTTGGTTAATTTTCAATATCCTAGGAACTTCATTGACAAATTTTGTATTTTTTCTCTACTTTCTTTGGAAGGGAAGATTTTCAGAGATTTTATTCTTCCATTGTTACTTATGACACCCTCCTTACCCACTTTTATAACCAATGTCTGAGAAACTGACCATCAAAGGCAAAATTGAGCCCTCCTGGGCTATTAAGTTGGGCATGATGTCAGAGTTTGATGACCCCAAGGATCGGTTTTAATTCCATAAAAATATTCAAGCACAGAGGCTGGAGCTGTGGCTCAGCGGTAATGCATTTGCTGGCACATGGGAGGCACTGGGTTCGATTCTCAGCACCGCATATAAATAAATAAAATAAAAAGTCTATCAACAACTGAAAAAAATTTAAAAAATTCTAATACAATCACGTTGTTCGGATTAATTTTCTATATGATTATTTTCTGTTTTGAATCACTTAATAAAAAATTTAAAATAACAAAATTGACTTTGGAATAAACCAATAAATGCAGAGATCTAAAACGTAAATTTCACGTTTGTAAGATCACTGTTATGAGCTAGTTCTTTGATTTCATTTATTCATTTGACATTGTTCTTAAATGGGCAAGACATTAAAATGTTCCTTCTTTTAATTCTAATTCCCTGCATTCTTCCCAAAAGGAGATATGGAAACATCAGTATGCCATCTCAAAGCCAGTAGTTCTCCTATGTCCAGTAGATGGCAGTATACCACCAGGCTTACATGCCCTGGTTGCAAGCCACTACATTTAAAAGGAAGGCTCCCAGCCTGAAAGCAGGAATGTGGCTTCAAGTCTTCATTACCCGTTGTTTCAGTTTGGTTCAACACAACATTGGATCACCAAAGAAAGGCCAGAAGAGGCTATGGAAGAAGTTGGAAAGCTATTGATGAGGCGGGATGAGGCAACCCAGAGCTTATGCTCTCTGCTCAGACCTGACCAGATGCATGTAGCTGCCTTCTTGGATAAAGGTTGAAATGAAGACAAGTTAAAGGAAAAACACATACAGTGTTCAAGTAGAAGTTTCAGTTGTTTCTTTAATTGTAAATTTGCCTTGTTAGTGTTTCATATCTACGTCTTGAAAATTATGTCAAAAGCCGTTAGTGACTGATAATGGTAACAGTATTACCACCATTCAAAAAGGTTTTAAATTCCAGAAGAACCATGTTCAAAGCCAGTTTATAAGAAAGATCAGAATATTAAACTCACAGCTTTATAGTCATATACTTCATCTTAACAAGAAAAATTACTTAGAGTTGATCTCCATCTTATTGACCACTTGACTTCTGAAAATTTCAAGTGATCATACTTGAATAGTGGCTCTAATCTTGCACTCTGCATCCAAATTCTGTTCCTGAGAGCAATTTAAATTCATACCTTTGTGTTTCCTAAAAGGAATCAATTTATGTTCACTAAGTTCTTGAACCTTCTCGTCTATTTACTTGTGAACATAAGCCACACGCATATCTGCTCATTCCATCTCATACACATTGCTATGCAGACTAGAAAGTTCCAGTCCCAGGAATAGCTGCTGTGAACAGCACAATCAGTTGGAACTAGTGAAGTACTTTAAAAGTTTTATTTTTAAGCCATGAAAAAATTCAATTGGAAAACAAAGGGGAAACATAAATTTCTTTTAAAAATATATTGTTGCTGGGTGTAGTGGTGCATGCCTGTAGTCCCAGTGGCTCCAGAGACTGAGGCAGGAGGATTTCAAGTTCAAAGCCAGCATCAGTAACTTAGCAAGGCCCTAAGCAACTCAATGAGACCTTGTCTCTAAATAAAATACAAAAATGGACTGGGGATGTGGCTCAGTGGTTGAGCACACATAGGTTCAATCCTCAGTACCAGTATCTATGTATATCTATCTATCTATCTATCTATATATATATATATATAGATAGATAGATAGATAGATAGATAGATATAGATACAGATATAGATAGATAGATAGATATAGATAGATATTTTATACAATATCTATTTATCTATCGATAGATATTGTATAAAATAAGAACATTGGAAGAATTTAAGGGAGTATAGATGTCAAAAGTAAAGCATGAGCTGGGCACAGTGGCACAAGCCTGCAATCCCAGGGGTTCAGGAGGCTGAGGAAGGAGGATAGCAAGTTCAAAGCCAGCCTCAGCAATAGCAAGACACTAAGCAATTCAGTGAGACCCTGTCTCTAAATAAAATACAAAATAAGACTGGGGATGTGGCTCGGTGGTCACGTGCCCCTGAACTCAATCCTTGGTACCAAAAAAAAAAAAAAAAAGTAAAGCATGAATCTATGTATTTTATAACCAAACCCAAATGTTTAAGATAATAAATATAAACTGCTTAAACTTATCTAATAAAAGAAAAATTCTGGATTAGCTTTAAACACAAAACTCATTATTACTCTCATAGAAGAATAGCCTAAATTTCAACAATCCTAAAATAGTGAAAGAAAAAGATAGGCCAACACAGCAGAAGAAAATGCAATAAAACAAAGCAAATAAAGTTGATAATGATTAATATTAATATTAATATTCATGAGAATCCAAGGAAAAGATGTTAAATTTGAAATAAAGGTCAACACAAATAAGTAACAAAGTACATAATTAAATTATAAAAACATAGAACTAAAATTCAGATACTATCAAAGTTTCAGCAAAAGTGTCAGCAATATGTAGAAATATGAAGAGAAATGTGATGATAGCATTAAAATTTTAGTATAATGCCATTAATCTAAAGAATAACAAAAACAATAAAGAGAGGAAAATATGATTAATACGAGGAAATTACTGGCTAACATTCTGGAACACTAAGTTATAACTTAGAAAAGGAAATATAACCTCTTTCAAATATGTATCAATCATTCACAAAAATCTTCATATATTAGACCCAAATAAAATAAAAATCATTCTTCCTGAGCAAAAACACTCTAAGTTGCAGGCTCAGATCACAGTGCCTGAGATTAATATTAAAATAATTTAAAAACCAAACCCTTAAATATTTAAAATCATACTGATAAATTATACTCATACGTTGTTAAACACTGTGACATGCTCTGAAAAATGCATCATGAGGTGATTTTTTTTTTCACTGCCTGAGCAGCAGGGTGTATTTACTAGGCCACACAGTCTTAGGGGCTCACCATAGCACACGCAGTGTGTTGCTGACCAAAACTTTATTACGCAGCACACAGCTGTACAACCAACTCAGAGAGGAAAAAAACAAAATGAGAAATTTAGTTAGTAAAGAAAATGATAGCTCCATTCATAAAATTCACAAAAGCAAAGTTACTCACTGTGTTAAAATCATAACCCTTTCAAATGTATGAATTGAAAATAAACTAGCTTCATCCTTAAAGTCAGTGAAAAGAATTCAGAATCACACTAATATAAATAATAAGAGCTAATGTTTATTAAATGTTCCTTCTGCAATAGGGACTGTGTTAAGTACTTTATAGGAAGTACTTTTATCTTCCCAATAATCCCGCCAAGTATATAAACAATACTTTATTCTCTACAGCCTGCCAGTAAATAACTATTGTTTATTAGTTATCAATTGCCTATTCTATACAAAACCAATGAACCATAGAAGCTGTTTTTCCTCCATAGAAAATATTGAGTGGCAGAAGTATGATTTAAATCCAACTTATTTTTCTATGTGCTTTCACTGTGACAGAGGTCAAAATTACATAATAGACTACTTATCATGATAAACAAGAGTATCTTAGAAGTAGAATAATTTGGTCCAAGAAAATATGTTTAAACAATAGATCATCTAACGTACCAGAGCTTCATGGTTGGGAGTTTTGTAAGGATGCTTTGTGTTATAGAGTTTAAAAACAAAACAATGGGCTTTTTGAGTTCAGTTATGTAAAAATCTGACAGCCTAAACATTGAATGGACTCTCTTACAGTATACAATTTTGTAAAACATGCATTGGTCATTTAGAAAATATTCATTTACCAAATTATGCAGATCTTACAAATGTGTGTGTATATGCATTTCCATGTATATAATAATACCATATATTTGTTAATACAACCACTATTGTCATCGCTCAAGTATTTAAATATTGGGAAGTCATTAACCTCACAGTGGCAAATACAACTTTTTCCAAAATTCCAATTACCACTGGAAATCTCAATGTATTGGCAAAAGATGTTGCTGTTTGTCTTCCTTGAATTGACAGTTTCTCCATATGAATATTTTGAGGAAGATTCTCTCAGATGTCCAAGTCTGAATAACCATTGTTCACTGTCATCCTTTCAAGTAAAAATGTTATTCTCTGAAAAGAGTGGCTAGTTTAGTTCATACCTGAAACAATTGCATGTGTGATTTTCCTTAATACAAGCATCTCACTTCAGTATGCAGCACAAGTGCAGTCATGTAGAATATTAAAGGACGGTCACTTGGAATATTTAGAAGACAAGCAAAAGGAAAAATTATCAAAAATTACAATTTCTCCTGCTTTCTCAAAGGAATCATAAATGAAACTGGCACTTCCTTTTAATTGATTTACATTACAGGAAAAAAATGTGTATTAAAACATTTGGTACCACTACCTGGGGTGATTGATATTTAGGCACCAATAGTTTGACCCACCATTGTTGTTTTTTGTTTTTTTGTTTGTTTGTTTGGTCGGGTTTTTTTGCTCCATCAGTGCAAGTTGTTAGCATGCTATCAAAGGCAAATGATGTCTTGATATGGTTATGGAAATACTTTTGACATCATGGATCTTCTTAAAGTTCTCTTGGGCATCCCCAGGGGTCCACAGACCACATTTTAAAAACTGCTACAATGAATATTTTCTGAACCTGCTCTGACCAAACCACTCTCCATCTTTAAATAGTCAAGTAAACTCTCCTTGGCTTGTCAATCCAACATTCTTAACGTGTCTGTCATTTCACCCATCCATTTCTTCAGCATCATAACATGCCACACTTTCCATCCACAACTACAGTCCACTCACTCGGATCTTTTCAGTTTCTTAAACTGTAGCA
Organism: Marmota marmota marmota; assembly: GCF_001458135.2. Classification (NCBI taxonomy): domain Eukaryota; kingdom Metazoa; phylum Chordata; class Mammalia; order Rodentia; family Sciuridae; genus Marmota; species Marmota marmota. Next base: position 292,559 of record NW_026000103.1, read on the forward strand.
AGCCCTTTCATGCTACATGAAAGGTCACTCTCTACAGTTACTTTAATCCTGGAAAATTTTTCCCTCTCCATAATATTTAAATCCCTACTCATCCTTGAAGTCTCATACTTCCTATTATCTTCCTGGGGAAGGATGAGGTAACCTAAATGACATTCACTCCATAGCATCTTTCACTTCTTCTGTACAGCCCAGATGCCAAAGTAAATATCTAACTACACAGTGACCCCTTCTTCCAAGGCCATGTCCTTCGCTTTAATGTCAGACTTACATCTCATACTCAGAAATCTATCTCTAACAAATGAACAAATGAACAAACATGATGGGAAAGGTTTGGATGGAATGTTTTCCCTATGAGACAAATACTTTGGGAAAGATATTTTTCTTTTTAAAAAGAAGAGAAAGGGCTTAAAGTAAAAATAAATGAGAGGGAAGGTAATTATTTTTTTTTACTAAGGAGGGAACTATAAACATATTCTTTTTTAATTAATTATTTATTTATTCTAATAAGTTATATATGATAGCAGAATGCTCTTTGATTCATTGTATACATGAAGCACAATTTTTTTTTTTACTTCTCTGGTTGTACACGAAGTAGAGTCACACCATTTGTGCAATCATAGCCTAGGGTAATGATGTCCATCTCATTCTACCATCTTTCCTACCCTTATGCCCCCCCCTTTTCTCCCTCCCCTTTGCCCAATCCAAAGTTCCTCCACTCATCCCATGTCCCCCACTTTATGGATTAGCATCTATTTATGAAAGAAAACATTTGGCCTTTGGTAAACATATTCTTGCATAAACAATATAATGCATAATTACAAACGGCATGACAAACTAATAAAAATAAATAAATATTTTATAAGCTGAGGTTAAGCCTCAAGGTACCAGTTACATTTCTTTTGATTCTAAAAATGGGTAGGCACAGATAGGTTTAATGTTACTTATATACATATGTTAAATAGGATTCAAGTTATTTTATCATAGTAGCAAAAAATGGCAATTTTGGAATGACTGAGCATTACAAGTTTGATCTAGGATAATAATCATGGAGATTCTGATTCTTTTTACTTCCAGAGCTTTCTTCCTCTCAAACTTCTAGGTACAGTCACTGAATTTTTCCTTTCAGGTAAAGACGGACTCCCTAAAATATCTCTGGATAGCCCTCAAGTCCAGGTGAGGACTTCCTCTCCCACTCCTGCACCAACCCAGTCTCCAGTTGATCCAGTTGCCCATGAAGTCCAGTGCAGGGTTGGCCTGGAGTGTCCTATCCCAAGTAGCAGAGAAGCTCTTTGTGCTAAAAAGCTTAAAGATCTGCTATAGCATGTCTTAGATGACAAAGATGACCTGAACTTTCTGGAAAAGGGCTGCTATCCATGTGCTACTTTGGGGTTTTGAAGTCAGTCCCATCCTTCAAACTGGAGAAGATGATTATGCCTATTTGACACAGAGCTGTGAATGTCCCTGCTTTATCAAGACAGGGCCCTGGGACAGATCACGTCTATGGAGGTAGACAAGGCTGGAAAAGACAATGACTCATGTAATCAGGGAAGAGACTAGAAAGCCACTGGTAAGTTCTAAGAAGAAACTCCTCTGGTGGAGATGGGAGACTATGAGCTTTGCCCCAGCTTCTCTGAGGCCCTTCTGCCTGTGTACCTGTTAACTATTGAGCATGAGATTTCATTCTCTGAATTTTCCCCATATCTTTCCACTTCACCATTTTGGCTTTCCTTTCTGTTCAAGGGCCCTAGAAGCAACTCCTGTATGCTTTTGTTTGTATTAAAATAATTAATCAAATTAGAGGTTCCATTCAATGGGGATCTTATTGTTGTAACAGAAACTGACTGACTCAATGATAGAGCTGTTTGGCCCTCTCTTCTTAATGTTCAGAACAACTTTTAAGTCTTCTTTATACCCTCCTAGATTTCATTCTTGAAAGTGTTCATATACTATATTAGGATGAAAGATATATTTTTTATATGCATGGATCTCTTCTATATCCTCTAATATCCGGTACATGGTAGTCACGTAAAATAAACTGGTTTTTGGGACAAGCTTTTGCCTATGGTAATTTAATTCTGACATAAGCTAGTATTGATCCATAAGTGGATACAGCTCAGTACAAGAATAGAAATTGTTGGTCTTTCCTTATTGGAAGGCATTCATACCACTGTCCAGTGGAGTACCATTACTTCCATCTTCAGCTGATCATGAAACCATCTGAATGTACTAGGTATGTGTATATATGCACAGTAGTACAGGATGCTAAAGGGTCAGTTGTATGGTGGAGGGTACAATTGGGTTGGATGATGCCTTCCGGTTTCTAATTCCCTTGTGGCAGGTTACAGTCCACCATTATCATCTACCTCTCCTGAGCATCCTCTCACCTGCTGTATTTCCACATGTGTAGTGTTCCCTTCCCTGCTCAAGGACTAGACAGATGTGTCTAGCTTAGTGTTATTTGAAAAGTCACATTTCACAATTCCAAACCTTTCTGAATCTCTTCTTGGAAGCAATGTACATATGAGCACAGCATCACCAGAACCCTTTAGGTCATTGTCTGCATAGTGCATGACTAGAGGGTTGTGGGAATGGTAAGTGAGGTTGTTGTGCATGTGAACCTACCTTATTTAAACTCCCAGGCTTTTTCCTTTCAACTCAAGCATTCCCTAAACAGTGAGAGCTTGTGTAGGAGTGATGCTGAATGGTCAGTAGCGACTTCTTTTATTCCTATGTACCGTAAGTCTGCTAGCCTCCCCTCTTGATAAGAGGAAGGGTCCTCCGTTGCTGTCAATCCATGCACCTTTATTAGATGGTTTGTCACATTTGGGTTTATTGATTCTACATAACAAAAAGTCCCTGAACATTCCTAACTGGCAGTCATGATACCAAGCTCAGGCTACACCAGATATAAGCTGTAGCTAAGTATCCAGTCTTGCCTTCCAGCAAAGTGAAGTGTGACCAATACCACCATCCAGGAGTTCCAGGAGCCAGACTGTATTTTTGTGCTTCCTGGCAGCCCCACTATCCTAGCTCAGCGTGCCCTAAGTCTCACCAAACAATGACTAAGCAACCCAATTTTTTCTTTGCTATTTTTATGGAATTTTGAAATTATTCCCTTTCCTTTTGTGTTGTCTTTCATTTTATGAAACTAATAATCCTGTAGCTTTCCACTTTGAGGTTTGTGTCCAAAAAAAGGAAGAGAGACTATAAAGGGAAAGATGAGGTAATATATTTCTCCCATAATGGTCAAGCCAACAGAACATTCCCTTCTGTTTTATCATTCCTAGAAAGTGAAAGGAAGCAGTTATGAAAAAGTAATGCACAAAGGCAACTGGAAAGTGAAGAGGAAGTGATATCTTCTCTTCTCTCTCAATGACACAATGTGACCCCAGGAAGGACATCTGCCGAGTGACTGGTTTCAAACTATCTAACTGCTGAGAAAGTATCTTAGCCTGCACACAGGTCCAGAAGTGGTGCAGCTGTCTCTTTAAGGAAGGCTGCTGCCTAAAGCGCTCATTTCTGCTTTGCAAGATCAGGTTATCTATGTATCTATCTATCCATCCATCCATCTATCCATCTATCTATCAGTTTACGCTGTTCACAATCCACAGAGACTCTGGGGATTTAGCCACACCACCCCACATTCAAGAGACAAAATGGACAGTCCTTTTGTTAAAGTGTATGTGGTTGGCTCTCCCCCATTCTCATAGATGTTCGTCGTTTGAACGTGGCTCTCCCCGCTACACGTGCTCACATTCAGATGAAAGTAGAAGTAAAAATGTATACTGATGAGCTAATCATTAAAGGGTGGGAAGCAGATCACCTCGGGGAACATATACCCAGCTGCTGTGGCTGGGCGGGTTCATTTTCCAGATTATGTGAATGGCTAAGCGGTGTCAGGGGCTTGTTTTGTCCAGATGTTGTTGGAAGCACAAGACCCATCGAAGTACATGTGCTTATCATTTCCACATAACAGTAGAGAACGCTGAGGTGACCAGGTCACAGAGCCAGTGAGGGCTGGGCAGTGGTACCACCCTCCACAGTTCACACAGAATCCTCTGTGGTGGACAGTGGACTTCACTTGTGCCTGCGACATTATTCTCTAGTATCAATTTTCATAGTTACTGAAAAGCACTCTTCATTCCAGAGATACCTCATTACTCTTGAGTAGGATTCAGCCACCTTTTAGCTTGTCAAGTTCTAGGCTTGCCTTTCAAATGATGTGCTTTATTGAGTTAAGATGGCTCGTGATACTCCCTGTTCCTATCTGAGATATTTTCAGACATTCTCCAGGCAGCTAATCAATCCATTTTCTATTATTCTTACTATCTTTGTTTTTAGATGATTATTTTCTGGCACAGCCCCCAATTTGTGTTATCTTTAAAGTATATACACCATTTAATTATTTTAAGGCGGGGGGGGGAAAGTATATTAAGAACAATCATAGTCTTCCCTACAGTATATTCTTTCCTATTCTTTCCTCTCTTTACAATATATTCATTTCCTGCTGATCTGGAAAATTTATGGCGTGAGTGTTTCCCTTCCTCTACTTCACCTAGGCTTTCCTCCCCAGATACTACCCAGGGGTTGTGAGAACATGTTACAACATTGTGGCACTCTTGCTTTGAAGGCCCCATCCAGACACTCATGTCCATAAATGTACACTTTTTTTTTTGGGGGGGGGTACCAGAGATTGAATGCAGGGGTACTTGACTGCTAAGCCACATCCCCAACCCCATTTTTGTATTTTGTTAGAGAAAGGGTCTCACTGAGTTGCTTAGTGCCTCGCCATTGCTGAGGCTGGCTTTGAACTCACCATTCTCCTGTCTCAGCCTCTCCATCCTCTAGGATTACTGGCGTGAGCCACCATGCCCAGCTTATAAATGTACACTTTTAATTGACATCACACACACACCAAAAAAAAAAAAAAAAAAAAGGANAACAAAACACATCAACAACAACAACAAAAAAAAAAAAAAAAAAAAAAGGAGAAGGAGAAAAGAAAAAGAAAGGCACAAAATGAAAAACCCAGAAAATGAAAGTTGTGGCATTTAGTCTTTTAAGCCACTCATCACCAAAAGTCCTCAGGACCTGCTGAGATGCCCTCTTTCACAAAGTCCACCAGCATCACCAGCCTCCAATGTCCATCCAGTCTGTGCTACAGGCACTGGGGATACTTGGCACCAGCCCTGCCTGCTCTCTGGGCTGTGACCTGCCTCAGAGCCATGGCAACCAGCAAACTTTCCAACTTTTGAATCAAATAAGAGAGTTTCAATGCTGCCCTGTCTGAAGGCTAGGGCTGACTCTGGATTTTCTCAGGTGCTTGCAGATGGGGACGGGTTGGGAACTAGTGACAGCAGTCATACATGAAATGCTGCTTCGCTCTCTTCAGCACCAGCCTCTCTCTTGCAGCTTGGGATGAGACCCTCTGAAAGAATTCCTTGTTTGTCTAGGATGAGATAAATACTACTGTTCATTTTTAAGTTGTATGGAAATAAAAAGAATTTTTAAAATCAATTTTCCATCTTAATCATAGTCTTTAAATAAAAAACTAACTCAAAGTCTGATTCTACAAAATAGACCCAAACAGAGTACACCTAAATGAAGAAAAAAATGGGCATAGCCCAGCATTGACCATGGCAGATTCTATATTTCAAAGAGAAGTGGTAGGTGATCACTTCTAGATAGATCAGAGCTAAAATGAAGTTATATGTGGGAAAAGCCCAGGGCATGGGCACAATCACCCACTTAGTGTTTATAACCACTGAAGATGCTGCAATGTTTGTTGAACACAGAAGAAAGTCAAGGGAAATCAATTCAGTTTGTGTCTGTGGCCTTGGAGAATTTGGGTGAAGGTGGAGGAAGGAAAGATGAATAAGCCTTCTACACTTGGCCTTGTCCTGATGCCTTGTGTCTTACTCCTGTATTCTAAGCATGTCAACACAAACTGAAGAAAACATGCCTATCATTAAAATAATTATACGAATAATTTATAGCAGAATGCACTTTTATGTTCTAAAACGGTTTCATATTCATTTTTTGATTCTCATAACTCACCTATGACAATCAGTAGCAACGTTTTTTATCATAACTACTCTTACTCCACAATTACTGTTTGAGCTCCTACTCTATATATTAGGTCTAATGCAGTGTGCTGGGGCACAAAGTTGAATAAGCTTTTACTCTTGCTTCAGGTTGCATATAATCTTCAAAAAGCTGGCCTAACAGGCTGAGGGTGTGCCTCAGAGGTAGAGCACTTGCCTAGCATGTGTGAGGCCCTGAGTTCAATTCTCATCACCCATATAAATAAATAAAATAAAGCCCATTGACAACTAAAAAAAAAACAACACTTTAAAAAAGTTGGCCTAAGGAGAAGAAAGCTGTTAGCAAGTGTTATATTTCTGAAAAACTAAGAAAATGAGGACACATTAGCCCTGCTAAAACTCATTCTCATTGACACACTATCAGATGAGGATATTAACTAGTACATGGCAAAATTTTGCAGTCAAACTCTCTCTGATTAAAGAGAAGATACCAGGCAGCAAAATGCCATTCACCAGAATTTGTGAGGGGACCCAATGAATCCAAAGATAGAGATTGGTAATTGCTTATTTGGATAACTGAAGATGATTACACTATAAGATTTAAGGATACAACTCATCCAAATTGGAAAGAAAGGAATAAAACTATTTCTATTTACACATGACATGATTTAAATATAACATACACACACATAAAAACACACGCTATAAAAACTAATGAATGAATTCAGCAAATTTGTAAGACACAAGATCAACAAAATGAACTGGATTCTTACTAGCAATGAATAATCCAAAAATAAAATTGAGAAAAATGTTGCATTTACAATAACATCAAAAATGATAAAATACTTGGTACAAGGTTTAGCCAAAGAGGTGCAATATTTATATATGAAAACTACAAAATATTGCTGAAAGATACTAAAAAAACTTAATAAGTAGAAAGATATACCATGCTTGGTAATTGGAAGACTTTATATTGTTTAGATGCCAATATTCCCCAAAGTAATCTACAGATTCCATGAAATCTCAATTCAAATACCATTTTCCAGTATTGTGGAATGTAAAATCCATATGAAATTGCAAGGGTCTCTGGGTAGTGAAACAATATTGTAAAATAAAAGCGAAGTTGGGGGTTCACTCTTTCTGTTTTGAGAACATACTGCAAATCACAGTAGTCAAAACAGTGTGGTACTTGCATAAAGGTAAATAGATAACTCACCTATGACAATCAGTAGCAACGTTTTTAATCATAGAATTCAGAGACTGTAAATAGACCCATATATCCATGATCATTTGATTTTAAACATGGATACCGATACCACAACCACTCAATAGGGAAGGAATGGTATCTCAACAACTTGTGCTAGAACAACTGGATATTTGCATGCAAAACAATGAAGCTGAACTGCAACCTCACATCTCAAAAAAATATATATATTCAAAGTGGATCAAAGACCTAAATGTAAGAACTAAATCTATAAAAAGTCTTAGAAGAAAACCCACGAATAAGTCTTTCAATCTTGATTTGTTATAGATCCTTATGTATGACACCAAAAGCATAAGCAATGAAAGAAGAAACAAACTGGGCTTAGTCAAAATTAAACACTTTTGTGTTCAAAGGTCAACCTATAGAAGGAAGAAAATATTTGGAAGTCATATATCTCATAAGGGTCTAGTATCTAGAACACACAAAAAAAATCTGTTAAAACTCAACAACAAAAAGAAAAATCAATTTAAAAAACAGCTAAACAGACTTGAGTAGGCATTTCTCCCAAAAAGATGTACAAATGGACCATAAAGTTGAAAATGTAATGAACTTCATTAGTCACTGGAGAAATGCAAACTAAAACCCAGATAAGGTATCACTTCAGGCCCACTAAGAGGACTGGAGTCCAATAAATGGAAATAAGTGTTGATGGAAAGAAATTGGAAGCCTCATCCATTGCTGGAGGTCTGTTGTGCTAATGACTGGGGATAAGAAGTTCAGGCTCAAAAAGTCCAATCTCCTCCAGAATACAGGAAACCACAAAACAATTACAGAACAGAATAATGCTTCCTAATGAAAGTGTTGCTGCATTTGCAAAGAGCCACAGGCTCAGAAACAAGGAGTAAAATGAAAAGATGTCTTCAAATAGCCAGCATTTTAGAACTGAGGGAAGGATGCAAAAGACATGGAAATAAATGGATGGTGTAAGAAGGGACATAGGTTTGCAGGCCTTTGGAAGCAAGAGCTAAATCAAAGAGTTGGCAAAACTGGGCATTCTATAAAAATAAGAAATCAGTAAAATAGAAGGGCTAGGAATGAGATCAATTTTTTTGTTTCTATAAGAGGACTAAAAATGTGAGACGGTAATGAGCAGTAGACCTTGAATGTTTCTATTAGAACCCAAGGTCTAGGATTCTGTCTTTAAGTGCCTTAACAAAGAAAGGGAAATAGATTTGGCCATAGCTAATTTTCTCATCAGTAAGATTAAAATGACTACAGTACTATCTCATAAAACTGAGGATTAATTGCTTTAGCTTATATAATGTGCTCAGAATGGCATCTACCTCTTAGTAAGTAAGTGCTCCTTACATGTTAGCTCTTCTGTTTGAATCCGGTTAGAAGATTATTATGTAATGTTTTAGGTCTTGAAGCAGGAAAAGTAAGGCAATTCCAATAGAACAGACCAGGAAACTTTTCATGCCAGCTCAATTACTCACGAGGGAGAGGTAGAAATACCATTCGCTGAACCACTGCACAAAGTGAATTGCAGCAAGGATCCTGAGTGATAAACAGCGCCATTGCCCCTGGGCACACAACAACTGACCACAAAGGGCTTATCTTGCTTCACCAGTTTCCAGTTTTCCTGTGTTCAGAGAGTTAAGTTTTCATCAGAATAACATAGATATTTTTCAGGCAGCCAAAAATTCCCCTGCTCTGGGAAGACGGGGCGTGCTCATCGCAGTCAAGTTGCCAGGCCAGCGCGGGATCCTGGCCCATTTTCAAAGGCAACCTAACAACTGCATCCGGTTTCCTTCTCTTGGTTGCATCATCCTCACTGCTATTTTCTGCACTGCTCAGTTCGTCATACCGTCCCCGGTGATGAAATAAAACTAGAAAGTTTCAACTATGATGAGAGTTTTGCTTCGGGCTGTTTCACTTTAAAGAGCCAGAAACTGCTTTCTGAAGAAGGAAGCTCATACAGAAAATGAGCAATAAGAATACACGCACGATAGGATAGGGAATGGGGTTAATTCCTATTAAGCTACTTTTATTCAGGATACTTCAGAGAGATAGAATCAATTAGACAGATAGATAGATAGATAGACAGGCAGACAAAGAGGGGATCTATTAAAGGAATTGGCTCACATGATTATGGTGGCTAAGGAAACACATCACAGATTATCTGCAACTGGAGATCTGGGATGCCAGTAGCATGACTCTGCCCAATTCTGGCAGCCTCAGCACCAGGGAAGCTGATGATGCTATTCTGTCTGAGGCCAAAGGCCTGAGAATCCAGGGAGTCTTCTAGTGTAAATAATGGAGTCCATAGAGCCAAGAAACATAGAGTTCTGATGTCCAAAGGCCAGAGAAGATGAGTGTGCTGATTCTAGGAGAGAGATTGAGAGAGGGAGAGAAATAGACAAAATTTCCCTTTCTTTGCCTTCTGCTTTGTTTGGGCCTCCAGCTGTTTAGATGGCACCTGACCGCATTGATCTTCCCACTCAGTTCACTGACTCATGTGCTGACTTCCTCTAGTCACACTTTCACAGATGGACCCAGAAATAATGCTTTACCAGTTGTCTAAGTACTACTTCATCCAGTCAAGGTGACAGCTAAATTTAACCATCACAGCCCCCAAGAGGGATTATGAGAATTAAATATGGCACAATGAACTGCCTGGAATCTCAAAGGAAAAGTAAATCCATGCTCAGGGCCAACAACATCTGTATCTGAGAGGGCTTCTCAGGTTTTTCTAGAAGCAGGGCCCTGAGAACACATATTGGAGATGCTGGGTGGGCAGCCCTTGTCTGCCCCAGAGTCACTGACCCACTTATAAGAGCTTCCAATAAGGCAGAGGGTACAGACTAGAGGGCCTTCTGGTTATCTTTGCATATAGAAAGGGAGAAGAAAAAGAAGTCTTTTCCTCAGCAGTTGTGAAGTTTGAGGCTAACATCCCTGTAATAAAAGACAGATCAATAAGAGTAAACAAGACAAATTTATTTAGCCAAAGTTTACAAGACATGGAAGGCTTCAGAAATAAAGAAGAGAAGACCCAGGGAAACTGCCTTTCATGCTTAAGACAGATAAAGAGGGCACAGCCCTGTGGCTGAATGGTAGTTCAAAAGGGGGTCTGACGCAGTGGTAACAAACTGGGGGACTCTGCAAGGCCTATTTGCTCAGATTCTTCTGGGAGTCTCTGAGTTTCACACCTTTTCTGCAAGCATAGGGCAGGATGCCCATGGCATGTCTTATGACCCACTTTTAAGGGAAGAATTTCAGAGAATATTTTTATGGCCATAGCACACAAAAAAGAGAATGACTTTCTTCTGTGGTTTTATCAATTTCCAAGGGATCATTTTTGGGGGTAGCTTATTCTGAACCCCAACAATAGCTAGAGTTGGGCACAGTCCCCAGCACAGTGGCCTATTGACATCGGGATCTGGTGGTGAGTAGGACTGAAACTGAAGAAGCAGTCTGGCTAAAGGCCTGTGGCAAGGCACGCAGGATGTGGGAAAGGACAAAGGAACAGAAAGTGTCTGAACCCAGTGGCGCACAGATCTAGGCTGTGCACTCCCGCTCCTCACACAGCTCAGTTGGAGAATTCTCTGCTCTACCAGCTGTTCCAGGGGTTGCCGAGAACCCACAGCCTGGGCAGGAGCAGCTTGGTCACCCAGTGAGTGGGGTGAGTGAGGCAGCAAGTGGGAGACAGGAAGACAGGCTCTTCTCCCTTTCCCTGAACATAAGCTTTTCGTGTGGTTCCCAAGTTTCACAGAAACTCTATGGCTGAGCAAGCTTCTCCAGTGAGATGAAGAGTTTTGGTGAGGTTCTCACTCTCTGTGTTCAGGTGGATGATGTTGTCTTCAACCAGGCGCTTCCTACGTTTTGCATCCTCCTTCCTCCTATCCCCAGTTGCTTTTCATGGACTGGGCTCTAAGTGGAATCTGAAGCTGCCCCGTGGTCACTATTTCTGGTCAGAAAAATGGCACATTTGTCTTTCTTTGATTTGAATGGGACAACCAATAAAGAAAAAAGAAATTTAAAAAAAGCAGATTAATATTATAAGCCATAAATATTCATATCAAATTAACCATGCAAATAGGCACTTGAAAACATTATCAACATCGGCCCTTCTCAAATGCTTTTGTTTCAGGACACAGTGAGGCATCTTGAAAATTATGAAGACCCCAGAGAGATTGTGCTTCTCTGTTTATATGTATTGGCATCTGCAATATGAGAACTTAAAAATTAGAAAGTTTTAAACATTTATTCTTTAAAGATAATGCATAATCTATATACATGAAATGAAGTTGTTCCCATTCAAAATTAGAAAATATAGTAAAGTTAATTTTATTCATAATCACAACATAATGTATAAAATACATTGAAATAAAATACATTGGAATAAACATCAGAAAAGATGAACAAGATGCATAATTAAGCTACACTGAAACTTCATTGAAGATATTTTTAGAGCAGCACAATAAAATTGCAAGATACACCATTTATTTTTCATTATGAAGTAGAACCAAAGTTACTGTATATCTTCATGTTTAAATATTCAATAAGTAAAAATATTCAAGAAGTAAAAATATTTTATAGAGTACTTAATAAATATTCATTAATATGTTAATGAAGAATAGGTATTTATTTAATATATGCATTATATTTCTCGAGTGGAAGAAACCAGAGCCTTGCCCTGCCTTGCAACCTGCTCTGCAGTGTCTGATTTCTCTCCTTAATGAGGCTTTCCACCCACCATATGCTAAAATGTCCATCACTTGCTCAAGAAAATAACATATGGATGATGTGTACAAACTTGCTTAAGCCTCATTGGTGAACAAGGTGAAAAAAATCAATCTCAACTTAAGGAGAAATGCTACATACGTATTTTATATTATATAAATACTTTGTGTTGGTGTTTGGCCATCTTAATTAAATTAAAATTCACTTAAACCTGTTCTGCATGTAAAGAGCTTGGCAATGTCTACCCTGTTTTGACAACCAGTAAAATGCTGAACAGAGTGAAAGATAATCATTTTTTTGAGGTGTGAGTGAGTGGTGAGGACATGGGGCTTACTGTTGCCCCCAAGACTGGAAAGACAGGAATACTGAAAGTCCCGACTTGCTGGAGCAACGACTCACTTGGGGAAACCGCAGCAGGAGCTGGTACTCAAGCAGGAAAATGTGACCAATAATTGATACATCACTGATGGCTTAGTGTGGACAATAAGAAATGAAAACTTCAGAGGATCCAGTCTTAGGAGTGCCCCCACGTTGCTTGAGATTTATTTGGTTCTCATAGTAAATATCACAGAAAAGTCCCCTAGTGCTTCCAGCTGGGGAAGGGGGTAATAAACCATTTGGTCCTACTCCATTCTTCTGAACAGATCTGCCCTCAGGAGAAACTAATTAGCCAGAGCCCAACCTGCTGAATTTTTTAAGTGCCTACTGACAGGTGGAAGAGAAATACCAAACTTGAGCCATTTCCAACCTTCCACGTGGAAGTAAAGAAATACAAACTCCAGCTCATTCTTGTTTTCCATGTGAGAGAAGGAAAATGCTCATCTCCAGTCCACTCTAACAATCTTGCTCCACCTAACAGAAGCAAGGGGGCATGTACTGATAAAAAAAAAATTTTTTTTAAAATGCTTGTAACACTCACAGTCTTGAGCATAGGCTCAGTAAAAACTGAGGTCTAATCATAGGACTAGGATTATACCTTACCAATTCATTTTAAAGGCCTAAATACAATAGAAAATTACAAGGCAGGGCTGGGGATGTGGCTCAAGTGATAGCGCGCTCGCCTGGCATGCGTGCGGCCCGGGTTCCATCCTCAGCACCACATACAAACAAAGATGTTGTGTCTGTCGAAAACTAAAAACTAAATATTAAAATTCTCTCTCTCTCTCTCTCTCTCTCTCTCTCTCTCTCTCTCTCTCTCAC
>NW_026000103.1:305762-357224 GCF_001458135.2 Marmota marmota marmota
CCCCCCCCAAAGAAAGAAAGAAAGAAAGAAAGAAAATTACAAGGCACACTAAAGATAAAAAACAAAAAATTACATTCTGAGAAAACAGAGAAAGTATCAGACAGGGCAGCAATGTTGCCATTATCCTACAGGAATTTTAAACAACAGTGATTAATATGCTGAGGGCTTTAATGGGTAAACAATCTAAAATAGCAGGTGGGTCATATACCAGAGAGATGGAAAACCTAAGGAACCAAAAAGGAATGATAGAGATCAAAAACAGTGTAAGGAAAATGAAGAATGCCTTTCATGAGCTTATTGTAGAGTGGACAGGCCGAGGAAAGACTCTGTGGGCCTGTCAATAGAAATTTCTTAAAAACCAAAGGGAACAAGGACTGGGTGTTATGGATTGGGAATGAATGTCTCCCCAAAGCTTCTGTGGTATTGCAGGAATATTCAGAGGTGGAGTGATTGGATTATAAGAGCTGTGACCTGATCAGTCCATTCTAGTTTGAATGGACTAACTGGGTAGTAACTATAGGCAGGTGGGGCATGGCTGTAAGAGAAGGGTCAAAGTGGGTGTACCTCAAAAGGGTTCATCTTCCCTGAATCTCCTCCCCCTTCCTCTCCCATTCCCTGCCACACTGTCCTGAAAGGCTTCCTTCCACCAGGACATTTCACCATGATATTCTGCCTCACCTCTGTTGGCCCACCTTGGTCTAAATCTCTGAGACTATGAGCAAAACTCAACTTTTCCTTCTCCATGTTGTTTTTGTTGAGTATTTTGGCCACAGTCATAAAAGCTGACTCACACACACACTGCAGGGACAAGATATTCAAGGACGGAGGGACAACTACAAAAGGTACAACATACGTGTACTGAGAATTCCAGGAGAAAAAAAGAAACATGATAAGTAGTTGAAATAATAATATGGATAGTTTCCTCAAATTAATGTCAGACATCTAATCACAGAGGTAGGGTGTCCAGAGAACAATAAGAAGGATTAAAGACAGAAAAATCCTACCATATCATTTTCAAACTGCAGAAAATCAAAGATGAAAAAAAAAATTCTGAAAGAAGCCTTACCTATGGAGGAATGAAGATAAGTACATTCAATTCTCTTCTCCCCAGAAGCTGTGCAGCAAGAACAGAGTGGAGTGAAAGGTCAGGTATTGGAAGAAAATTTCTCCAACTTAGAATTTTGTACCTTGTGAAATCATCCTTCAAAATCGAAGGGAAAATAGTGACTTTCTCAAACATTGAAAGAATGTGATACCAGTAGACCTGCTTGGCAAAAAAAAAAAAAAGTTAAAAATTCTGGGGGCTGGACTGGGGATGTGGCTCAAGCGGTAGTGCGCTCGCCTGGCATGAGCGGGGCACTGGATTTGATCCTCAGCACCACATAAAATAAAGATGTTGTGTCCACCAAAAACTGAAAAATAAATATTAAAATATTCTATCTCTCTCTCTCTCTCTAAAAAAAAAAAAAAAAATTCTGGGGGCTGGCGTTGTGGCTCAGTGGTAGAGCGCTTGCCTAGCACGTGGGTTCGAACCTCAGCACCACATAAAAAATAAATAAATAAAATAAAAGTATTGTGTCCATCTACAACTTAAAAAAATTCTTTAAAGCAAAGTGTTATATGTATATATGTATGTATATGTATATATATATATATATGATTGTCAGAAACTCTGATCTGTATTTTTGAAAAAGGAAGAGCATCAAAGAAGAAATAAATGAAGGTAAAATACTTTTATTTTTCTTATTATTAATTGATCTAGCATATTACATTTTGGTCAAAATAATAATAGCAACATGTGTTTATTCAAATACGTATATTCATGTATACATTGTACAAATGTTTAGATTATGATAACTTTGTGATATAATTCAAACCTTTGTGATATAATTTAGAAGTATGATGCATCATCTTTGTTCGTCTTGCTCAAGATTG
This sequence comes from Marmota marmota marmota, assembly GCF_001458135.2. NCBI lineage: Eukaryota > Metazoa > Chordata > Mammalia > Rodentia > Sciuridae > Marmota > Marmota marmota. Next base: position 307,698 of record NW_026000103.1, read on the forward strand.
CTTGCGCAATTTTTAAATTTTTTTCTTTTTGTTGTTTTTTCATTTGAATTTTAGGATATTTTTCCTAGTTCTGTGAAAAATGCCATTGGTATTTTGATAGGAATTGCATGGAATTTGTAGATGGCTTCAGATAGTTTGAATATTTTGGCATTATTAATTCTTTCAATCCACCAACATAAGATCTCTTCCCCTTAATTTATCTCTTCTTCACTTTCTTTCATCAGTATTTTATAGTTTTCAATGTACATATCTTTCACTTCCTTGGTTAAATTTATTCATTTGATAGTTCACCATTAGCATATAGGAATGTTACTGAATTTTCTGTGTTGATTTTATAGCCTGCAACTTTACTGTATTTGTTTACTTGTTCTAACAGGTTTTGGGTGATTTTTAGCATCCTTCTATCTATAATAAGATTATGTCAGGGACTGGGGTTGTGGCTCAGCAGTAGAGCACATGCCTAGTGGCATGTGAGGTGCTGGGTTCGATCCTCAGACCACATATGAATAAATAAAAAATAAAGGTATTGTGTCCACCTACAACTAAAAAAATATTTTTAAAAAAGATTATTTCATAATTTATCATATCTCTGATTATATATAAGGTATGTTGACACCAAATTCACATCTTCATACATGTATTTTGTATAGTGATGATAAATTATGATATAATGGTGTTTTAAGAATTGTAATGCAAAAATAAATAAAAAAGATTATGTCATATACAAAGACAATTTTACTTCTTCCTTTCTTATTTGGATATCTTTTTATTTTTCTTGCCAAATTGCTCGGGTTAGGAATTCCAGTACAATATTGAATAGAAATGGCCAAAGTGTGCTTCCTTGTCTTGTTCCTGATCTACAGGAAAAAATTTCAGATTTTCACCATGAAGTATAATAGTCCTAGCCTTGTCCTACAATCCTTTGTTAGGCTGAAGCATTGTCCTTCTGTGCCTCGTTTGTTGATGGGTTTTTTGTTGTTGTTGTTTGTAGATGTTTTGTTATTATTTTTGTTTACAATGCCATGGATAAAACCCAGTTGTCATGTATTCTCTTTTATTTCCAGTTATATTTGAGTCTTCTCTCTTTTTTCACTCTAGCCAAAGTTTTGCCCATCTTGTTTATCTTTTCCAAAGAAGGTACTCTTGGTGGTGTTGATTTTTTCTTTTGTTTTTGTAGTTTCTATTTCACTTATTTTTGCTATGATCCTCATTGTCTCTTTCCCTCTACTAACTCTGGGGTCTTAGTTTGCCCTTCTGTCACCAGTTCCTTGAGGTTAAAAGTTTGATCATTTGAAGTCTCTTCTTTCTTATTTATGCATTTATTCCACTTAACATCCCTCTTAGAACTGGTTTTGCTACGTTCCATGTTTGGCTATTTTCCATTTCCATTTTTGTTTGCTTCCAGGTGTTTTCTTAGTTTCTCTTTTTATTTCTTTTTTGACTCACTAGTTGTTCAGGAGGGTGTTATTTAATTTCCCCATATTTTTAAAGCTTCCTGTTTTCTCCCTGTTACTGATTACTAGTTTTATACCATTGTTGTTAGAAACGATACTTGATATGATTTTAATCTTCTTAAATTTGTTAAGACTTGGTTTGTGGCCTAACATCTATTCTAGAGGATTGATGCTCTATGTTCACTTGAGGAGAATGTGTATTCCACTTTTAGATGGATTGTTCTGTAAATGTATGTTAAGTCCATTTAATTCTAAGTGTATGTAGCTCAAGTACTGTTTTGCCTTATTTTCTGTCTGAATAATTTATCCATTGTCCAAAGTGGTATTGAAGTTGCTACTAATATTGCATTACAGCCTATTTCTTTCTTCAGATTTATTAATATTTCCTTTGTATATTTTGGTGCTCTGATATTGGATGCATATATGTTTACAATTCTTAAATACTAATAAATTTACCCTTTTAACAGTGTAAAGGCCTTCCTTGTCTCCTGTTACAGTTTTTGATCAAAGTTAATTTGTTTCTGATATAATAAGTACAGCTAACTATGTTTCTTTTGATTACTATTTGTATGGAATATCTTTTTTCTATCCCTTTGCTTTCAGTCTGTATGTGTTCTTCAAGCTGAAATGAGTCTCTTGCAGACAGCATACTGTTGGGGCACTTTTTTTTATAAATCTATTCAGTCACTCTCTATTTTTTTAATTGGAAAATTTAGTTCATTTACATTTATAGTAGTTATTGGTAAATAAGGACTTACTGTTGCCATTTAATTCATTGCTTTCTGATAGTTTTGTAGTTCTTTCATTCATTTCTTTCTAAATTATTAGTTTTAGTGATTTGATTATTTTTCACAGGGGTATGCTTTCAATCCTTGTGCTTTATTTTTTGTATGTATAATATAAATTTTTACTTTATAATAATCATGAAGCTTACATAAAATATCTTAAAGCTGCAAAAGTCTGTTTTAAGATAGCTTAATTTTATTGCATATAAAAGCTTTACATGTTTAGTCTTCCTAACAGATTTTATGTTTTTAACATAATATTTTTATATTCTGTTCATTAACAAATTTTTGTAGCTGTAGTATTTTATGCCAGAGTTATAACTGATTATGCATCACCATTACATATTAGGGTACCCTGAATTTTAGTGTATTTGACCTTTTAAGTGAGTTGTATCATTTCCAGCTGTACTGTGTTTAAACCAAAGGAGCTATTCACTTGGACTTTGAACCTTCAGAACTGTCAACTAAATAAACTTCTTTTCTTTAAAAATTAGCCTGCCTCAGTAATTTTATTTACAGTAACAAAAATGGACTATTGCACCATCTCAAATGCTTATTATGAGAATCATTCAGAGAAGAGCACATAGTAAGTGCTGAGAAAGTGGTAACTACTGCTACTATTGCCACTTCTGTGGATTTTATCTTTTTAGATTAGGGAATTCTGATGGTCATTTCAGCAGAGAGGATCAGAGGCCCCTGGATGTTGCATGAGGAGGAGGCCCAATGTTGAACCAGGAGAGGTAAACTCTACATGAGCTCACAAGTCATCCTGAAGGGACAGGCCCTACTGACTAGACTCCTTGGACTGTTCCTCCTCTGAGTAGTAAGAACTGACTTCTGAAACACCTTGCACTGGTCTTTGTGTTATGAGCCATGAATGATTCCAGGCTAATCCACAAATGCTTTTCAAAAAGAAGAAACCTCCAGGAATTACTCAGTCACTGACATAACCAGACATTCACAGATGCAAGATGCTTTTGCTTTAAAAAAAAAATCATTGTTTTAGAAATCATTTTTTTCCTAAAGTCATGAAATAGCTGAGGTCCTGCCAAGAACTGACATGCAAAGGCTAAAATGTGAGAATGAAACCCACAGAAGAGGCAGAATAGTCTGGAAACCTGAGGCTTGATTGTTCCTCTTTAGTGTAGATTGATCTATTACAAAAGAATATATGCTCGGCAGTGAAAACCATACAAAAAAAAAAGGGGAAAATCACCCTTCAGTTTCACCAATTAACCAAATGACTCTTAAAATGTTGGTATACGTCTTTTTTATTAATTTTCTCTCTGTACATTTTTATATAGATGTGTTCAATGTACCGTTTTATGTCCTTTTCAATATTATCAGTTGTTTTTTATTGATGTATGATAATTGTACATATTTATGTTGTTAAGTGTGATAATCATTATATATGTTTATAATGTATAAAAATTTAAACAGGTAATTAGCATTTTCATCTGTTTTAGTCAGTTTTTTATTACCATAACAAATACCTGAGATAATTAACTTATAAAAGGAAAAGTATTTTGGCTCACAGTTTTGGTTTGATTCCAGTTCATGATTACTTTGGCCCTGTTGCTTTAGGGCTTTTGGTGAGGCCAGCACATCTTGGTAAGTTATGGTGAAAGTTCAGGGAGCAAAAGGGAGTGAGGAGGTGGCCAGGATCCCAGAATGCCCTTCAAGGATACCTCCAATGGCCTAAAAGCCTCCCATTAGACCACATCTCCTAAAGGTTCTACCTTCTCCCATTAGTACCTCCCTGGGGATCAAGCTTTCAACATATGGCCTTTAGGGGACCTTAACAATCCAATTAGCACAATCTTCTTAAACATTATCATTTCTTTGTGTTCAGAACCTTCAAACTTTTCTCTTCTGGTTTTTTATAAATACGTAATAAGTTGTTGTAAACTAGAGTCACTCTACTGTGCTGTATACACTGGAACTTATTCCTCCTATATAATTGTATTGACACCAATAATGTGTGTTCAGTAATATTTCATTTGGTCTGTACTATGGTATTGCTTAACCAGTTCTCTCCTGTATTTTTTAGTATGATAATGCTGCAGTGGGCATTTACAGATGTTGTTTATGTGTAAACACACGTACACATACGTACACATACACACACACATTCAGCAAGGGCAACCATAGGTAAATTCCATGGTATTACAAGTTAAAGGGACTCCATGGCTTAAAATTTTAAATTATATGGCCAATTTTCACATGGTCTCTCCTATGGACTAGTTTGGGCTTCCTTACAGTATAGTAGCCTTGGGGCAATCAGACCACTCATATGATTGCTAATGATTGTAAGAGCAAGGTTTCCAATCAACAAAATATAAGTTACATCATCATTTCAGACCCAGCCTCAACAATCATGAAGATTTTCACAGAAATCTGCCCAGATTTAAGAGAGACATAGCCCCTCCCTCTCAATGGATAGTTAGAATCACATTGTAGAGTGTCATGCAGAATGAGAGACACTGTCCTAGCTATTTTTGAAAAACCAAACATTCCTACTTGCTTTAATTGAGAGTATGTTAGGACATCCATTTACCTATGTCCTTTGCAAATCTGATTAAATACAGTCACTTCTTTACTAGTTTGACATTTTTAAATCTGTAACATTGAATATATTTTCATAGTTTATTGGTCTTTTAGATCTCTTTTCATGGAATCTGGCCATTTGTAAATTTTTCTATGAGATTCTTATTAAGTTTAAAAAGTTTGGGGAAGTAAAATAATGCTTTCAAAGTGCACTATAAATATGTTTTTATTTTAATCTTCCTCTTTGACTTTATTGGCTTTTTTGGCCATACTGAAATTTATAATTTTTATATAGCCATATTCATCAATATTTTCTATTATAATTTCAGGGTTCTTGTTGAGAAATTTTATTCTTACTTCAATATTGTCTTCAATATTTCCTAATATCTTTCTAGATTTTGGACATAGGGCCTTATAAATCTGCTCTATATAATGTTATATAGACCATATTATATTGAACCATCCTTTATTTCCTGAAAATATCCCCTTAGTTAGTATGTATGAGATAATTTTTGAACTGTATGATTCCGCCTGCTAATATTTTTTTCCACATGGAATTTCTATAGTGTCAGATTTCCCCCCATGTTCTCATTTCTTATTACTATTTTCCAATTCAGCAAAACTTAGTTTTTTAAAATTTTATATCTGATTATTACCTACAGATATTACTTCATCTCTGAGGTTTTTCTCTGTTTTTTGTTGTTTTATATCATATCTTAGTAGCTTTAAATTGTGGTGACACTGCTGTAATTGTGTTGTATGCATGTATTCCTGAGATAGCCTCATTACTTGTAGAGGTATTATTTTACTCATTCTATTTTTTCTAAAAATAATAATAATATTAGATCCCATCTCAGCACTTTTCTGTTGTTCAATTTTATAGAAACTTATTTTTCCTGAACATTTATAAGTGGTCAGGGTGGTTTTTCCAACTTCACAGAGCTCCCTCTTCTGTTGCTTTTATGAAATGTTCAAAATCAAGGCAGCTTGCTTTCTGAGTTCTTCACCCCAAAATGGTCTGGCCTTCTCTTTCCTTGCCTTTGTTCCTTCTATCTATTTAAATTTGATTTCATCTATAGCTGTTTTTCCTGAGTATAAGGCCCTATCATAAAAGGAGCTGTGGCTGGTTAATTTGAAACTTTCTCCTAACCTGCACTACTCCAAGGCCTCTCAGAACTCCCCTAGGCTCTCTCACATGAACCTAGTATTGCAATGGGTGAAACCCCAATCCAGCTGCTGTTCTATGATTGGCTTTTCAGTTAATTCCTCTTGGCTATTTGGGGTTTCTTTGGTTCTCAGGTCCTTTGCTTTCTTTTGTTTCCTCTCAAGTCCCTTCTCCCCCTTTGCTTGAGAAATTACTGAAACTTTATAAAATATTAGAAATTCTCACAGTTTGTCTATCTTTTCCCCTAATATACATTATATAGAGTAATCAGAGTTTAAATAAAGAGTTTGAGAATCTGCTTTAAAAATGAAATAAGAAAAAAAATGACATAGGAAAACAGAAAGGGAGAACTGAAAGTGGGAAATTCCTCTGAAACACAGACCATCCCATATAAATAGCCCATACCCATGGAGCCAGGACATTCACTCTACAGACCTTTGGAGCTTTTGCTTCCTCGCACAGGTAGTAGGAAACACTGTTCTGGTTGTCATCATGAACAACAGGTGCATCTTGCAAATCGTTCTCCTGTTGTGCTTCCCCACCACAACTCTTTCCCTAAGTTACCACCTGCTTAGACTCCAACAGAGCAGCAGCAGTTTGGAATGTCAGAAGCTCCTGCAGCAGTTGAATGGAAGGCCTGCAGACTGCCTCAGTGACAGGATGGACTTCAAGATCCCCAAGGAGATCAAACATCCACAGCAGTTCCAGAAGGAGCACGCTGCCTTTGTCATCTATGAGATGCTCCAGGACATCTTTGTTATTTTCACAAGAAACTTCTCTAACACTGGCTGGAATGAGACCATTGTCAAGGACCTCCGTGTTGAACTCCATCAGCAGATGGACCTCCTGGAAACAACCCTGGAAAAGAAACTGGGAGAGGAAAACAAAAGCTGGGGAAACTCCAGGACCATTCTGCACCTGAAAAGCTATTATTGGAGGATCCTGAGGTACCTGAAGGCCAAACAGTACAGCAGCTGTGCCTGGACAGTGATCCGAATGGAACTCTTCTGGAACTTCTCCTTCATTAACAGACTTATGGATCACTTTCAAAACTGAAGATTTCATAGATTGTTGTCTGGACTGGACAATGATTTCAAGCATGCTTCAACCAGTAGAAGCTCATGACTGACAGAATGCAGTGCATTTGAAAGGAAAATAACAAGACTTTTTAAAATTTTATTAATTTATAAATTAAGTTATTTTTTCTTTATTTAAATTTTTACCTTGAAAAATAAATTATTTATGATGCAAAAATCCATATGGCCATTTCAATTTCAACTTGATTTATACAACCACCTGTTTTAACAATTTCAGAATACCTCTTACATGCTCTTCATAAAATGTGCCTGCAAAGTAGTGTAGTTTCTGACCCTTGCCTTTGAGGGATTTAAAATTCATGGAAGCTACATAATACACAAGGTAAGAGATGACAATGGGATCTGAACCTTCTAGGGCAATATATGTGGGGTGAATGCTGTGGGATTGGAGGGGAATAGGTCAGCAAGTGACTTGGGACTAGAAGCTGGGATGCCCACTGCTTTTGCTCTGTGCTTCAGGATCTCTGGTTGTAAAGTTAGAATTTAGCTCTCAGGTGAACCAAAGGAATATGCTAGCTCTTGTAGTCACCCTAAACCCTTCCTTGTCTGAGGGATGCTCTGCCCCTGACAGGAGTTTAAAATATCTGTGTGCCCCCAAGATTGAGGAGACCTCCCTGACACTTATTAAGTACCTTTATTTTGCTCTTCATAGTACAGCCAAGATTTATGGACATCTGTCAGTTTACAGGGAAAGGGAACAGAGGGAAAAAGACCTTGTTTATACTCTAGCCATCTGTCTAGTTTTGTTTCCATGTTTTTCAAAAACCAAGTCTGTTCCTGGCCTCCCAGCGTGGTGATGCGGAATTCTGGGAATATCCTATCTGGTTTTCCTGATGCTCTGCATCTCTGAAGCCACACACTCCTCAAAGTAAAAATCCAAGATAGGTGCAAAAGATTAAATCCAATTTTTAAGCCAGGCTAAAAGCTAGGAAGCATGGGTGAAAGAAAACTCAGATGAGTTAGAGAACACCAATTTTCCCCATGCGTGCACTGGAATAATCAAATTTTCCAAGCAGCTCCTGGGTACCTGACCAGCATATGCCAACTGGCTGGTTTTTGGTCTTTGTACTGATCTCTTGGGAACCTGAGCTATTTTGGCTATTACAGTCATTTAGAGCTGCCATTTACTGAGAGACTCTAATGAAACAGGCACTGTGCTGAGCACCACCTATGTACATATTTCAATTTGATCCTCTTTCATGCACCTTTATGTAAGCAGTATGCCTACAGAGTGGTTACCTATTTTACATTTTTTCCACTTTACAAGTCAGGAAACTAAGTCTCAAAGAGGTTTAGTAACCACCCAAATTTCACATAGCTAGTAAGTGGAGGTTTATAAAAGTAGTACAAAGGAGAGAATCTGAAAAGGTCTTATTTGAATCTATGCATTTTCTCAAAGAGCAGCATGGAAATCTGAGTTTCTTTAAAGGACTAAGTCTTCAGGAGATGAAATTTGTCAGAACTATTGTGCTGGTACTGAACTCAGGGCTCCCCCTTCTGACTCAAGGCGGTAACACATGGGCTGTACAACCAAGAAGTGCCAACCTGGTGGGCCTGCAGCTGTCAACCCAAACTAGTCAGGTTCCCTGTAAAAAGTCAACATTCCCCCTTCTTTCAACTCCCCACATTGACTCTTCTGAAAGCTCTTCTGCAGCAGTGTTCTCTTGTGCCTTTGTTCAGATACAAGAGCATCATGTAGAAATACAGAGTCTATGCTGTGTTTAGAGCATCCAGGAGGAAGCTGAGGAAGTCTCAGCAGTGGGCCTTGAGAGCCCACTGCCTTCTCTGGCCCTGCAGCTTCCTTGACCCAGAAACTGGCCAGTTTCTGAAAGGCCTGCTCTTCCTGTGGTCATTGACCAAAAGCACTGGAGAAGCTTCTGCAGAATTTAAATACTGTGTCACTATTGAGCACTACTGAGCATCCAGATCACCCACACAAATGTTTGTCACTAGTAAAGAATAAATGACACTTTAAATTAATTTCAATAAGAATGAGGAAGCCTAGCCCAAGGGTGACATTTGCATATGCTAAACATATGGATGAGGGCTAAAGTAAAGTAATAAGATCACTTTTAATCACCAGAATAGCTCACAAGAATAACACTTTTGTGAAGAAAACCATCCAAGGAAAGTCTTGAGACTGAAGGCGAGATGTCAAGATTGTGAGGATGACAACACAAAAGACAGCGCAACATCTACAGCCTGTGACTGGGCTGAATGTGTGCCTCAAAGCTCACATGTTGGAAACATAAGCCCTTCCTACAGCAAAGAAGATATGGCTTCCTGATCTGGGACTTCCTAACCTCCAGAACTATGAGCCAACATAAACCTCTTTTCTGTATTAATTGTTGCATTTTGTTATAGCACCAGAAAATAGGTTGAGAGAGCATAATTTTGTGTGTTTGCTTGTTTTGAGGAGAAAGAGACAGAAATTCCCTGGATGGTCTGGAGCTCTGATATTCCTAGAGAACTTCCTCATGGAGATTAGCAAGGACTTTTCATAAGGGGTTGTTTCATGCACAATTTGAAATTGTGTGCACTGATGTGATGAAACTCTCTCTTCCATCTTCTTCAAACCTTCAGTAAAGATGGCTGTCCATATAAAGTCCTTATGTGTGTAGAATTTCTGTGCATGAATCACAGAAAGTGTCCAGGTCCATTTTTCAAAGAGTATGTGGAAACAAGCACGGGGTGAGCAGACCTTTATAATGAGCCAGATTTGCAGAGACAGAAGGCAGGACATTGACAACAGAGACAGCTTTCCCCTTTACATCTCATACCTCAGGACTCAAGGAAATCATATAGAGGATGCATTCAACATTCTAACATTCTAACTTTACAACCAGAGATCCTGAAGCACAGAGCAAAAGCAGTGGGCATCCCAGCTTCTAGTCCCAAGTCACTTGCTGACCTATTCCCCTCCAATCCCAACATAGATTAGGAGGAGCCACCTTATCCAGCTCTTAGGTGATAAAAAGACCCTGGAAAACAAATGGGTCACCTACAAATATAGAAATATTGCCTCAATATATGAAGATGCAGATGTGTAGGGACAATATCAGTACAGTTGTATGTTGTCTTTTTTGCAGTTAACAATGCTGATATGGAGGCATTTTAGGGTACATTAGGCAGTTTCAGGTACTCATATTATACCTGATCAGGGACTTGTTCATAAAATACTCTTAAGAAAATGAACAGTATGCCACAGACTAGGAGAAAACATTTGTAAATCACATATCTGATAAAGTACTTGTATTCCTTAGATATATATTTTTAAATGCTCTGAAAACACAATTTTAAAAAAAGAAGAAAAATAGGTTAACGTATTTGGATGGACATGTCATCAAACTAGAACGTGACTAAAAATTAAGTATGTGGAGATGGTAGATCCTTCCTCATGAATCCATGGTAGCTTAGGCCAGATAATGAATGTGAAATGACTTTTGATTACAGAGGAGCCCATTCCAGAGTGAGGACCTTCTGTATCCACTGCTCTTTCTGAGAAAAGCCCACCAGGATGGTGGCCGAGTATAGATGAAACATGGGAGGTCACCCAGCAGAGATGACAGGGGGATTTCTGTCTTGTCTGCTCTGGTTGTGAGACATACAGGGAGGGCAAGCAGTTGGTGAAAGGTCAGAAAGTGCATGGCACCCAGAACCCAGATCTCAACCACTGCAGGCATTCTCTCTAAATCTGTTATAATGATGTTTTTTTGATCCTAAAATAGAGAATCATTTTGTGAATCATTTTGTTCTCATATTAATTGTTGATTTTTAAGCATCAGTTTAATTGTCTTAATCCATTTAATAGTTAGTTTAAAACAAACTCCAACATTGGACTAGAAGTGCCAGTATAGTACTCTTTTAATTTAGTAGGATCAAGTTAATTACATAACTCATTAATTGATTTTTTTTGGAGAGTACTCCGGAAAGTTGATCACATCAAACATTTATCATCAAATCAGAAAACTCTGCTTCAAGTGACATTCTATCTGAAATTCCTGTTTAGCTTTATAATTCCCTTTGTAGAGGGCTCCTAGAAAACCAAAGAAGGCATCATTTAATTATATCCCCTAACAATTAGCTTAGAAAATTCTTAAAAATGGAGTCTACTTCAAAAGACCCTTTTAATAAAATGAAAAGACATGTAATACACGGAGAGAATATATTTACAAGTCCTATATCAGGTGCAGGACTTACATCAATTTTTTTTAAATGAACTCTCAAAACTCAATGATAAGAAAACAAATAAGCCACTAAAAGAATGACAAAATATTCAAACAAATGTTTCACCAAAAGAGAGACACAGATGGCAAGTAGGACAGGAAAAGATGATCATCATTAGGCATGAGGGCAATGCAAATTAAACCACAATGAGACACAAGTACATACTTACTAGAATAGCTAAAGATGAAAGGCCTCATCATTGAGCATTGGCAAATCCATGGAGCAACTGGAACTCTCATGCCCTGCTGCTAAAATTTAAAAATTTTAAAAACAACTGCTTTGGAAAACCATTTTACAATTTCTCAATAACAAGTCATTCCCAAGAGAAAAGCGAGCACATATCTATATGCAGACTTGTACATGAGTATTCTAGGAGCTTTATCTGTAATAGTCTGAAACTGGAAACAATTCACTATCCGTCATGAGTGAATGACTAAAGAAATCATAGTATATCCATACAATGTAATACTAGTCAGTGATAGAAAGGAATGAATCATAGAAAAACAACCATAGGGATGAATCTCCAAATAATTATGCTGAAGATAAGAAGACAGAACAAAAAGGAGTGAATCCTACAATATCCCATTTACACAAAATTCTAGAAAGGAAACCTAATCTATAGTGACAGAAAGCAGATTAGTGTTTACCAGGGGATGGAGACAGTGGTATTTAGAAATGAGATAGTAAGAGATTACTAAGGGATACAACAAGCTTTTTGAGGAGATGTGGACATATTCACCAACTTGGTTGTGGTGATAATTTCACGCATATGTATTTATATCAAAATTGCTAGTGTTCTCATTGAATGTATGCAGTTTATTATGTCAATTATACTAAATTAAAACTCTTAAAAATAAACAGGGGCCAGATGCAGTGGCACACAAGTATAATCCCCGCCACTCTGGATGCTGAGGCAGGAGGATCACGAGTTCAAAGCCAGTCTGTAATTCCAGCCACTTGGAAGACTGAGACAGAAGGATCATAATTTGAGCCCATTTGAGGCAACTTAGTAAGACCTTGCCTCAAAATAAAAAATGTAAAGGGCTAGGGATGTAGCTCAGTGGAAGAGTACCCCTAGGTTCAATTCCTAGAACCAAAAAAAAAAAGTAAATGAAATTAACATAGGGGCCAGCTATGCTGGCACATGCCTATATTCCCAGCTACTCAGGATATCAGGAGGCTGAGGCAGGAGAACTGTGAGTTCAATACCAGTCTGGGCAACATAGCAAGCTGCTGACTCAAAAACAAACAAACAAACGAAAACACCTGTGTATGTATGTTTATTGAAAAATAAATAAATGAATAAAATAGGGCCAAAGCATCTTGTGTTCATTTGTCAAACTCAACATACATAGTTTGATGTCCTAATTTTTTCTTAATAAGCCTTCAAGATAAGATTGAATCAACAGGCACCTAGAAAGAGAAATACCATCAATACAGTGTAAGTTCTTCAATTGCCAGTCATAGGCTAGCTTGTTAGAAGTCTTTATTTATGAAACATTCACAATCATCCTTCATATTTTAAAAGGTTGCCCAAGAAGCTGATCGATATTCCCACACACTAAAATTGTAAAAAATCCCTGAGCACTTTATGAATTGCAAACCTGTACCAAGTACATTTCAAGTTGCAGGTTCCTCCAGTGCTTAAGGAAAGTAAATTTTCCTTTATTTTTAAATTGTGGTAAAATACTTATAACATAAAATATGTCATTTTAATCATTTTTAAGTGTTCAATTTATAGCATTAAGTATATACATATTATTGTGCAGCCATCACCACTATCCATATCCAGAACTTTTTCATCTTCCCCAACTAAAACTCTGTACCCATAAACATGAACTCCTCACTACCCACTCTTTCTGTCCCCTGGAAACCACCATCTCCTTTCTGTCTCCATGAATTTGGCTATTCCAAGTTCTTCATGTAAGTATTTTGAAATCATACAGTCTTAGTCCTTTAGTGACAACCTGTTCATACCTAATCTAATATCTTCAAATTTTATCTGTATTGTAGCCTGTGCCTAGATTTCCTTTTTAAGTCTGAATATCATTCATTCCATTTTGTGTGTGTGTGTGTGTGTGTGTATATATATATATAATATATATAATATATTATTTATATATATAATAATGTGTGTACATATATATCTGTACATATGTTTTTATGTACAGATATATATGTACACACACATTATTTTCTTCAAGCAATTCTCCTGAAAGATAGATAGATAGATAAAACATCTTATTTATTTATTTATTTATTTATTTATTTATTTATATATGACAGCGGAATGCATTACAATTCTCATTACACATATAGAGCACAAATTTTCATACCTCTGGTTATATACAAAGTATATTTACACCAATTTGTGTCTTCATACATGTACTTTGGATAATAATGATCATCATATTACACCATCATTTCTTACCCCATTCCTCCTCTCTTCCCCTCCAACCCCTCTTCCCTATCTAGAGTACATCTATTCCTCACATGCTCCCTCTCCCTATCCCACTATGAAATAGTCTCCTTATATGAAAGAAAACATTCAGCATTTGGTTATTTGGGATTGGTTCACTTCACTTAGCATTATCTTCTCCAACTCCATCCATTTACCTGCAAATGCCATGATTTTATTCTCTTTTATTGGTAAGTAATATTCCATTGTGTATATGCCACATTTTTTAATCCATTCATCTATTGAAGGGCACCTAGGTTGGTTCCATGGTTAAGCTATTGTGAATTGTGCTGCTAATTCTTCTCAGAATCCCCTGAGGAAAGTATTGGTATCTTCTTACACATAAGAAAACTTGAAATTCAATAAGGACAAGTAACTTGCCTAAGCCCCCAGTTGGTGAAAAACCAGAGACATGTTTGGGACCAGAGATCAAACTCTACTATCATCTACTACCAACCCAAATGCTATTTTCATGGAACATGTAGCACTAATATTGTCATTAAGAGACAGAAGAGGTAGCTCTATCGCTCTCGCTGCAGCACTACGGCTCCTGGCTTTGCTCCAGGTACTGCAATAACTGGGGACTATGGGGACCTTCTGTAGAAGGGACTGCTGTCCTCATTCCAGCAGTTGGTCTCCCATCCCCATTCAGAATATCTCTGCCCCCCATCCTCCCTCTGTCCCTTGCTCTAGATAGAAGAGCAGGAAATTCCCATTTGCTCCCTCGCCAGACTCTACAGAGAAACATTTTCTCTAAAGCTCTTGGAGGCAACTGTCTGAATCATGAGTCATCATTTTCCTTGGCAGGGCTGCATTTCCTTCTTTCAATCACTACAGTTTTATCCTGCGCTAGCAAGAAGGCCTTGTGTGCAGTTTCCCTTTCAAGTCTGACACACATTGCTTTCGTTATCTCATGGGAACGCTTAAGAATGAAAATGGGCTATGTCTTCTAATGGAAATACACAGCAAATTTCTCTTTCCCTTCACTTTTAATTTCTTGGCTCATTTTCTCTTTTATAAAACCCAAAGGGATGACAATTTTCAAAGCAGAAAATAACCTACTAATCCAGAAAAGCCCGAGTTGGAAAACTGAATTTAAAAGTTCAACTATTTAAAAAAAGAGGTTGGTTATACTCCAGTGGTAAAAGCACAGGGTATAAAATAACACAAACCTGAGAGTCCATGAAGGTTCTACCACTTTCTAACTATACAATCTTGGGTAAGTTATATAATCATACCTTAAACCCTAGGTTTGCTGGAAGAAATAAAGGAAATAGCAAGATATACAATGTGATCAATTCAGCACAGAGTACTGCCTATCCAACTGCCCAATAATTAGCTAAATTAAAATTAAATAAAAATTATTAAAAAAATCCTTATACAAAATGAGATGGGTTTTTGGAACACCCTTCCCAAAGTCCCATACAACTAGAGAGTTGAGAACAGCAATATTCTCATAATGGGATCTAAATAAATATCATTTTTGCTAGTGTCATATTTATAGATATTGGGAAGGCATATTTAGCATCTGTGATTACAAATATAAATAAGCCACTTCCAAAATTCCACTTTCTGTAAATGGTCCCTCAAAAGTTATTTAAGAAGCAAGACCAATTATTTCACATGTCTTTGAAATGCAAGAGAAAAAATGGGCTCAGGGTATAGGGAAACATGATCAAGGAGGAGAACCAATCTTTCCTGATTTCTTCTGCCTGAAGTGTGTTCTGAATGGGCATCAGATCCAGGCTGGCCCCCTGAGGACTCTGGCATCTCAGGGCCACAGTGACTGGTCAGAAGTAGGTATGTGTCCCCAGAAGAGATCACAGACTGACAGGCAGAATTCTTGCTGAAATGCTGAGGGAGGGAGCAATGGCAGGTATGTGTCTGGTGTCAGCCTGGAGCCAGGACTGTCACATCCATCCAGCCTGCAACCTGTGCTCAACAGAACTGTGGGTGCTGCCTATCTATGTTGAGCCTGGTGTGTCCCACCTGGAAGGAATGTTTTAAAGAATAAAGCCAACTCAAAAGGACAGCAGAAGAGAAAGACGAAGATACATTGTTGAAAATATTGTTCTAACCACAGGGTATAAATTAATACAAACCTGAGAGTCCATGAAGGTTCTACCTAACATGATTAAGTTATCTGATCATAGCAAAAAGATTAAAGAGAGTAGAAAATAAACTAGAAACCTACACATCTGCTTATTGGCATAGACCATCTGCATGTTCTTTGGGGGCAGGATGCTCCAGCTAGGCCCACTCTCAGAAGTATAGACAGGAAGTCTCGGCCCACGCCTAACCAACCCCTTCCTTTCTCTCTCAGTGTCAGCTGACACTGTGCACTAGTCAAGGTTGGCAGTTTACAAAACTGACTTTTACCTCCCACTGAACACTTTAACTTGGGGCTCAGTTAAACCTCTAAAGGAAGATGGCTAGGGCTTCAGGGTTAAACTGCCTTCTCATTTCTATTCAGAAGATAGGTCTTAGAAGCACATAGATTTGTCCTTCATGCAAGTCAACAATCATTTTCTAAGTGTACATTGAACCCTGAGCACTGAGCTAAGTAAGCCCTGGGCTCACAAAGACAAACAAGAGATGGACATTCTTTGAGGAGCTCATGTTCAGGGAAAGGAAACATAAGCGTATGACTGAAAATGATAGCATGATGATAAATGTTGTTGGAACACAATGAACGATGCTGAATATGCCTTCCCAATATCTATAAATTTCTTATAGAAGCCCAGTGAGATTGGGATTTGACCTACCTCATAGAGTAGCCTTCACAGAGGTAATATTTGAACTTGGACTTGAAGAGACAGTCACATTTTTTTTTATTTGTTATTATTTGTGCAGGATGTTAGAATGCATTTTTACATATTATACATATAAGAAGTATAACTTCCCATGTGGAATTACATTGGTTGTATATTCTTATATGCATATAGGAAAACAATGTCTGATTCATTGTACTATCTTTCCTATTCCCGTTCCCCTACTCTTTCCTTCATTCCCCTTTGTCTAATCCAAAGTACTTCTAATCTTCCCTACTCTAACCCTTTATTGTGACTTAGTATCCACATACCAGAGAAAATATTCAGCCTTTTGTTCTTTGGAATTGGCTTATTTCACTTAGTAATAATAGTCTCCAGTTCATCCATTTACTGGCAAATGCCTTAATTTCATTTCTCTTTAAAGCTAAATAGTATTCCATTGTGTAAATGAGATTCCATCTCACTCCAGTCAGAATGGCAATTATCAAGAATACAATAACAATTCAAGTAACAATAAATGCTGGCAAGGATGTGGGGGAAAGGGTACACTCATACCTTGCTAGTGGGACTACAAATTGATGCAATCACTCTGGAAAGCAGTATGGAGATTCCTCAAAAAACTTGGAATGGAACCACCACTGACCCAATTATCCCACTCCTCAGTTTATACCCAAATTACTTAAAATCAGCATAACAGTGACACAGCCACATGAATGTTTACAGCAGCTCAATTCACAATAACTAAACTATGGAACCAACCTAGGTGCCCTTCAACACACGAATGGATAAAGAGAGTCACATTTTAAATGAAAAGAATGGGGAAAAGGCATTTCAAAAAGGATGGAAATTTGAGCAGAGTCATAAAAATACATGGCTTCCTCAGGAAATGTCACAAAGTACAGAGCAACCAAACAGTAGGTACTAGGTAAAAGTGGGGAGGAATGAAGCTGAAGTTGAAGTTGGGGTAGATGTGAGGACCTAGCAAGCTGGACATGGGTGCTGAGGAGCGATGTGGTAGTATTCCTGTTTTGGACAGAACCTCTGGTCACAGCTAGAGGAACAGACTGCAAGGGGAAAGGATGGTGAGCGGCTGAGCACAGGGGATGGCAACCTGCACTAGGACTGAGGAGGGGTCCGTGTTACAGCCACTTAGCACAGGAATCAGTTCTTTGTAAATCTGAGCCTTCATATGATCTTTTCTCCTCACCGTCCCAGTATCACTCCAATGTTGCCATTGTCACATGATGAATTTTTGAAAGGACAGAAATTGGAATTCTCTATCTGGCTGAGAAAAAAAAAAAAATCACTGGTGTTGCTAATGAACCACTCTCTTAGGCCCAGAACTCTTGCCAGATCCGAGTAAGGGCGCTTAGGTATCTCTAAAGCAGGGGCCGTCCAACACTGGCTGAGTGCACAGTCATCTAAAGAGAGAAACATCCTCCACATCAGTGTAAGGTGTAAATCCACTTCTGTGACATACATTGTTCCTTCCTGGTGGCATCACAGCTCTTTTTCCTGGGAGCACTTAGAAGGATTTTCCATTCTGTGGTGGATATTGCCAAGCTTTAGGCTGACTGGGTGGGACACGTGCCCTGCTCTGTGGCTATGTGCAACAAGGCCATGACAGTTCTATCTAATGTCCCCTCTCTCACCTGCACATGACGAATTTTTAACTCTGGTGAAACTCAGGCTCTGGTGACGGGACATATTCATTTCCTAGGGAAGTTGTAACAAAGCGCTACAGATGAAGTGACTTAGAACAGCAGAGATTTATTGTCTCACAGTCCTGGAAGCTAAAAGGCCAAGATCAAGGTACTGGCAGGGTTGGTTCCCTCTGAGGGCTGAGGAGGAGGATCTGCTCCAGGCCTCTCTCCCAGTTCCTGGGGGTCTGCTGGCAGGCCTTGGCTTCTGCTCTTCTACTCTGTTCACCTCCTTCCTCTTCTAAGCTTTTTCCGTTGTGCACCTCTGTGTCCAAATTTCCCCCTGTTACCAGGACACAAGGATTAAGAGCCTACCCTACTTCAGCATGACTCATCCTAATTAATTACACCTGCAACAACTCTATTCGCAAAGATTGTCTGTGGCATGGTATTAGGGGTCAGGGCTTCACCATGTGGGTGGGGTGGGGAGACACGATTCACCTTTGACCCAGGGAAGATGAGATGCTCTTCCTCTCCCCCCATATATGACTTTGTGTGTTGAGGGGTGCATATCAACTCTTCTATCAAGCTTTGTCTAAATAGAGTCCCTTCTCTTCACCTTAGTTTCCTCCATCTGCAGCAGCAGGATGCTGCAACCCAACTTCAACTTTCCTTTAAATGCTTCTATGAAAACCAACCAACTAAAATGCCACAGAAATCTTCAAGGACTGTTAAAATTGTCCCTTTCATAATATTTGCTGTAAATTTTATAAATAGTCTAAAGCACAAGAATATAATTGGTGAGTCATATTTTGGCTTTAGACCAACTGGCCTCTGTTGGGCATGTGTGGATTTTGGCATCTATTGAGAATGGATAGGCCACACATAGGGAGGAGACAACATTCAGTACTAGCTTCTTCACTTCCAGGATGTAACCTGATCTCTGCTAAACTCCAGCATAGCTTTGAGTCCCAAGGATTAATTTTAACCATAACCCTAAAATAATAAATGTGTTCATAAGAGAGCCTTTTTTTTCTGTTTACCTAAATTTGGTTTTATTTCTTACTGCCTAATTGGATTTACTAAGGTACAAGTGCTTAGACTCTCTGGGCCATAGTAGAATACTCTCTGTGATTGACAAAGAAGGGTTGGTTCTCACATTGCTTCATCCTAAACCCTTGGTTTCACCCCAGGTTCCTGTTGGCTTGGGAAATGTATACATGCAGAAGCAATGGTAAGCAATCTCATAGGACATCTACTACCTGTGTAGGACTTTTCCAGCACAAAGTGCTCAATAAATGATAGATATTTTCCCTCTTTGCATGCTTTTTGAAACTATTAGTATCTTGTTAAAATATAGAGGCTTCTATTATAAAACATTCCCATCACTATGCCAAATTAGAATTTCACAAAATCTTGGAAGCTCAGACAATTATTCTCTTCTATGTAAATAAAAACAGCAATGTGGTCATGTGGTTGTCTGGTCAACAAGATAGAACCTAGTATAATGTCCTTGGGTATCTCCAATATATTCATAGAATGAGAAAATGGCCTAGACACTTGTCTTTGGACTCCAGGTCCAATAAAATTTCTGTCATAGACCTTGTTGCCTGAACTCAGCCCAGCATTAAAGATCCCATTAGGTTTTATGCTCCAAACCAAACTTCTAGACTGACCTTATTCTCTATCCCCTAATAACCCAGCCATATAAACACAAAAATAAGAATGACAACAGGGATGGCATTCCATCTGTAGATGTCTTATCACAGGGAGTTCTTACCAGACCCTAATGAGCCCCTGTTTCCTTTTCTATCTTGTTTTTTCTATCCAATTATTACTTGGGAATGAAAAAACAGGCATCCCATACGCTGAGCAATTAGAGATACCCAGACAGAGCCCAAGGCTCTCTACAGGTTCTGAGCAGGGATGATGGACTATCATACTGCAATAACTTCTAAGGACATCACTTCACTCATTAGTGACATTTTTTTTTCACCAAAAAGTCTAAAACCTCTCCTGACATTCTTCACTTTCTCTCTCTATTGTTTTTTGTTTGCTAGAAGTGATAAGTGGTAATAAGTCAGAGATAAAATAATGATAGAGGGAAGCAGTGGGAGAACAATTTACAATTCTAATTTATTGACCTTAATGAACTGCTGTCATTAACGGAGACTGCCCCCCTGCCACCTATTGCCCAATGCATGTCACTGTGATCGTAAATGGTCACCGACCTGGCTGTATGTGAAATATAGTTTCCCTTCAATAGTGAATGGCCCATAGTGATCTCACCCAGCAACAAATAAACCAAAAGAGAAGGAAACACATTTTCATAAACTTTTTTCCAGGTGTGAGCACATAGTAATAAGGTTTTCAGGTGCCTCAAACCGATGATCATTGACCAGTTGCAATGTTTTCCTCCTGGCATATGGCTAACCCAGAATGAGTCACTGAATCACATCACCCTCTGTGTGGACCACATCTTTCTCCATATGACATTTGATTTTCAAAATACAGACTCATCAAAGTTCAGATAAGAACTGAGCACTAAACATTTAAGTAATTTGCTTTAAGTGAAGTAGTGAGTAAAGAACAGAACATTCAAGATGATGCAAAAATTTAATTAGCTCAGGTAATGTCACTACTTAGTAACTCTTAAAAAGTGTATTTGACAAGGAGAAATTGTATTGAGGATACCTTCACATGAATGGCAATTGAGAAACCCTTCATTTTCTGTGTATTTATTTTTAATCTTTCATCTACACTTGTGAATTGGACAGCTTATCACACCCAGGACATTGGAGACACCAGGCTCGGCCAGGGAGCTCAGTCTCTGTGGAGAAATGTGCAGTTGGAGGAAAGATAAGAACAGTCACAGAGGTATGAGAGAGCTGCTGGAGTAAGGAGAATTGAGATATGTCCCTCCTGAGATCCCGGACTGCAATCCCTTAGCTGGGGAAGCAGAATCCAATACCAACGGCCATCTGCTTCTACCATAATGCTGAGTGTGCCCTCATTATTCCCACCCAACAATCAAAATGCCCTCAAAGAACAAACAAGGATTTTAGCAGTCATAGTCTGGATGACTACAAATGGGATTTATTGGTCGCAGTGATTTTCTAATAGCATCAAAGAAATTGTTGCTGGAAGAACAGCTCCAGGATCCCCAGGTCAGGGTGAGGGCTGAGTTTTGTCAAAACCTGATCTCTCCTCCTCTCAGTATTCTTCTCCTTGAATAGGAGAGAGGGGCTGGGGAACTTGGGAATCATACTCTTACTGCTTCATAATTAGAGGAGAAAGGAAAGATTATATGCATTATCGTTAACCCTCAAATTGCTAAGAAGAGGTGTTTTCATTATTTTTGAAAAGAAGAAACCAAGTAGTTAAAAGTAAGTATATTGCTTAAAGTACTTGGTAAAAAAAAAAAAACAGAGGAGGAACTCATGACCAGGGTGTTCATTCTGATTCCCAAACTACTTTAATGCACCACAGTCTATGAACATTTGCTGAATGAATAAATGCATGAATACAGACTTCCCATCTAAGTGAGAGGTAAATTCTTTCCAATCTCCCTTAGTGCCCTCCAGTCCGTCATCATCCAACCTTATGGCTGCCAGTAATTTCATTTTACTATAAAGAATCACCGCAGCCAAAACTAAGATAGCCCCAGCCAAAAAGAAAAAAGAAAATTCCAAAGTCCAATTGCTCTGGTCTTTGGAATTTTCTGATGGGAAGCTCAAGGGCTCCGTAAGAGGAAGCACACCATAAGAGATGGAGGAATCTGGTCTGGTGACAGAGTACCACAGGACCTGGGCAAAACATCCCTGGGCTTCGGTGTGACTGACAATAGATCTTTCTTGATCAGTCACTCTTGCTCTGGGGATGTACTTTGAAAATACTGGGTACATGTGAACACACACTTGAAAACTCCTGTACTGGGAGTCTGGCTATACAGTGGCATGGTGCCATGGTAGCTAATAAAGATAGTCATACTGGGGGCCCATCTTCTCTTCCTCCCTAATTCCTGAGAACCTGGATGGAAAAATGGCTTTTTGGAATATCTGAGCATTATGACAGGAAGAGAGTACCCCCCCAAGGAAAGGAGAGAACATTCTAAGTCACATGAACCTTGAGC
Source organism: Marmota marmota marmota (assembly GCF_001458135.2). Lineage (NCBI taxonomy): Eukaryota > Metazoa > Chordata > Mammalia > Rodentia > Sciuridae > Marmota > Marmota marmota. The sequence continues at coordinate 329,974 of NW_026000103.1, forward strand.
CAATGAAATATAAAAAGAGAAGTGAAGTTCCTAGTTCAGGAAGACAGATAATCTCCCTCTTTCATCTCTTCTTCCTCCCAATATTTCATTAAAATGACAGTAAGTCAATTATTAGAGAGTAGAGTCAGGAGATAGAGTCTAATGAGTATGAAACAAGAAGTAGAGGTTTAAGTGTATCATTTTAATCCATATTTATTCCCTTTAGTGTTTTAGAATATTATCAAGTATCAATGAAGAATGAAAGTAATATAACTATTTCCTTTAGGACTGCATTCAGCTCCAAGTAACAAATCACCTTATTAGAGCAGATTCAACAGAAAGGGGTTTATTTTCTCAACCTACAAAAGATTGAGATGTAAGTAGTCTGGGCAGGCCAGCTTTTCAACAGAGGAGACTGGGTCTTGGGTGCTCCCTTTCTGCTCTGCCATTTTTATAGTGTCACTATTAGATTTATCAACTCACGGCCTTTACCTGGCTGCTGCACCTGCAGGCATTGCCTCCACATTTCAGCAAGGAATATGTGGGTAGTGGGGCGTGGGGACAGTACCTGTGCTGGGAGAGGAGCAACTCTGGCAGAATTCCTTCTTTTCCAAATGGAGTCTACGGTTATGGATTTTACAGCTGGACATGTTGCCTCTATCAATAAGGAAAAAGAGAGAATGGAAAATGGGTGAACATGTTAAAAACATAACATCCCACAAAATCTAAAAGAATCCAGGAGAAATGAGAAGAAATGGGCCTTGATACAAATAAACTACATTTATTATCTTTTAACATGAAGGCAAAATTATAATCTACACTGATAAATCAATCCATATGAATTGTAGTATCTTATTTAGAATTATGGGGTTTACCATAAATAGTAAAAGAAAAGAAAGAAAGTAAAAAATAAGTTCCTCTGTAATTGGAAGGGAAGATGGTGAAATGGGAGAGGATTTCTCTTATTTAATTACACTGTTTTGATTTTTTTAATGCTGTGTGTGTGTGCATGTGATGTGGTTATAATTATTAGAAAGAGAGGAAAATATGAACCTACTTCAAGCAGGTGAAATAGGATAGAATTGTCATAAATATACTTAAGAGCTAGCATAGAGTCTACGCTTAGTATATTTCAACAAATATTTGTGAGTAAAAATAGTTTGTTTATAAAAGTATTTTCAATTAAAAAGTAAAACTAAATATTTATATATACTCCAAAACATAAAAAATAACCATAAAGTAATGGAAGTTAGAATATATGATGATCTTCCATTTGGTGTGAGTTAGCTAGGGCTTTTGGTTGTGGCCAATCTATGTCGAAAAGAGCCAAATATTTTAATATTGGCTTTCTGTAATTTGCTAAGATTCTGGTATCTTAAAAGAACCTCTCCATCTATTATCTTATGCCTAAAATTCAGCTGTCAAAGTGTCTTCGTTTTGTCTCAAAGGTTTGTGAATCAGTTTAAATGTTTGAGATGTGTATAAATGAGAATGCTCATGCTTGGCTCTGGATCCTAAGAGCTGGTTCTGATAAGTCTTAGGGGAAGGAATTTGAAGGCATAGAGAGGATGGCATAAGGGGACACAACCAAAGTGGAGAAAGAGTAGGCATAGAGAAGGATCAAAAACCAAACTTTCATCATTTTGACAGCAACAAAGAGTCAAGGAATGTTTATCTCTACTGAATTAGAAAAGTAAGTTCCTTTAATGTTCTTTTTTCTCCCTTTTCCTATCTCTAAAATGAGAATGAAAATACCCACTATAAATTTATTTTAGAAGAATTTTTTGAAAGATGTAGGAAACTATATGTCTATCCATGAGCCTTGAAAAGCAACTAATCATCATTGACTTCATGCTTTGAAGATAACAAATGTCCAACATTAGTACAAAAAATAGGCATTAAACGCAAAGTAATATAACTTTCTGGTCATATTATTTGGGATATTCAAATACTTAGCAACTGGTATGACAGTGGAAGGCAATAGTAAACAACTTCCAAAGCCTTAAAACTCTGCATTCTCTTTGACTTGGCATTCATGTTTCTAGAATTTTATAGGAAGAAAATAATTAGTCAGATTTTTGAAAAGTTTTTAAGCACAAATATGTATTGGTTCAGATTTTGTAATACCCCAAATGTAAGAGGAAAATATAACTTTCTAACCATAGAAGATTAATTAAGTAAATTTTGCCACAATTTTAAAATGAAATACTCTATATCCATTAAAAATAATTATGCTACATCTCTATACATAGACTGAGAAGTTATTCTATAGCCAATACACTAAGTATGGGGATGAATTTAAAAATAACATGTATACTATAACCCATTTTGTGAGAAATATATACAGACACATATAAAATAAAGCCTAGAATTAATCAACTAAAATGGTAAAATAGTAAATTGACTCTAAGATTGATGAATAGATTTATTTCTTCTTTGGCCTTTTTCTGAATGATTAACACATTCAGTAGCAGATAATGAGTTTTGTAACCATTTAATACTAATAAAGCTATCTCAGTTTTGAAGTCTGAAATATATGGTCTCCAGCCTTATCACAGTCCTAATGAGTCATTTGCCCTAGCTGCATCCTGACATTCCATTTACTACCCCAGGCCCCTGACGACGAAATAACTGAGAACATGAAAATAAGCTGTACTTGATAGAGCAATAAGCCCCAATTTAATTTCTGAGATTCACATAATGGTAGTATTTTATACCTCAATGTAATCTTAAAAAATAATTACCCACTCATAAACCTTTATCATTAGTGGAAGACGCACTAGATTGGGATTTAAGCAGCTTCAGTACTTTTCCCTTCTCTGCTGGTAACTTGTTTGGGCAAATTGTTCTGCAGGACTTCTTAGGAGCCCACTGGGGACTCCAGAGGCTTGTGCCTACAGGAATTTTACTTCTTTCAATTCAAAGATTTAATTTCTTATCTGGTTTTATACTCTCCTTATGATTATAATTGAATATAAAGGACTTTTCATGCTGGTTTTTATAGATCTAAAACAGAGGTCTGGATTTAAAAACATAGGTAGATTTGAATCCTTTCTCCAACATTAATAAATTGTGAAGCCTTGGACAAATATCATAACTTTTTGGAGGTTTGTCTTCATCCCTTTAAAAATGGGCTAATCAAATGATCTCCCTTTTAAGATGTGAAGAAGGGGATATTGCATCTAAATCCCTTGGCACAATTTTTGAACATGAGGAATACTTGACAAATGTTAGCTTTTGATATCATTTGCTACAGCATTTACTCACCTCTAAAGATTAAGCCCTGAGTAGTAAGAGAATATGTAAGATTGAAAAGAGGAAAACTCAAGTTTTGTTAAACACAAACAAATTACGTGTTAATAATATGTAGGACTATATTGAACTGATGGGAAAAAAGAAGAGATGATTGAATACCCAAAAATTTCTGGGTACCATCAAAGGTCTTAAAACACAAAAACTTACCAGTCATCTTATCATTAGTAAGAACAATTTGTTTTAAATTGTTTGACAGCAATCACAACTTAGAATATTCAAATGAAATCAGTTCTTCATTTCATAGTAGTAGTTCAGCAATGATTTAATTCAAGTGTCTATTTCAGTAGAGTTTACCCATTTCCATTTAAAAGTCTTCCTTAATACACTGCCTTTAAACAGTTTTAATATCCAGGCTCATATAAAGATTGCCTGTGATTTTAGATAAACACAGATTTTTTTTAAGCTGCACTTGAAAGTGTTCTTGTAATTTAACCCCCAAATTCTGCATTTGAAAGGAGAGTAGGGGATTTACCAAATATGTGATGAGGAATCATGTTTTCATGTCCTTTCATTTGGCAGGAACTCTTGTTTCAATTGAAAACATTCCCTTACCATTACAGAAACCCAGAGGGCAATCATGAGTTAAGACCTGGAAAATAAAACTGAGAGGAAAGCCTGGAACAACATGTGGTTGTCATTTTCAGGGCCACAGAGAGGGGAAGTGGTTTTCCACTGTCAGCTAGCAGAGACGGCCACATGCCACACTAATACGGAGGGCAGACAGTCAAAGCACAAAGACATGGTGCCATTCCTTTTTTACCCGTGGAGAGGCAGGTGCCTGCTGGCCTTGCCATTAGGACTGCTTAGTTGGGATCTTGATGCTGTATTATTTCAGAGATAATGGTTTTCTGTTTACATTTGTGATCTTAGAACCTCTGTGAAAGATGTGGCCATCTTACTTGCTTAAGATTCTCTTCCATAAAGATGTACACTATAGGGAGGCTAAGCTTATGGCTCAGAGGTAGAGTGCTCACCTCGCATGTTTGATCCTCAGCACCACATAAAAATAAATAAATAGAGATAGATAAATATATATATATATATATATATATNATATATATATATATATATATATATATATACACACACACACACACACACACACACACACACACACACTATAGGACTTCCCCAAGACCACAGTTAGTAGTTCAGTTGGAAATCTCTATCCCTGAATTTTCCTTCTTAGAAACTGTTGTCTATCCATGACAAAAAAAAAAAAAAAGTGGTGTGTTTGACAATTCCAGCTTGTAAAAACTGTGACCAAACTGTAGAAATTACGATGTCAATCTTCCAATCTCCTCTACAATGTGTGCTCACCTTTCCTGCCTTTCCTTTTAGTCTGCCCTTACCAGCTGCAGACTTAAATCCTGCTTCATCTGTGCTCAAGCAAACAAGACACATATCTTAATATTTACCTGGAAAGCAAGTCACTCTCTTCCATCCAAAGCCAGACATTGTTAGCTGATTATGGCACACTTTCTGCCTGGCCCCAGGTGAAGCCTCAGAATCCTTCTCCCTTCCAACTGAGTTTGGATGAAACTTCACTGTTGCATCCATGTGAGAGCACAGCTCTCTAACACTGTACCTCTTTTATCCCATGATGTTGCCTCTGTCAGTTGTACAGTCCTGGGTGAATTTGTTATCTATTCTGATATTCACTTTCCTTCACCTGTAAAGTGAAGGTCAAGTACTCACATTAAGTCTGTAGTAACATAATGTATAGAAACACACTAGACAAACATAGAATAATTGTTATATTCAAAACTAGCTTTCTCCTTCAGAAAACTCTGTACTGTCTTATGCTTATAGTAGTGCACAATGCCAATGCACAATTTGTTTTCAATAAGTGTTACCCACTCCGCCCTCCCTCCTTACTCACTCCTAGTAACATTACCCACTCAGCAGTGTTGGGGTTCACCGTGCACTTGAGTGCACTATAACTTGCTCCAGTTACATTACAAAGCACAGCATCTCAAGTAAGGATTTTTAAATAATATCTTGATTGGTTTCACACTCACTAACCCATAGATCTCTACAACATTCTTTTCCTTACAGAGGAGAAAACCTGGAACTATGTGTGTCAACAGCAGAGGTAGTCAAGCCTTCCTCTCCCTCAGAAGAGAATGGTAACCGTGTCACCACTGCCATTGCCGCTGATAGTGGTGATAATAAACACTGATTATTTCCTCCATGCCAGTCACAGATCTGTTATCTTTATAACAATCATATGGGATATTATTATTATTTATTTATTTTGGTGTGTGGGGGGGTGTGCCTGGGATTGAACTCAGGGGTACTCAGCCACGGAGCCACATCCCAGCCCTTTTTTGGTATTTTATTCCGAGACAGAGTCTCATTGTGTTGCTTAGAGCCTCGATTTTGCTGAGATTGGCTTTGAACTCACGATCCTCCTGCCTTAGCTTCCGGAGCTGCTGGTATTACAGGCATGTGCCATGACTTCCAGCCAACCTTATGTGATATTATTATCTTCACCTTAGAGATGAGGAAATTAGCACAGAGAGGTGAAACAACTTACCAAGGTCAAGCAACTATTAAGTAGGTCATGGAACTATCGTGTGAGGATTCAAACCCAAGCACATATTCTTGTCTTAACATATTCCTGCTGTGGGTGGTAGCACACTCCTGTAATCCCAGTGACCCAGGAGGCTGAGGCAGGAGGATCATGAGTTCAAAGCCATCCTCAGCAACTTAGCAAGTCCCTAAGCAACTTAGTGAGACCCTGTTTCTTTTTTTTTTTTTTTTCTTTTTTTTTAATATTTATTTTTTTGTTTTAGGTGGACACAATATCTTCATTTATTTATTTTTTTTTATTTTTTTTATTGGTTGTTCAAAACATTACAAAGCTCTTGACATATCATATTTCATACATTTGATTCAGGTGGGTTTTGAACTCCCAATTTTACCCCAAATACAGATTGCAGAATCACGTGGGTTACACATCTACATTTTTACATAATGCCCTATTAGTAACTGTTGTATTCTGCTACCTTTCCTATCCTCTACTATCTCCCCTCCCCTCCCCTCCCATCTTCTCTCTCTACCCCATCTACTGTAATTCATTTCTCTCCTTATTTATTTTCCCATTCCCCTCACAACCTCTTATATGTAATTTTGTATAACAATGAGGATCTCCCTCCATTACCATGCAATTTCCCTTTTCTCTCCCCTTCCCTCCCACCTCATGTATCTGTTTAATGTTAATCTTTTCTTCCTGCTCTTCCTCCCTGCTTTGTTCTTAGTTGCTCTCATTATATCAAAGAAGACATTTGGTATTTGTTTTTTAGGGATTGGCTAGCTTCACTAAGCATAATCTGCTCTAGTGCCATCCATAAAGGGCTGGGGATGTAGCTCAGTGGTTAGGTGACCCTGGGTTTAATCCCTGGTTCAAAAACAAACAAACAATCTTGCTTCCTGTTTCTCTGCCCTTCTTGAGGAATTTGTAGGATTCGTGTCAAACACAGTGGGGTCTCCATGAAGGATGTGTTGATGGCAGGATGGAGCCACATCCCATCTTTCTTCTTTGAGCCTCTGTCCTTTACCTATAGGACTGGTTGAGGGCTGTCCAGGTGTTGCCCAACTGCCCTGCCCAGGAAATATATACTTCAAAGCATGATTGGGGCTTTTATATATGGGAAATTGTTGATAGCTGTGGAAATATAAAGGGATATGTAAAATTATGAATATGAAAACAGCAGTCTCTTCTTTTTGTTGCTGTTTCTCTATCACTAATACTTAACACAGGGTCCTACACACGGTCAGTCTTCATTAAAATTAGGAGAAATGAGGGCTGTTAACAGTTTGAGTTGCTAACTCATAGAATGTGGAGGGATCACAGCAGTCAGTCAGGAGTGGGTCCATATGATGGTATTTGATCATCACAAGAGCAACTAACACTCATGGAACACTGACAGTATGCTAGGCTCTGTCCTAAATGCTTTGCAGGAATTGGCAAAGAACTGAGACCCACAGGAGTTAAATAACCCACCCCAGATTGTAGGGGGTAGAACTGGCTCCAGCAATGGCACTTTGATTTCTTCTGCTTAATTATTGCTTAGGGGAAAAGAGGAATGCCATGCATAGAATGAGGTACACACCTAAATGGAAAAACAAGAGACAAAAGACAAACTTCACACATACTCCCAATTTTTATTTTGACAAGAAAAAAAAATTCTAACAAAAATCTCAATGCATATAATGGCGTTAGAAGGACTGTGAAATGCAATTTTGTGACAAAATACAATTAGCTAAAACAAAGCCTTGTAAACCAAATTAAAAATATCTAAATGAGTGTTTCTCCAAGTGTCATACTAGACTGGAACAGGGACAAGCCGCATACCTAGATAAAGGAATAGGCTCTGCATAAAAAATGCAAACTGGAGCAAGAACATTCACAGCTTTCTTTTTACTAAACTGGTGTTTGATCTTTCATGGAAAATCATTTATATCCATCACAATTCTAAAATTGAACATGCATATCGCTGTCTACGGATGGTGTAATGTTTTTGTTTATGATCGAAATGAAAATGAAAAGCAGAAAAGATTATGACAAAGAAGGGGCTTCCTGAATCTCATGCAAGAACAAAGTTCCTGCAGATACATAAGCTTAGAGATGTGCAATTTCTGCCATTAGAGGCGATCTACATGCAAACTGTCTCTTGGGGAAGAAGCCGCTTTGTGGGGGGATTGCCATGACTGGTCTGCCTTCAGGAGTGGCCTAAGAGCAGCTTCTCACCACCACTGCCTTCTCTCTCGACTGTCATTTTCAAAGAAGCAAAGGCAACTGGGAAATTTTACAACACTTTATCAGCCAGTAGAGAAGACATCCCACTTTTCTTCTTTGAGTCTCTGTCCTTTACCTGTAGGACTGGTTGAGGGCTGTCCAGGTGTATCTGGAGCAGGAAATCAGGCAGGAGAGCCATTTTCCCTCTCACAGAGAGAATATCAAACTTGGACTAAAGGATTATTTCCGAGGAATTCATGACGATTTGCAAGATAAGAAATATAAGCAACCGTGCCTAGGAGGTCCTCCATTTAGAAATCCAAAGTTCTCTTCTATTTATTGAACAATTCACAAAGAAGACCCATGACCAAGAAATAAGATTTAGTTACTAGTATCATTTTAGATGTCTCTTCAAAAATCTATTTGATATTTCTAAGCAATTTTTAATTTCTTTTTGTGAATTAGGGTATTTCCAGTCAATTTTCCAGATAAATAAGGTTATTCTTATCATCAAATCCTAATTTATTAATGGACTTATTATAAACTAATTAACTTTAATATTGAAACACTAAATTATATTGATGGTTTCTATATAAAAATATTATATTAAAATTAAATATATCTTTTGTTTTATATTGAGTCTCTTCTAAATTTAATATTTTTATAGCTTTGCCCAAAGAATGATCTCTAGACTGCTTTCTTTGACAAAGAAAATATTTATTTAAATCTCACTACACAGGAGAAAAATTATCTTTTAAAAGCAACCAGATGATAGCAAGGTAGCCCGATAAAGAAGATTATGTCTATGATTAAAAAATTGGTTGATTGCTTGTTTTGTTGTCTTTTTTTTCTTTTTCCCCAGTGCTGGGGATTGAATGCAGGTCTCACACAAGCTAGGCAAGTGCTCTACCACCACTGAACTATACCCCCAGCCCAGCCCCCAAATCTGGCATTTTCTGTTCTCAGTGAGACCTAAACTTGCCCTAGGAAGTAACACTCTGGCCCCTGGCCCAATCTTGATTATGGCCACCTGATAATCAGGATGTTTTATGTGATTTCCTAAGAGAATAAGAACAAAGGAAGGCAAGGGAACAACAATGATCCCAACTAAGGAAAATTGAAGGAAAGATGGTGTCTTGGTCTGAGGCACTATATCAAGAAACTGTAGACTGGGTACTTACAAGTCCAAAATCAAGGCGCAGACAGATTCTGCACCTGGCAAGGGCCTGCCTCCTGGTTCATAGGGGGGGCTGCCTTTATGCTGTGTCCTCACAAGATGGAAAGGGCAAAAAGCTCCTTTAGGTCTTTTTCAATTAGCTTAGACACTAATCCCATTCATCATCACCACCTAATCACGCCAAAGGGCCCCACTTCCTAATACCATCACCTGGGGGAGTTTAACATATGAACTTTAGGGAGCACAAACATTCAGGCCACAGCAGGAAAAAAGGGAAGACAGAAATTCCCGAGATGTATTCCTACCATCTCTCCCATCTTGGCCTCACAAAAAGCCCCTGACAATGGTCACTCCCTCTCCTTAGACTTCCTGTGAACTGGTCCCTGGCTAAGTTCCCCACCTAAGCCCACCAACAATAACTCGTAACTCATAACTCCTCAGTGTGTATATATTCAGGTTGGCTGTAAGACTGTAGCTTGGGACCACATTCTCAATATCACAAATTATTCAGTATTTTAGTTTTTTTAAATTTTCATGTTTCTAGGTGGAATTGGGTATAACTAAATTCGATTTTAAAAATGGAATGAAAAGATTCTCTTCACTGGTGAGAGTGATTAAGGAACAATATGACTGCTTAGTTAACAGTCTTTTCTTTACACAGGAAACCAATGCTTTACAGTGGAGGGTGTAACTTTCTATGGGTAAGGTTTGAATTTAATGTAATATTAATAACATCATTAAAGAATGCTCCAAGAACTCCTTTTAGAAAATGAAGAAATATTTCTGAAATGTTGTACTTATGTATTATGGTCTTACTAAGTCTTAGTCCCATGTGCTTTCTTTAGCATTTGAACCCGGTCATTGATGCTCCAATGTTAAACAATTTCCCCATGTATTTCCTCTTTATTCAAGAGCAACTCTGTCTAGAAGCATTTTCTGCAGCAAATGAAATGTTCTCTTTACTGTTCAATATAGTTAGACAGAAGCTACATGGCTATTGAACACTTGGAATTTGCCTGGTAAGAATGAGAAATTTATTTTAAAATTTTATTTCATTTTAATTAATTTAAATCTCAATAGCACATATAGCTGTGGCTATCACATTAGACAGCCCGATTCTACATTCCCAGGGTTTCTTGGGTAAGAGGGAGGACATGGGGAAAGGCAACTTCCTCAGCCATATTGGTCTATTCTTGATATAGAACACAATGTCCCCTAAAAGTATGTATCATTTTCTTAGCCTGAAGTGAACCTTTGAGTCAGGCATTTCCTGATCACCCCATATCGCTGAAGACATTTACACCCTACACTATCTTGCTTCTGTATTTATCACCATCTGACAGATAATGAATTTTTGATATTTGTGTAGCACCTGTCTTCTCTCAACAGAACATAAGCTCCAGGAGGACAGGAATTTTTATGTACTTTATTCAGTTACCTACATACACATGCATATACATACATCTGTCTACACACACAAATGAGTGGCCATGCACAGTAAGTGTGGCCCACATACCTGTTGTGTGACAGGTACTGGACAATTATTGACCTGACTGCCTCTGTTAAGAATAGTTGTGCCCACAGCAAACTGTGACCAGATAGATTGTTCAGTGACTAAAATGTTTTGAGAAGCTCTCAAGCCCAGGAAAGGATTCTATAATTTGGAACACAAATTTGAAAATCATTTATAGAACAGAAAATACAGTATGGTTGAATTCTCAGGTTTATTTAACAGCTACTATAGACATATTATGAAGACCTTTGTAGGCTACTATAGAGCAAACTATTCTGCAACAAATGGATATGGCTTTATTTCATCATAAGTTCTTTCTCCCTAAGGCAAAGGGGTCCAACTACAGCTGTGCATTAGAATCCACTCTAGAGCTTCTTAAAAATGTGTATTTCAACTCCCCACCTCTGATTTCCATCATTTCTAGAGATAAGAAACAAGAAATGAAAACCACTGCCCTACACAGAAAAACTCATCTTTTCAAAAGACAAGATTGGGCACCGGGTTTGGTCTCATTTTTGGCATCCATGAATTCTTTCCTCTTCCCTCAAGATACTGTTTGGCATGTTGCCTCATGCCCAAATACAACAACACAAGTTTTCTGAGCTTGAGCATTGGCACCCCACCAACCCTGTGACAGACTGGCCTTTCCTCACACTTCCTTGTTTGGGATGCCTTCTTCAGCACTTTGTCTTTGTCACCTGCCTGTGGATGACAGTTCTGAATTCCCTGCTTTGAGTTAGTGATTCTCAAAATTTAAGTGCATGATAACCACCTATGGAGTTTGTTGAGCCAGTTTCTTGGGTTCTACTCCCAGAGGTTCAGGGTCAGCGGATTCAATGGAACCTATGTTCCAGCAAGCCTACAAGGGAAGCCAATGCTGCTGAGGCTCATGCTTCAAGAACCACTACTTAGCCAGGAGTGGTGGTGCATGCCTGTAATCCCAGTAATTCACAAGGCTGAGGTAGGAGGATTGCAAGTTTGAGGCCAGCCTCATCAGTTTAGTGAGGACCTAAGCAATTTAGTAAGATCCTGTCTCAAAATTTTAAAGAAATAAATAAAGATTAAAAGGGCTGGGGATGTTGTTTAGTCATTAAGTGCTCCTAGTTTAAATCCTCAGCATCAAAAAACAAAAACATTGTTCTCCCTTTGATGTTCATGAAGCCGCAAGGGGAGTGCCTTTTAACACAGGGTTCTGATTCAGTGTATCTGGAATGGGGCCTAAAATCCTACATGTCCAATGAGGGTTCCAGTAATGTCTGCTGTTGCTGATTTTTGAATACCCGGGATTTCAGGGCTTTCCTCTGGAATAAATGGAGAAAATAAAGAGAGGAGAAATGGCTCAACATGAACCTGGGTTTATTTGGGACAAACCTGCAGAGAGAGGCCAAGTGGAGACTGAGACTCATGTTCTGCTTACAGCTCAGAGTAGTTATAGGGGCATGAGGGAGGGGGGAATTTTTGTGGTTAGGCTGTTGCTAGGGGATTGTCAGGGAAGGATCATTTTGGTCACTGTTCTATGTCAAACCAGGTGTCTTCAGGATTCCAGTGCCAGATAACAATTTCCTTTCATTGTGTGAGGGAATATTGTCTGGGGTTTAAGGCAGGCTGAGTCAGAGTGACTAAGATGACTATTCTAAGATGGGGATATGTTTCAAATTTGTGTTGCCTGTGTCAAGTTCTAACTAACACCCCCACGGTCACCTAGCAGCTTGGTGAGTACAATTGGCCACATCTTCTTTCTATCAGTATTGTGGGTTGCATTATGCCCTTCCCCCAAAATGATAGGTGAAGTCCTAACCCTGAGAACCTCTGTGTAAAGTTATTTGGAAATGGACTCTTTGCATAAATAATCAAATTAAAAGGAGGTCATACTGGATGAGGGTGGACCCTAAGCCAATGATAGAGGTCCTTAAAAGACAAGGAAAATTGGTCACAAGTATACAGAAAACTCCATATGAACACAGTACAGAGATTAATGTATCTACCAATCAAGAAATGCCAAGGATTGCCAGCAGCCACCAGAAGCTAGGAAGAGTGAAGGAAGACTCATCCCCTAGAGTCTTCAGAAAGAAAGTGGCCCTGCCGACATCTTGCATTTGGAGTTCAGGCCCCCAGAACTGGAAAACATGAAGTTTTGTCTTTTTAAGCCTCCGAGTTCCATGGTACTTTATTACATCAGCCCTAGGAAGCTAACACAATGTCACTTGGTTCACATGGCTCAGTGACCACATACTGACCAGAGCCACCTTGAACATGACATTCTCCCACACTCCCCTAGTTTCCCATATTCCTCAAGTTTTCCATTTGCTGATCTAGGTCACCACACTAAAAGAGAAGACATCTTCCTGATTCCGCCCCCCCCCCTTTTTTTTTTTTAATGGAGAGAAAACCATTTCTGAGAAAAGCCCACTGCTTGGAGATGTCACACCTGGGAGTAATCAATTGTTTTTGTGATCACTTAGTTCTTCCACCTTTCAAATGCTTTCTTTGCTAAATCAAGAGTTAAAGCCTCTCCTGGCACACATCAAAGGCTGTGTATAGCTTCAGCAATATCTCACAGGCATTTCAAAATCTCTGAAAACTTTTGTTTATTTGTCAGTGAGTTTAATAGAGAACATATGCCATATGTAGTTTATAAGATTTAAGAATTAACAGATAATAAAAGACAGTAGTGAAATTAAAGTAACAATAATTTGGTGTTTTAAAAAATATTATTTTGAGAGCTATTGCAAATCCTACCTATAGTGACTCAGGACACATACCTTGATTAATTTCTACTACAACAGTCAGAAATCCATGCTGGGGTATTGGATAACAAAGAACAGAACGTATTTAAGAAGTTCTGTTTCCTAACTCTGAGAGATAATTAAAATCTGTGGGAATGTATCTAAATAAACTTAGGTTTCTAAATTCTTGAACCCAGAGACCTATGACTTCAACAAGTCAAGGTGGAGACAGAAAGTATATGACTTGGGTCAGAAAGTCTGGCTCGAAGTATGTACCAGGTCTGGATATCTAGTTCCTCTGAGGCTTAGTTTTCTTAAGTTTACAGCTAGGTCAATAATAGCTATCCCCCTCATTAGGAAGATCAAATAAGATACAGTAAATATAAAGATTTAATAAAGTATTTAACACATTGTGAACCTTACATCTACCAAAAATACACTTAAAGGCAATTCAAGAAACTGCTATTGCAGGTTTTTGACACTTAAATTTCTTAAACCATAATGAAACCTAATTGATTACAACATATTTATTTAATAAACAAGTTGACAGTTAAGAATGACTATCTTTATTTCACCCAAACTATTCAGAAAGAGGTGATACCTATCACACGAGGAAAAAGTTAACATGTCCATCTCTAGTGTTTAACAGCAAAATTATTTTAGCCCCAAGATGAGCCTGCAATACTTATAAATTACATACTTTAATAATTTAATAATTTCAGCTGTAATAGTGTGTCAAGCACACTATTCCCACAGCTGTGCTGGACGAGCAAATGGGTTAATTCACATAAAGTATCTGGAATAGCGACAAGAAACAGTTAACTCTCATGTATTTAGCTATCATTGGTATTGTTGTAATTAAATGTATTTGATTTTGATCAGTTCTCATAAACTTCTGTACACACACACACACACACACACACAAAGCTGTCAAAGCATTATTTATTCTCAATCATTGCATGAATCATCCTCAATGCTGCAGTAAGCACAGAGTTCTCCCCTCTTCTGCTGAAAAAGAAATCCACGTGATCTGGCATGGACTAGAATAATTGAGCTGCCCCAGGTGTGTCTGTGGAGGCGTTCCTGGAGAAGATTGGCACTTGGGTCGAGACCATCCAATCAGCTGGGAATTCAGATGGAGCAAAAGGGCAGAGGAAGGGCAAATGATTGCTCTCTTTCCCAGAGCTGGGATGTCTTTCACATCTTTCTTCTGCTGACCTTGGATATTGGGAACTCCAGGTTCTCTGGTCTTCAGAGTCCAGGACTCCTGGGGGCCTTCCTCCACAACTGACCCTATAGGTTCTTGGGTTTTTGATCTCAGGCTGTGTCTTCTCTGTAGGTTTTTTGGTTCTGAGGCTTTGGTTGTGAACTGAGCACACTACTGGATTTCCTGTTTCTCACGTTTGCAAATGACCTATCATGGGACTTCTCAGCCTCCTTAATCAGGTAAACCAATTCCCCTTACTAAAACCCTTCTCATACCTATACACTCACGCGCTGCTTAATAATAAGATGTAGTTTTAGATATGCATCCTTAGATATATAAATATTTTTTGTTTTGTTTTGTTTTGCAAACAACACAGTGCACTTAAAATGGCTGCAGCGTCATTAGATTGCCGCAGTCTGGCTGGGCACACAATCACGAGCCACCACACAGCTTGTAGATTCAAACAGCAACTCTTTATTCCCGAACTCACACCAGCCGTATACAAACACGTTCTGGGGAAATCCACGTTCTCTCCCCAAATCCACGTTCTCTCCCAAATTCACCTCCACTGGGCATCTGTCTCCCAAAATATACTGTCTGAATCCCGTGAGAACTCAAGGGGAACTTAGGCAGCAGGATACGCCCTATTCCCAGCAGGAATAATCTTAAACCTTAAACCTGGAACCTAAACTGGGAACGCCCTAAACCCGATTATGTTAAACCGGGAACACCCTAATCCGCCCTGGTCCTTGAGCAAGGTCAACTACATTCAATGTCACTGCAAAATGTCAGCGACATGGGGTACGCTGGCAAGGAAATTGTCATACCTACTTGGCTAATGGCTCCCAGCATCTCCCCCCTTCTGATTAATTAAACAACAAGCAATGTGGCTTAAGGACCGTGCCTGGTAGGTTGTCCAATTCAACATATGGTTCTTACCCATCATCGGAAAACTGACTTTTAGGCGTCAGCCTCCTGTCTTAGGTTGATACCACTGCAATTGAATCATACCCGTCACTGACTACCGGTCCAGCATACAGCCATACTTGTGGATAGGTCTATGCACCAGTGGGGGGGTGAGGTTCTTTGCCTCACCTCTGTTGGCCTTGGTGCCAGTGGGGTAGTGAGGTTAATGTGGCTTAAGGACCGTGCCTGGTAGGTTGTCCAATTCAACATATGGTTCTTACCCGTCATCGGAAAACTGACCTTTAGGCGTCAGCCTCCTGTCTTAGGTTGATACCACTGCAATTGGATCATACCCGTCACTGACTACCGGTCCAGCATACAGCCATTGGCCCCCAAATTTTAGACCATCACTAGCAGAAGGGAGGAGGATACAGAAATGCCACGACACCAAGCCAATTGACGGCTCCTTGGGAAAAATTGCATCACTGGTGACACCATCAGCAAAGATATGCCAGCACTACCACAATTAACATGGGGTGCGCTGGCAAGGAAATAAAAATTGCATCACTAGTGACACCATCAGCAAAGATATGCCAGCATTACCACAATTCGCTGCACCAAACGATAGTTACATAGTCCAGGCAAGTTCTGCAAGCAGTTCAAAGCGGAGGAATCTATCAATATGTCCATTTCCTCCCAAAATCCGTTTCCTCCCAAAGTAAGTTAACTCCTTGATTGAGCATTACTTGTTGAGTTATATTCATTGATGCATCAGTTTATACAGTTTACTGTGATAGCTATCATAGAAGCTGTAGTCTGGTTTTATCTTTGTCTTCACCGGCACTGGGATGAAGATAGGAATTCTGGCAATGATGCTAAAAAGACATTATCCTGAAAAGAATTATTAAATATAATGAAAAGGAAAGGTGAAAGTAAACAAACAGATCTGTTAACCTCCTTTAAAAACAATCCTTAACAGCTGTTTACCTAATTTAAATTAAACCATTTAAATCACGTGAAAAAAAAAAAATAATAATAATTCGGATCCATTTTTTCATGAGCGCTCCTCATATAAGAAATATGGACATACGCACATACAGACATACAACACAAAACACAAGAGTGTACACAAACGTACAACACATAAGAAAATAGTAAAGGCCTTGTAGCTTTACCTGGGTGAAATCTCCATTGCAATGTTTAAAAACTCCACAGTCAAAAAATAAAACTGATCAGAAAAACATTAACCTAGGTTTGTATGAGCTCAAAAAATAAAAATAGAACCTTATGATGTGGAAAAATGCAATAATAAAATAGCTATTGAAAAAAGCATCCTGGTTAATCACTGTCGCAGATGTAAGAATGGCCAAGCTGGAGTTCTGGATATCAGCTGTTATGGATTTGAGTCAAATCATCTTCTTTTCGATCTGTAGAAATTGTTTTAGTTAATCTCTCTGGAATCCAAATGGGCTGCTGTTCTCCCTGTGGAAAAACACAAACAGACCCCCGACTCCAGACAATCACTGGGTCAGGACCTTTCCATTGTCCTGTTAGAATATCTTTCCAAAGTACTTTAGGCTTATGTACATTTTTTGGATACATATGCCTTTCCGCAGCACTAAGTCCTGATGAATCCAAATTTAAAAAGTTTAGAGTAAAAAGGGTTATTTTAAGTTTATCTTTGGGGGATATATACCCCTTTCCAATTCCCTCTTTTTGCTTTAATAAGTATATGTCTGTATCTAATAGTTGTCTTAGCTTCTTGCATTTTCTATCTGAAATACCTTTACTTGACATTTTCAACCATTTTCTATCTTATTTCTATCTTCTAGTTTTTTTCCTAAGGTTTGTATATTTACCCTTAGTTGCCTTTTTTCCTTCTTTTTTTTTTTTTTCCTATTTTGTGGGTTTAAAATTCTTGTCTTCCTACATCTTTTCTATCTTTCTACATCTTCTTTATCTTTTTTCTTTTTAACTTTCTATACTTCTGTCTTTAAAGTTTTTCACTTTAAATTTTTAATCTTCTTTATCTAAATATCTTTTATCCTATTATCTTCCCATTTTTTAAGTAATGCCTTTAAGATTAACTAGGCTTCGAATGATGCAATAAAGCAATCTTTTTTCCGCCATGAAGGTATCTCGACCACCTTCAATTTAACCTTTTAAAGCCTTTTAATTATCATCTATACTGTACTTTTAAATGTACTTTTTCACCACCTACAACTTCACTCTTTTAAACGAGGCTTAGATTCTGTTTAAATCGCTTTAATGTTAGTTTACATGGCTGCCCTTCAACCAAAGGCTTTTTTTTTTTTTAACTCCATTGAGAAGCTTTGTCTCAATCTGCCATGTACAAATATCTTTTTCTTCTTTCTTCCTTTCTCAAGCTTTTAAAGTAAGTCTAGTTTCCTCAAAATCTTTTTAAATGGCATTTTACAACTTTTTACTTTACCACACAGAGATTATCTCATCTAGAAACATTTCTTTTTCCTTTAACCTTTTATATTAAAATATATTTCCACATCTTGAATCTTTTTCTCTCTTTTTTAACCGTTAACCCTTTTTATAAATTCACATTTTGAAACAACTCTTATAAAATTTCTGATTTAGACAAATTACTCCACTTTAATAAGATGAAAGACTTTCATGTTTTTTATGATACTATAATACTATAATTGAAACCCAACTGAAAATTCTTATACTCTTTGTATATAAATTACACATGATAGAATCTTAACACTTAGTAACCTTGTTTTAGCAAAGACACAGACACAAAGCAATATTAAACATTTTTCCATTTACCAATTTATGAAAACACACATAATGTTTAAATATATTACCTTATGGAACTTAATAAGTAAAGAGTACTTGATCTTATATTTAATGGTTGATATTTTAACACTTTAGCTTTGTAAATTAATCAGATGTCTGTAAAAACCAAGATCTTAGACAAATATAGTAAACAGAACTAGCCATCTCTTTCTTGTTGAAGAAAAATCCTTCTACAGGATACCATGATGGTCCCATTGATATACTTAATAACTCGTCTTTAAAAAGCCATGGGCTACATTTTTGTATTGTATCAACATACGTCCTAATTGTTCTTGGTCTCACTGGGGTGCCTCCTTCCTCTAACAATTTCTCTTGCTCGGAGGCGAACAACTTCAAACCTTGAGTCAACCATTTTCCCCAGTTTGCCTGAGAAAGTTCTAGGAACAGGCAACTTGAAATAAAAACAAAATAAATCAAAACAATAACACATTGTTTTTTGAAATGTTCACCCATTCTTTCTCTCTTCCTCAAGGGTGAGAAATTTCACTTACCTCTAAGCTTCAGAAGTTCCCCGTACGGGCCACCAAATGCCGCAGTCTGGCTGGGCACAAATGCCGCAGTCTGGCTGGGCACACAATCACGAGCCACCACACAGCTTGTAGATTCAAACAGCAACTCTTTATTCCCGAACTCACACCAGCCGTATACAAACACGTTCTGGGGAAATCCACGTTCTCTCCCCAAATCCACGTTCTCTCCCAAATTCACCTCCACTGGGCATCTGTCTCCCAAAATATACTGTCTGAATCCCGTGAGAACTCAAGGGGAATTTAGGCAGCAGGATACGCCCTATTCCCAGCAGGAATAATCTTAAACCTTAAACCTGGAACCTAAACTGGGAACGCCCTAAACCCGATTATGTTAAACCGGGAACACCCTAATCCGCCCTGGTCCTTGAGCAAGGTCAACTACATTCAATGTCACTGCAAAATGTCAGCGACATGGGGTACGCTGGCAAGGAAATTGTCATACCTACTTGGCTAATGGCTCCCAGCACTAGATGATAATCTTACAGGGATACCATCTTATTGTGGTCTGACATTAACTAAAACATTACTGTGTGGCACTTGACTGTCCTATCTATTTATTTCTCTGGGATCCCTCACTAGCACACACTCCAAACAATGTGAATTATTTCCCTCCCTCTGAAATACTAGAGAAAGAATATGACAATTACTTTAAAGGTAAGGAAATTAGGTTTTAAAGGGCAAGAGTACCTTACTCAAAGTCTCTTAGGTACTAACTCCAACTTGACCATTGTATTCATGTTATTTTTTAAAGATAGCTAACATAACATACTTTTTTTAAAAAGTTTTTTTTTTAGTGTAGATAGACACAATACCTTTATTTTATTTATTTATTTTTATAGGGTGCTGAGGATCAAACCCAGTGCCTCATGCCAGGCAAGCGTTCTACAACTGAGCCATAATCCCAGCCCCCATATCATACTTTTGACAATGCACCTTTATGGCTTTGTTACCACTTTAAATACTTTTCTCTCATTTCATCACCCATCTGTGTTACCTTGATTCAAACATACTCTGACCTTGTGGGGATTGCATCCTCATGACCATCTGTGACACCCCAACGCCTGTAGTATATATATTTTCTCATATACACATACAGCAGGTGCATTCACACTGCCAAGCTTCCTTAGAGGCCCGCACACCTCTAGCAGTTGAGCTCATAGCCCAGCTCCAGCCTCCCACCATGTGTGTTCAGTGTGAAATCTCATATCTTAAAGGTGCCGCTCAAATCATCAAAGCCAAATAGAATCAATGAGTTACATCAAAATCTCCAACACAGTTTGTTTCAGGGAATGCTAACAGTTTTCCTATCAGAATGTTTCTGACATTAGAGAAATTTTTTGAACACTTTGTTTTTAGAAAGGAAGAAATTTAGCCAAGCTGAGAAGACAAGGACCCATCCCTCACCTGTGCATTCCCTAGCATCCTTCCCATGATCCCATTTAAGATAGTATCTTGTCTCCATTTCTTAGATAACTTTAATCACTCATCCTTCACAACATTCTTCTCCTGGGTTTTCAAACATGCAGTCTCCTAAGTATGGAGGAAAACGTCTCTTGAAGTTTTGAATGATATCCACAATTTTCCTGGAATAAGATTCTTCACCATCTCCAAGGAGTCATTATGGGGTTACCTGCCAGCATTCTCAAGGGTAGCTGTTTCAGATAACATTAAACATGCCAGGTGGGGATGCAAAAATTCCTGTGTTCAGAAAATGAAGTGATGAAGAGGCAGTTATGCAAAAAAAATTGTGGCATAAGCTATGGTAAATAGAAAACCTGAAATGAGAATGAGCAGAGGAGTTTAAAGAATCAGGAAATGGTTAACAGCTGGCGGAGAAGTCAGGAAGATGAGGTCTGAAAAGCTTTGCCAAGCTAGATTGTAAACGGAAGGAAAGAGATGAGGCAACAGCAGTAGCAAGAGGCCTGGTGGAGGAAGAGGGCCTGCCAGTTGCATCTTGATGTGCCTTGAGGGCGGTGGACTCAATTGCTTTAATATGAAGATTTTCTCCTCAGGCTGACAGCTGCTGTGGAAAATGTAATGGTGATGGATGGCTGTCTGAGCAGCTTCAGATGTAATTAAATTAAGATGGTGGGGAAAACACATCCTTTGGAACAGAGTTTGGAATTTTAGATTAGTATGAAGACTAGCCAAAATTCTGTTTAGTAAATACCACATTCTAGAGTGCTGAAGCAATTTTTAAATTCAGCATTTGAAAAATAATTACGTTTGTGAAGACACTGTTCAGTTATTCAAGTGGACCTGAGTTCAAATCCTAGCTTTACAGCTTACTAGCCATGATAACCCTGGAGAGCATACTTCAACTATCTGTAGTCATTTATTCATCTGCAAAATGGAGATGATTGTAAATAGTATTCCCATCACAGCTGTGCTGGGTGAGCAAATGGGTTAATTCACATAAGGTATTTAGAATAGCAACAAGTAATAGTTAACCCTCATGTATTTAGCTATCATTGGTATTGTTGTAATTAAATGTATTTGATCTTGATCAGTTCTTATAAACATAAGACAATTTATTTACCTCCTTTTTACAAATGAGGCAAATCGGCTACACTAAGATCAACAAACCCCCTAGCCTTCACTTGTATACCACAGTCTAGTCTCTCAAAAGAAACGAATAAATTTTTACACCTAGGGCACTGCAATTACAAAGAAAGATAGAATTATTTTTACACACAAAAAATGAAAAGATTATTAAAATTTTTTAGCCTTGCTTTTTTACTAACCTGTATTGGGTCACATGGTTTTCAAAACTTAAAGTAAATCTAATTGTATTGAAGCAAAAGAATAACAGTAAGAGGAATAAATGTTGATATGTGATGAAATACCCAAATTTATATCATTCATAAGCAGCCCTACTCTCTAAGATGCCTTGAGAGATCTACAAGCTGAGTATAAGCAGAGCAGCACATTAATACCGAGGTTTTGCATATGAAACACCAAGGACAGAATTTTCATGATTCCATTTTGAAGTCACAACACTCCTGTCCATTCTTAAATGCATATTCTGGCTTGTTGAATGTACAGGGAAATTCAGTTACAAATTTAAATTTCCCTTTGAAAATTGACGGGAATATAACACCCATTATAATATAGAAATTGAAATGAAAACAAAGATGCATAATCTGTATCAATGGAGGAGATTAAGAGAAAAAAATCCGTAAGCATTGAAATATACCAAATAATTGCAATTTTGGAGTAGATGCAATTCTCTTTCTGTATGCAAACTAAAGACAGGAATAATCAAATATTTCAAAGATCAAATGGAAAATATTGGGGGGGGAGAATAAAGAGGGACCATGAACAACACAACACTTGCCTGGAGGGAGGTCCTAAGCAAAATATAGCAATAATGCATTCATACATATCAAGGTCTCATTTCAAGAATTCTTTACTTTAAATTTTTGAGACACTTGTACACCATATGGTATTACAACACATGTATAAAATGTGTAGTGATCAAATCATGGTCATAAGCCTTTCCATCTCTTGAAATCATTTCTATTGGAATTTCATACTCTTCTGGTCATTTTGATACTTATAGATTGTTTTAATCAATAGTTACCCTACTGTTACAGAAAAAAACAGAACTGGTCCTTCCTCTCAGTATTTTGGTGCCCCTATGACTTTTCTCCCCCACTCCCACACTGCCTTCCCAGTCTCTAGTGACCACTATCTCATTGTATTCCTCTGAGATTGATTTATTAGTTTCCACAAATGAGTGACAATATGTAGCATTTGTCTTTCTGGGTCTGGCTTATTTCATTCACCATAATGACCTCTCTTTCCACACATGTTGCTGCAAATGTCAGGGTTTTGTTATTTTGTATGGCTGAATATTCCATTGCATATATACACATTTTCTTCATCCACTTGTGGGCATCTAGGTTGATTCTGTATTTTAGCTATTGTGAAGAGTGCTGCAATAAAAATGGTAGTGTTAGTGTCTTTGGTATAATGATATCATCTTCCTTACATATATTCCCAAGAGTAATTGCTGGTTCATGTGGTAGTTCTAATTTTAGGTTTTTGTGGGGGTTTTGAGGGATTTCCATAATGTTTTCCATAATGGATATAGTAATTTACATTCCCACAAACAGTGAATAAGAGTTCTGCTTTCTTCACATCTTCACCAACATTTGTTATTTTTTTGTCTTTCTGGCCATTCTAACTGGGGTGAGATATCATCTCATTGTGGTTGTGATTTGCATTTCCCTAATAATTAGTGAGACTGAGCAATTTTTTTCATATTCTCATTTTCATGTCCTCTTTTGACAAATGTCTGTTTACTTCTTTAGCCCATTTATTTGACTTTCTTTTTTGGTGTTCAAATTTTTGAGATATTTGTATTCTAGATATTATTCCCATGCTTTATGTTGTCTCCTGATTCTATTGACTAGCTCCTTAGCTGTGCAAAAGTTGCTTCATCTGATACAATCCCTTGACTATTTTACTATTTTATTCCCTATTCTGTCACCTGTACCTACATAAAAAAAAAATCATTGCCTAAACCAATAAAGTATATCCCCATGTTTACTCATAGATTGCATGGTTTCAGGTTTTACATTTAGGACTTTGATCCATTTTGAATTAATTTTTGTGCATGGTGAGACAAAGGGATCTAGTTTAATTCTTTTGCACATGGATATCCAATTTAGCTTGCCCATTTTTTTTTTTTTTTTTTGAAGAGACCATCTTTCTCCACGGTGTCTTGGCACATTTGTCAAAATTGGTTGGCTGTATGAAGATGGACTAGTTTCTGGGTTCTCTATTCTGCTGTTCTGTATGTCTGTTTTTATGGCAGTATGATGCTTTGGTTATTATACTTTTGCAGTATGTTTTGAAGTCAGGTGTTGTGATGTCCCCATTTTTGCAGTTTTTGTTGTTGTTCAGGATAACTCTGGATATCCTGAGTCTTTTGTGGTTGTACAAGAATTTTAGGATTTTTTTCTATTTTTGTGAGAAAAGCTATAGGTATTTTTATGAGAATGGCATTGACTCTGTAAATCTATTTGGGTAGTATGGTTATTTTAACAATATTCTTCTCATCCATGAATAGGGAATATCCTTCCTTTTGTGTCTTCTATAATTTATCTCATCAGTGTTTTATAATTATATTGTTGATCTTTCACTTTCTTGGTTAAATTTATTCCTAAGTATTTTATTTTTGTAGCTGTTGTGAATGGGATTGCTTTCTTAATTTTTTTCAGCAAGTTCATTATTGATAGTGTACAAATAAAGAGAAGCATTTTTACATATCTTGATTCCTGCAACTTTACTGAATTCATTCAAAAGTTTTAACAGTTTTTAATGGAGTATTTAAGTTTTTCTATGTATAGAATTATCTACCAACATGAATAATTTTAACTTCTGTTTGTTTGGATGCTCTTTATTTCTTGTCTAATTGCTCATGTTAAGATTTCCAGTACCGTATTAAATAATATCAAAAGTGGGCATCATAAAAAAAATGGACATCTTTTTCCCAATCTTAGAGGAAATGCTTTCATCTTTTCCACATTCAGTATTGACTATGGGTCTTTCATATATACACTCTTTATTATTTTAGGTATATTCTTACACACCTAATTTGTTGAGTTTTTATCATGAATAGATATTGAATTTTCTTGAATACTTTTTTCTTGTATATATTGAAATAATTAATTATATGTTTTTTGTCTTTCATTCTGTTGGTATATTGTATGATACTATTAACTTTCATATGTTGAATCATTCTTGCTCCCTAGGATGGATCCCATTTAGACATGACATATGACCTTTTCGATTATACTGTTGAATTTTGTTTGCTAGTGTTTTGTTGAGAATTTTTACATATATATTCATCAGGTATATGGGTGTATAGTTTTCTTTTTTAGTTGTATCTTTTTCTGGTTTAGGTATCATGATAATGCTGACCTCCTAAAGTAGTTTGGCAGAGTTGCTTCCATTTCAGTTTTTTGAAATAGTTTAAGAAGAGTTGGAATTAGTTTTTCTTCAAATGTAGAATTCAACAGTAAAGCCTTCAGATCCTAGACTTTTTTTGGGGGGGGGGGCATGTTTTTGTCAGCTCTTTCACTACTGTGACTAAAGGACCCAACCAGAACAATTATAAAGGAGGAAAGGTTTATTTAGAGGCTCACAGTTTCAGAGGTCTTAGTCCATAGAAGGTCAGTTCCATTCCTCAGGTCTCAAGATGAGGCAGGACATCATGATGGCGGAGTGTGGCAGAGAGAAGCAGTTCACATGGTGATCAGAAAGCAGAGAGCTCTCCACTTGCTAGATACAAATATATACCCCAAAGCCACACCCTACAACTTTAGTTACCACTCAATTAATCGCCCTCAGGGAATTAATTCACTGCTTGGCTTAAGACTCTCACAACCCAATTATTTCTCCTCTGAACCTTCTTTTCTTTTTTTTTTAAGACAGAGTGAGAGAGAGAGGAGGGAAAGAGAGAATTTTAATATTTATTTTTTAGTTCTCGGCGGACACAACATCTTTGTATATGGTGCTGAGGATCCAACCCAGGCCGCACACATGCCAGGCGAGCACGCTACCACTTGAGCCACATCCCCAGCCCTCTGAACCTTCTTGCATGGTCTCACACGTGAGCTTTTGGGGGACACCTCACATCCAAACCATAACATGGCATGTTTTAAATAACAGTTTCAATCTGCTGACCATCATGAGTCTGCTTAGTTTTTCTTGATTTAGTTTTGGTAGCTTTTGTATGTTCAGGAATTTATCCATTTCTTCTAGGTTTTCCAATTGATCAGCATATAATTGTTCATAATAGTTTCTTATGAATCTGTGTATTTCTGTAATATCAATTATAATGTCTCCTTTTCCATCTCTGATTTTATTTATTTGGGTCTTCTTTTTCTCAGTTAACCTAGCTAATTTTTTGTCAATTTTGTTTATCCTTTCAAAACCAACTATTTCATTTTTTTCTTTAGTTTTACATATTTATCTCTAATCTTAATTATTCTAATTTTGAGTTTGGCTTTTCTAAATCCTGAAGGTGCATTTTTATGTTGTTTATTTGAGAACTTTCTATGTTTTATGTATGCATTTATTGCTACAAGCTTCCTTCTTGGTATTGCTTTTGCTATATCCCACAGATTTTGGTAGTTGTGCTGTCGTTTCATTAATTTCTAATTCCCGTTTAACTTCCTTCATTACCCACTTGTCATTTAACAGAATGTTATTCAATTTGCATGTGTTTGTATACTATCCATTCTTCTTGTTGACTTGTGGTTTAAATCCATTGTGGTCTGAGAAGGTACATGATATGATTTTAACTTTTAAAAATGTATTGAAACTCAATTTGTGTATGATCTATTCCAGAGAATGTTCCATTGCTGATGAGAAAAATGTATATTTTGCTTCTGTTGGATGAAATGTTCTGTAAATGTCTGTTAGGTCCATTTGCTGTATAATATGCTTCCACTCAAACATTTCTTTGTTGATTTTTTTGCCTGAATGATCTGTCCATTAAGGAAAGTGGGTTGCTGATATCCTCAACAATTATTTAAGTCTGTCTCTCCCTTTATATCTAATATATTTATATATTTGGGTGGTTCCATGTTGGGTATATATGTATATACAATTGTTATATCTTTTTAGTGAATTGATTCTTTTATCAATGACAATGACCTTCTTTGTCCCTTTTTATAGTTTATTAATTTAAAGTCTGCTTTATCTGATTTAAGTAAAGCTATTCCATCCCACTTTTAGTTTCCATTTGCATAACATATAGTTTTTCAACTCTACTTCTAGTCTGTGTATCTTTACCAGTGAAATAAGTTTCCTGTAGGCATCACAGAAACAGTCTGGGTTGGTTTGTTTTTAATCCATCTAGTCTGTCTCTTGATTAATGATTTTTTTTTCCATTTACATTCAAGATTATTATTGATAGTTATAACTTCTTTCTATTATTGTGTTAAATTTTATTTTGCTTGGTTTTTTTTTTTGTTACTTTTCACCTCTCAATATTTTTGTAATTTAGTAGTTTTCTGTCTTTCAAGGTTTTGATTTTCTATTTTTTGTGCCTTTGTTCTTTTAGTGAATTTTAAGTTCATAGAGAATTCATTCATAAAAGTAGAATGAAAAAGAATTAGAGAGCCATTGATATTTGACTGTGATCTTTTATAAATCTACTTTAGTGATAAACTCTAATATTACAGTTGACATGCTAGTCTCTTTTTTGCCTCTGCAGTAAGAGGGCAAAAACAGCAGTGGTATGTTACTATGTGCCAAAAATAAATTTTATATATATATATATATATATATATATATATATATATA
>NW_026000103.1:358469-364566 GCF_001458135.2 Marmota marmota marmota
ATATAAATCTCCCTAATCAAACATCAGGCTCTCACTAAGTAATAAATTTAGCTTTTAAAAAAATTGAGTTTTCATGATAATCATTATCACCATTTTCTTTAAGTGTAGAATTCCTTAAACTATTTCTGGTCTGGTGATGAAATCCCTTAATTTCTGCTTATCTAGAAATGGTTTTATTCATTTTTGAAGGATAATTTTGCTGATTATACTATTCTTGGTTGACAGGGTGTTTTCTTTCAGCATTTTGAGTATATCATACTATTTATAAGGTTTCTTCTGTGAAATCTAGTATAAGTCTGATGGACATTCCTTTGTATGTCACTTGATGCTTTTCTCTTGCATCTCTTTGATTATCTCTTTGAGTTGAGTTTTTGACTTTAATATGTCTTAATGAAGGTCTATTTTGATTGAATCCAGTTGAGGTCCTTTGAGCTTCTTATATCTGAATGTCCATATCTCTCTAAAGATTTGGGAAGTTTTCAGCTATTTCAAGAAATAGGTTTTCAATGCTTTTTTTCTCTTTTCTTAATCTTCTGGAATTCCCATGATGTGAATATTTGTTCCTTACTGGTGAGTCATAAGTTTCATAGGCTTTCATCATTGTTTTTAATCTCACTGTCCCTATTAATTCAAATGACCTATCCTCAAGTTCAGAAAATTTTTCTTCTGCATGTTCTTGTCTATTGTGGAAGGTCTCCATTGTGCTCTTCTTTGATGGGATATATTGGTCTTAAAATTTGTTATTTGTTCTTTTTAAAATATTTTTGTTATTTGTCAATGGACCTTTATTTTATTTATTTATATGTGGTACTGAGAATCAAACCCAGTGCCTCACACATGCTAAGCAAGTGCTCTACCACTGAGCTACAACCCCAGCCCCACTGGTTCATTTTTGTAATTTCTCTCTCTGGAGAAGTTCTCATTCATATCTTGAATTTTTTTCATTTCTTGTTTATATGCATACTCTTATTCCTCACTGAGCTTGCTTAGATAATTATTTTAAATTCCTTTTCAGGTGTTTCATAGATTTGCTTCAAGTTGGATTTTATTTTTGAAAAATTATTGTTTTCTTTTGGAGGTAGTTTTTGTTTATGTCTATGTTGATGTTTGTTGTAGGAGATCTCGAAATTGTAGTCTTGGTGATTGCTTCATCTTTGATTTGTGTCAGCATTGTGAGTGCCTCAATAGTCCACAGCAGTTTGTGAAGAATTGAATGACTTCACACTACTGTGAAGGTTTCCAGAGGTACGAGTCCTCATGAGTCACTGAGTCTAGCATTACAGCACTGGGGTTTATAGTCGCATCTGCAGGATGTAGAAAGCCTTGTTACCAGGATTGTGGTACCAGAAACCATGGTCTCTAAGCCTCAGAATGTAAGGAGACCTTCTCCTGGACTCACAGGATGAATAAAGATGCCTGAGCCTGTGGTAGCAGTAGCCACAGTTCTGGAGCCACGGAATGGGATCAGGGCCTTCTCCAGATCCCAAAAGATGAGCACAGGTGATGGTGGTGTCTGTGGCACTAGTAACCATGGATTCAAGGTTGTGAAACACAAAAGGAACTAATCCTAAATTCTCAGGGACAATTGTGGTTGGTGCTGGGACTTAGAGTACTCTTGGCAGCTTTCGTGGAGTTGTGGGACCCACATGGTAATTTCTCTGGGTCCCAAGGGACAAGCACAAGTGGTATTGGGACTTTGGCAGCAATAACTATTATCAAAAGACTGTGGGCTGCGGAGGAGGAGACCTTCCCTACATCCTCTAGGACATACGTAGGTAATGTTTGAGCTTCTAGCACTTTTATGCACATTTCTGAAGGTATCAGACATGGAGTTAACTGTCCCAGGTCCCATGAATTGAGCAGAGGTGCTGCTAGAGCTTGTGGCTTTAATACCTGCATTTCTGGACCTGCACAATAAGGATAGAAATATCCCTGGATCACACAGGTATGTATGATGAGATCCTTGGGGAAGGACATTGGTAGACACAATTCTGGAGCTACAGCATATGGATAGGACCTTCCTCTAGTTCCCAGAAACAAGCTTGGTGAAGACGAGGCTTTTTGCCTCAACAATTTTAGTCAGAAGGCCATGGACTAGAAAGGAGATCTTCCCTAGTTCCCACCAGGTGAGCACAGATGGTGGTAGGGAATAGTGATGCTGGCAGACATTCATGGAGCTGTGGATTCAGCTGGGACCTTTCCTATCTCCTGATAGACAGGTGCAAGTGACACTATGATTTGTATCAGTAGCTGTAATCTCAAGACCATGGGCTGGGAGGAGAAATTCTTTAGTTCTTGCAAAACAACTACAGGTGGAACTCCTGCTTGTGGGTCCTGTAGCTGCTAGACCTGAAACTGCAAGATGATGAGGTTGTCTATCTTCTGCCCACTGAAGCACAAACCAGTCCAAGGCTTCTGGAGGCATCACAGGGCCAGCTGTCAGCCTCTAAGCCAAGATGGTGTTAAGCAGTGGCTGCTATTATTGCTTGTGTTCTGGAGGTCGGGAGAAGCCCAAAGTGATCTCCTTCTTGGATCAGAACAGTCACTGTTAGGCCAGCCAGTTCCCCAAACTGGATTTAAAGCCCATCAGTGCTGTGAAATGCTCCTGTGGCTGACTGTGGGCTGCTGTTATGATTGGTATTGCTGATGCTTTCCTGCTTAACCTTTTCTGGCAGGTTAATATTTCCCCCCAATCAGGCAGCTAGGGTTGAAGTTGCAATTTCCTTTGTTCTCTAAGTTGCTCTGTAGTTGTCCATACTATTTAGGGTTCCCATCACTTCCTTGCTAATTTCCAGAGTTCTCACTCCATCACTCTCCTTGAAATAGTTTCTCCTTTCTTATGCGGGTTCTTCTCTATGGCAGAACTGTGCACAGGGCAACTCAATTCAGCCTTCTCCGTTCACTTCATTTTAAGAACTCAAACAGCATTAGAGTAGGTAACATAATACAACAAATTTTATTTATAATTATAACTAAGTTCTTGATAAACAAAATTAAATTGTATTTTGTACTTAGTCTTAAAAGTCAAGAAAATGAGACTGTGTTTTACAATAATTCCATTCCAATCTTTTTTAGAATCATATCTCTGATGTTTCAACATTACATAGAAAACTCACCTTCGTAATTCTGATTCTGGACATGATGGATTAATGGGTATCCTATAAACAATTATAAAACTTGACAAAATATATGTATCAATCTTTTTCTAGAACTGGACAAGAGATAGCATATGGCCATGATCCCTCAGAGAAGGTTATGAGAGACACATTCACACTAGCTTTCTACCCAGGGGCTTTCTCCAAATTGTGGCACAAGGAAGTCCATCCCAGACAAAGAACAGCAGTCCTGCTGGGTAGATGCAATAGAGATCAGAGTTCAAGGCTGCTAAAATAGATGGAATTTTGCTACAAGAAATTGGAGGGAAAGAACCATTCAGGGATGGATCTTAGGACATCTGCATAGATGTCCTCTTGTGTCTTTTTGTAAAATCCCAGGAGCCGGTTTTTCCGTGCCTCTGATGATGGCTACCAGAAGCTTATAGAGATTCCACACAGAGATTCCAAAGGCTTTTCAACAGAGAAAGGTGTTGGGGTTCCAACCAACTAGAAGAGACTGACTTCACTAAAGGCTCTGCTTAGTTCACACCCATGAAAGTTCAAGCCTTTGGAAGTGATTCTCGTCCTCCAATATAATGGTTATTCTAGATCCACCCTGAACAAAACAACAAAAATGTTTAGATAACATTGGGCTATATGCCAATAATTTAGCTGCCTGCCAGTAGAAAATTCAATACTTTTAAAAGGACAATAAGATCCAGAGTCTCAATAACTAGCATCAATAATGTATAACCATTTTAAAAAAAAAATGATGAGACATGTGGAAGTACGAATGTATAATGCACCAACAGGAAGTGAAACTGTCAATAGAAGTAGACTACAGATGTACAGATCTCAGAATCATCAAGACTTGAAAATAGCTGTTATAAATATGTTCAAAAGTCTGAAGAAAAAAGATGAACCAGAGAAATAGAAACTACTATTTAAAAAGAAAAAAAAAAATGAAGCTAGGTGCAGTGGCACATGCCTGTAATCCCAGATCACAGGTTTGAGGCCAGCCTCAGCAACTTAGACCCTGACTCAAAGATTAAAAATAAAAAAAGGACTGGGGATGTAGCTCAGTGATAAAGAACCCCTGGAATGTATTTCATATACATATTAATTCAAGCAATTATGGTTTCAAAAATCATATGACTGCAATTTAATAATTCCAGTTGAGACCCATTATCTTAGCCTGAGATGTACCACATTTGTACATCTGAAAGCTTTGAACATAAATTGAAATAAATAATTTACATCACTAAAAAGAAAAAAAAACCTAGGTTCAATTCCTGGTACCAAAAGAAGAGAATAAAATGGAAACCATAGACTGAAAAATACAATATCTGAAGTAAATAATTAATTAAATGGTCTTAATAAAATATTGGATGCTGCAAAAGAAAACATCAGTGACCTTGATGGTAGACCAATAGAAACTACAAACTACAGCATCAAGAGTAAAAGACAAAAATAGAGCTTCATTAACTTGTGGAAGAAGTTAGAATCCTAACAGAAAGAAAAAAGACTGAGGCAGGAAAAAATGCTTAAAAACATGTGAGGCTATTTTCAAAGTTTAATGCAAATATTATGTCAGAGTCTAAGAATCTCACCAAACCCTAAGCAGATAAACATGAAGAAATCACACCTAGACATGTGACAGTCAAACTGCTAAAAAATTAGTCTTAACAGGGATTATAGAAAAGAGATGCATAACACACAGGGACTGATGCTAAGAATTATTGTTGGTATCCTCATAAAAAATGATGTCAGCCAGAAAACCATGGAAGAATATTTATATAGTGCCAAAAGAAAAAAAAAAATGCAACCTATCAATCTAGAATTCTTTGTATAGTGAAAATATCTTTCAACAGTGAAATAAAAGCACAGAATTCATCACCAGTCCTCCTATATTAGAAAAAAAAAATATATGAAAGAAATTTTAAGAACAAGGAAAACTGATATCAGATTAAATCTGATGAAGGAATGAAGAATTGTAGAAATGATAAATATAAAGATCTTCCCCCTCATTTCAAAAAATTATTTAATAAATTTCTCAATGTAGAGTTATAAAATATGCCATAATATAAAAATAGCAGAAATAATGGAAGCACGCAAAGAAATCTAAATTTCTTAAAATACATGTGATATGCAATATCAATTCAATGTAGATTTATATGTTAAGGAGGCATCTGATAGTTCCTAGAGCAAACACTGAAAATACCAACAAAACTATAGCCAGGAATACAATGTAGGAAATAAAATAAAATTCTTAAAAGTACTTAATAATTCTAAAAACTTCAGGCAAGGAGAGAAAAAAGACCAGAGAGGGAAGATATAAAATGAATAGCAAGATGGTAGACATTAATCCAACCATGGCAATAATGACCTAACTGTAAACTCGATTCAAAGGCAGAGATTGTCAGACTGTATTTAAAAGAAAAAAACTTAAAACCCTGTGTTCAGTGGTGTAACTCAGTGGTAAAGCATATGCTTAACATTTATGGGGCCCTGAGTTCAATCCCCAGCATCACCACCCCAAAAATATAAAACCCAGCGGCTGGATATGCTATTTACAAGAGACACATTTAAATATATATTTTTTAAAAAGGCTCAAAATAGGACCCACCGGAAGAACAGGCGCAGTGGCATGCTGAGAGGCAGAGCTGTCCCCTCCCCCCGTGCCTGCAAGGTAGACGGAACTGTGACCACCGGCGGAAAAGGCGCAGCGGCCTGCTGAGAGGCAGAGCCGCCCCCTCCCCCCGCGCGTGCAAGGTAGACGGAACAGGGACCACCCACAGACCAGGCCCAGAGGCCTGCTGAGGGGCAGAGCCGCCGCGCCCCCCCCCGCGCCTGCAAGGTAGGCAGAACTGTGACCACCGGCAGAACAGGCGCAGCAGCCTGCTGAGGGGCAGAGCCGCCCCCTCCCCCCCTGCAAGGTAGGCGGACCTGTGACCACCAACAGAACAGGCCAGACCTGCAACCGACAGACAGAACAGGCCCAG
>NW_026000103.1:369711-488582 GCF_001458135.2 Marmota marmota marmota
GAGGGGAAAGGGAAAAATAATACAAGGGGGACAAATGAATGACAGTAGAGGGGGTAGAGAGAGAAGAGGGGAGGGGAGGGGAGGGGGGATAGTAGAGGATAGGAAAGGCAGCAGAACACAACAGACACTAGTATGGCAATATGTAAATCTATGGATGTGTAACTTATGTGATTCTGCAATCTGTATATGGGGTAAAAATGGGAGTTCATAACCCACTTGAATCAAAGTGTGAAATATGATATATCAAGAACTATGTAATGTTTTGATCAACCAACAATAAAAAAATTTTTAAAAAAGGCTCAAAATAAAACAATGGAAAAAGATATGCCAGGCAGTCACTTGAAATAAGTAAAGGTACAACAAATGTATTAATGTCAAAGTAGACATCAAGCTTAAAAAATTATTAGCAAACAAATCCATCAAAATAAGGATGCTACTTCATGACATTGAGGGTTCATCCCAGTAATACAAGGTGAGTTTATCACATCAACAAATGTTATCTCAATAGATGCAGAAAAGTCTTTTGACAAAATTTCACACCCATTCATGATTAAAAAAAAAGAACTCTCAGCAAACTAATAATAGGAGAAAATCTCCTTAATATGACAAATTATGAAACACCTACTGCTAATCTCATACTTGGGGAGAAAACAATTTAGTCTGTCTTCACTAAGAACAGGAATAAGACAAGGATGTCTACTCTTACCACTTCTATTAAACATACTACCCTGGTCCTAGCCAGGATGATAAGGCAGGTAAAACAAGTCATAAAGATCTGAAATAAAAATAATTGTGATCACAGAATTTTATTCTAAGGAACCAACCAAAAACTAGTATAACTGGTGAGTTTGCCAAAGCCACAGAATACAAAGTGGATAGTTGTCTTCTAAAAAGATATGAAAATCTTAGGGGAGACTAAGTGTCTTAGAAATGAAAGAATGCTTTTCATAAAGAATAATAATAAACTGGACTTTGTCAAAATTAAAATATCTGATCATCCAAGATACTATTAATAAAATGAATAATTACAGATTAGAACAACATATTTACAATATTCATATCTGGGAAAGACCTTAATATTCATAATATACAAATTCCTAGAGTTCAACTATATAAGACAATCCTATAAAAAATAGAGAAAATACTTGAACAGACATTTCACAAGGAAAGATATGGAAATGTTAAACAGTGCTTTACTTCCTTAGTCAGGGAAATGCAAACTAAAACCACAATGATATACATTATGCAACTCTGGAATGGCTAAAATTCAAAACACTGTGCCAAGTATTAAGAAGTATGATTAGAAAAATGAGAAAGTATACCCCAATGATTTAAATGTATGAATTTCCAAGATCATTGTAATGTCATGTGTAGCTAATAAAAAATAAATAAAATTAAATTTAAAAAAAAAGTATGTAGAACTCATTATTCCTTTTTAGTAGGTATATAAAATGATACAATTGCTTGGGAAAACTGACAACTTCTTTTAAAGTATGTACGTAGTTGTCATTATCTAATAATTTCACTTTTAAGTTTTATCTAAATTGAAAACAAATATCTAGTTTGCTACTATTTGTTGAAGATTTTTTTAGTCTATGTTAATCAAGGATTTTGGCATATAATGCTTTCTGGTTTTGTTATCAGAGTGATGATATCCTTGTAGAATGAGTTTAGAGGACTTTCTTCCTTTTCAATTTTTTGGAATAATCTAAGAAAAATTAGAATTGGTTCTTTGAATATTTTGTAGCATTTAACAGTAAATCTATCAGATCCTGGACATTTTTGATGGGAAATTTTTAATTACTGCTTCAATTTCATTCCTTCTTCATTTATTCAAGCGTTCAATTCCTTTGAGTTTTAATCTTCGTAAGGTGTATATGTACAGGAATTTTTCCATTTCTTCTAATTTATCAAATTTGGTATGGAGTTCATAATGACCTCTAATGAGTAACTCTTGGTACTACTTACTGCTTTGGTATATCTTGTAGGTTTTTTTTTTTCTTTTTAAAAGGAGAGAGAGAAGGAGGGGGGGGGAGAGAGAGAGAGAGAGAGAGAGAGAGAGAAGAGAGAGAGAGAGAGAAATTTTTAATATTTTTTAGTTTTTGGCGGACACAACATCTTTGTTTGTATGTGGTGTTGAGGATCGAACCCAGGCCACACGCATGCCAGGCGAGCACGCTACCGCTTGAGCCACATCCCCAGCCCTATCTTGTAGGTTTTGATGTGCTGTGCTTTCATTCCATTTGTTTTGAGAAATGTTTTAGTTTCCTTAATTTCTTCCTTGATCCATTGTTTGTTCATGAGTAAGTGGCTTAATTTTACATATTTTACAATTTCTCAAGTTTTTCTTGTTATTAATTTATAGTTCTATAGCACTGTGGTCATAAAAGATGCTTGATATGATTTTTTTTTATTTGTAGAGTGTTTTATGGCCTACTATATGGTGTATCCTGGAAAATATTTCATGTGCCATCAGGAAGAATAGATAGTCTTCAGCTGTTGGATGGTGTGTTCTGTAGATGACTGTTAGGCCCATTTGGCCTAGGGTGCAATTAACTCTACTATTTATTTTCTGACTTTGGATATCTGTCCATTGCTAAAAATGGTGTGTTGAAGTCCCCTACTGTTATTGTATTGGAATTTCTCTCTCCCTTTAGGACTATTAACATTTGCTTAATATTCTCAGATATTAAGTCTTTAATATTGGATACAAACATATTTAGAACTATTATTTCCTCTTGCTGAAGTGACTCCTTTATCATAACATAATGTACTTCCTTGTTTTTTTTTTTTTTTTTGGTTTTGTTTTTTTTTTTACTACTCTTGATTTAAAGTCCACTTTGTCTGGTGTAAATATGGCTACTCCTGCTTTCCTTTGCATTCCATCTGTATGGAATATATTATTCCAGGACTTCAATCTATGCACATTCTTTAGAGGTGAAGTGGTTTCTTATAAGCAACATGTAATTGAGTCCTTTTATTAACTAATACTGTCTTTTAAGTGGAGAATTGAATACATTTACATTTAAGATAATTGTCCTTGTGCAATGTCTTACTATAGCATTTTTTAATTTTGCTTTCTATTATTTTTTTTCCTCTTTTATAGTGTTTATTTGTGATTAAGTGACTTACTGTACCATTGTGTTTTGATTCCTTATTTTTGGTTTGTTTATTATGGATTTTGCTTTGTGATTATCATGAGGTTTGTAAACACATCTTTTGATTATAACAATCTATTTTGAACTGATAGCAACTTAACATTAAAAATAGGAAAAGATGCCCAAAACGATAAAATATAAAAAAACTGAACATTCACAC
Organism: Marmota marmota marmota; assembly: GCF_001458135.2. NCBI lineage: Eukaryota > Metazoa > Chordata > Mammalia > Rodentia > Sciuridae > Marmota > Marmota marmota. Next base: position 373,030 of record NW_026000103.1, read on the forward strand.
TCCTTTCCTCCCCACATTTTGAATTTTTCATGTCCCATTTTGCAATTTTTTATATTGCCTTTTAATGTATTTATGTGGTTATTTTTTTAATTAATTTTGGTTTTCATGCTAAAAATATGAATAGTTTATTTACCATGTTTATAATGTTATAAAATTCTGAATTTGACAGTTATCCTTACCAGTGAGTTTTACACCTTCCCATGTTTTCTTACTCATTAATGCCTCTTCCAGAAAAAAGAAATGTTAATGACATTTCATTAGGAAAATTCTGGTGGAAGGATATTCTTAATTTTTGTTTGATGGTAATACCTTTAATTTGCTTTCAATTTCTAAAGGATAACTATTCTGGATACAGTATTTTAGATTGTCAGTTCTTTTCTTTAGTACTCTTAAAAACTCATTCTACTCCCTCCTGGCTTATAAGGTTTCCTTTGAGAAGTCCGTTGTCAGGCAAATTGTGATACTCTTAAGTGTTTCTTTTCTCTTGCTGATTTGAGAATCCTCTTTATCTTTAACCCTTAAGAGCTTGATTGTAATATGTATCGGGGTAGACTGAGTTTAATCTAACTAGTCACCTCTGATCATTCTATTGCTGAATATTTGTGTCTGTCTCTAGGTTTAGGAAGTTTCCTATTTTCTCTTTGAATAAGCTTTCTATCTCTTTGACATTCTATGTCTTTATTGAATTCCAATGGCCTAGATATTGCTCTCTTAAAGCTGTTTCAAAGTTCCTGTAAGCTTTCTTCATTTCTGTTCATCATTTTTTTCCTCTTCCAATTATGTATTTTCTGGTAGCCTGTCTTGAAGATCATTAATTCTTCTGTTCAGTCTATTCTGCTACTGATGCCTTCTATCACATTTTTTATTTCACTTAGCATTCCTTTCAGCTCAAAGATTTCTGTTACCTCAATCTCTCTATTAAGTTTCTCTTATAGAGTACCAAATCATTTCTATATTTTCTTGAAGTTCATTGGATTTCCATAAAACAGCTATTTTGGGGAGTAAGGCAGGAGTGAGTACAGTAATACTTCTCTCAAGTGTTCTTACATATTAGTTGTCATATGGTTAGTTCCTGGTGCCTTATTTTGTCTGTTGGACAATATCATAATTCCTGAACATTGTTATTACTTGTTGGTACATGACATCATGTGCATATTGAAGAATTAGATATTTATTCCAGCCTTTATAATATGATGTTATTTGTGCCTCTTCTTTCAGAAAATCTAGGCAGGCTACTTATTACCTCTGTGCCTAATAGTACTGCTGCTTTTTCAACCATAGATGGTGTCCCGATTTTAGGTTTGCTATGATTCATTGGCATCTTGTTATCACTTGAGCACTAGAAGGTTTGTCAAGCTTAAATTTATTCTAAATACACAGTTGATGTGTTTAGAATGAATTGGGGGAGTGCCTTAAAAGTTTTTCATCTCCATAAAGGTGTCGTGCTGGGGTAGGCCCTCATGCCTGTTCACCATCCTTTTGCCAGGGTCAGGCATCATAGGATTTTTCCTGACTCTGAGCCTTACCATGGAAGAACTGGTTCCAGGCTCATATGTAATAACTTGGCTCCTATTTCCCTTTTCTTCCCCCAAGCTGACAATTTCTCTCAATCTTTTGTGTTGCCTGGGGCTGGAGGAAGGTTAGGTTGGCTACCAATACTGTTGTTCTGGATCACACCAAGAGCCCACGGCCTGCATAGAATAGCATAGCACAGGTCCAGTGCCACACTGCTATGGACTGCTTGCTGCTGAGGCAGACTTGTGGCCCAAGGCAACCAGCCATGGATAATGCTGAGTGGAATAAATGTCTCTTCAACAGGGGTTGCAATCTACACCTGGCACCGAAGTTCCAGAGGCTCCATCCACTGGCACTGACCTGGGGACAGGGATCATTAGGGTTTTCCAGTATTAGATTTCACCAACCTGACATTGAGTTCCAAGGCAAATCCTGTGCTTACTCCTGTCTTACTCCCCAACAGGTGGAGTCCCCCCACCTGCGGAGATGTGCTGAGTTTGGGTGTGGAGTAATGGAGACCATCCCTTAGATCTCTAGCTAACCTGGTTTCAGAGGTTCAGTCTGTGGATTCTAGCCTTAGGGCAGGGACCATGGGATGCAGCCCAGCTTTGAGTTTCACCATGGCAGGCCTAGTACCAAGTTTCAAGTCTAATGCCTGAATTTACATCCCTTTCCTAAGTGAGAGGAATGTCTCTTCCTGCCATATTTCTTGGAGTTGGAGAAAGGTTCACATGGCCAGCTTTTTCTTTGTGCCTTTTTCAATGAATCTTTGCTTATGCTAAAACCAGGCACTGTAGTCTTTCTCCTGGCTTACTTGGAGCTTGTGAAGGTGTTTAGTACATGAATAGTTGTTCAAGATGGTATTTCTCTCTATGGGGAGATGATTGCTGGAGGGTCTTACTGAGCTACCATCTTGTTCTGCTTTTCAAACTCCTATAATCCTACCTTGGATGAACAGCTCTTCCTAACACCTAGATGGTCCAAATTGTCTAAATTTTACAAGTTGTTTTTTTTTTCTTTATACTTAATCCTTTAATCCACTTGGAATTGGCTTTCTTTATGTGGCTGTGTGATAGGGTTCCAACTTCATTTTCCTCCTGATGGACTAACCAAGTGTACCAACCATTTCTTAAATAAGTGATTCTTTTCTTGTTGAATTAAGATTTTACTTTTGTCAGACATTAAGTTACTGTATGTACTAAAATCCATTACTGGGTTCTTGATTATTTTCTGTTGTTCAATTTTTCCCCTATTTTGATGCCATGAGGCTATGATACATTGTTTTACATTCAAAATATTTTTTCTTATGATATATAAGAAATTTTTATTTTGTGCTTCAAATCATTCTCATTTTCCTCCTTTGATTCTTGTCTTAGCTGTTCTTAGAAATTCTTAGAAATTTATTTCTCAGTATGAAATTTAAGATTATTCAATTTTTACAGCATCTTAATTCTTCTTGCAATTACCTTCCACTTATAGATAAATCGGGGAAAATCCAAACTGGGGGATATTATCGATCCATTGAAAAGCATAATGTATTTTCTATTTGTTTCATTTTTCTATATCTATAATAATGTTTTTTTAACTCTTTTTATAATGTATCTTTCTTTTTTATTTCTAGGTACCTTAGGTTACTACGATGAGTGGAATTTATAATTCTATTTTCTTTTTAACTTGTTGTGACTTTTATAAAGAAAGAATTTACCAAAAAAAAAATGTTTTCTTAAAATTAAGGTCCATACCTCAAGCCTTTTGGAAACGCGTTTCCTTCCCTGCAAAGGCAACTCTGAATCAACGAATCATCAGTTAAGATTAATCAGGACTAGGCCCACTTTTTTCCTTCTAAATCATCTCCTATTGGCTCACTCACCTGACTATTCTGATTTGTACACCCATTTTACAGTTCTTTCTTGACTGATTTCTATTTGTCTTGTACTTGGTGCCACCCCTGTCCCTCAGACTAGTCTGAGAGGGTGTCTGCTGCTTCCCAGCATGGGACCAGAGCACCTCTGGATTTGAGTACTCTCTCAGACAGTACTGGAGCAATTTTCAGCTATGTGGAATTAAATTTTTATAACAGCAATATAAAACAACTTAATCATCTCCCCAATGATCTTTAAAGTTATATACGCAGTAAAGATTATTTCTGGTAAGCAAATAAACCATTAAGCATTTGAAGAGTAGATATTTAGGTGTGGCCATATTAGACTAATAAGACTTAATAATCAATCAGTAAAGTAACTCTAAAATAAATTTAAGTAATATACTAGTGGAAAGTAGAAATTTTCTTCCTCTCCCTTTGACTCTGGTATCTAATATGTAAAGATAAACCCAAACTCCCTATACCCTCAACCAGAGACAAGGAAATCAGATTTTTAATTTGCACAATAGACAAAGACAAGCACATCTTGCCTATGGTATCTTTCCATTCCCAGCTTTTGCTTAGCCAATCCTTATCTTAAAACCCAATCTAGATATTCATACCTGGGTTTAGCTTTGGCTCTTAATCTGTTACAGAACTCTCCACTTCGGAATCCACCTCGGCTTCTCCCACTTCCTCCTATCCCCAATCTGTTCATTACCTCCTCTTCTATAACTTCCCCGCACCCTGCCCCAGTGCATTTGAACACAGTGCCTCATATATGCTAGGCCAGTGGTCTACCACTGAGCTATATTCCCATCCCACTTCTTTCTTAATATAGAAAATAACATTGGGTATTTTCTGACTAAGTCTAAGCTCTTGAATTACACTTGGGTTGATAATTCCTTTGCCTACCATTGCTTTTTCCAATCCTACCACCAACCCTCAATTCGCTCTTTCACATTGACAGGCAGCATTCTGGGCTCCACCTTTAAACTGCTGGAACAATGTGGCTTCTGAGTTCACAAGGTTTTTGCCCTCTTTCTCGTTTGAACCGTGACAGTTATTTCAATTGACCCTCACATGGGAGGTTGGATAGAGTCTGCAATAGAATGACTTTCACCTTAAAAGTTCAAGAGCTGGGCTAGGGATATAGCTCATGGTTAAACACTTGCCTTACCATGTTTGAGACCCTGGGTCAAAATCCCAGCACCATACAAATAAATTGGTAAATAAATAAAAATAATAGGTAGATAAATAAGCAAGCAAGCTGACAGGCTTTAATATTTGTTCAGTGCCATGTCAAAAATGAAACCTAGTCTTGAACCCAGCCCTTCTGTCTGAAAATTCTTTGCCTCCAGTAACTGTTTCTATCTCTGGGCATAAAGACATAAAAATGCCTGGCCTTTTATGAAATTGCAGACTCCTATAGAATGGACACCATGTCTCTGTCTTTAAATTCATTCTGTTCCAAACACTCAGGAAGGGCCCACCTGGAACAATGTTTTGCACATTATTTTTGATAAACAATCATTCCACTGGAAAGTACACACAAGCAGCAGGGTGAAAATATAAAACCAAAGCATGAATGAAGAAGTGCAAACATTAATAGCAGTTACGGATTGATGGCTTTCCTAGAGCAGCTGTTATAAAGAGTGTATATTTAAGATAAGGAATAAATCATGGTATTATAGAATATTAGAGCTAGATCATAAAAATCTTTATGATCCTCTTATCTAATCCCCCTCAACTGAGAGAACAGCCAACATTTAGAATGTGATATGACGTAAAGGAATCTGAGGAGTAGCCCTTTTTTTCTCATGCCCAGGAATTCATTTATTCAAGGAATGAATATTTCTGGTTATATTTCTTTGGGGACCAGCATTCCCTAATGTTGTTAAGTTTTATAGATGTACAATATGAGCTGTGCTTATCTATGTAAACATCCCGTGGTAATGTGTAAATGCTTGAGATTTTTCTAAATTTGTTTTTAAAAATTTTCCCCATTTTAAAACAGAATTACAAAAGATGCTGCAATTTTGTTTCTTGACAGTATGTGTATCTTAAAACACAAAGTATTACATTCTTACAGCCTGATTCATTTTTTTAAAATGCCTTTCTTTAGAACACCAAAAAGCAACACTGTCTTAGAAGATCAGAATATAACACATAATTTTATACAGTGCAATCAATATAAATGTTGTCTTCTTTTGAAACTATGACCTAAATGTTTCCATTACTAAAAAAGTAAGTTTTGTCTTTAAAAAATTACTGTGTTAAGTTGGTTTTTGATAGGCAATTCCTCTAAGCAGTTTATAAAGTGAATGAATCTAAGAAAAGCAGTTTTGGATAATCATAGACAATGGCATGGAATAGGAATATATAGAAATGAAAAACTATGTATCCAAATAAAATCTTAGCTGCATATATGAAACAGAGATAACAGTTTTGAAATATGTTAATGTGACTCTCTTTACATTTTTTTGTACGTGACCTTCCTAGCCTGCCAGAACTGTTCTTTGTGTCTCCGGAGGTATGAGCATATTGTAGTAAAGGAATGGAATGAGTTCATGCTCAAATTTTACCTATCAAAGCAGGACTTTCTGTTTGTAGTAAAGCAACGGCTTTGAGAGTCAAACTTCAGCAAGAGGAAAAGGTACTTCTACTTTGTCCAGAAGATTCCTTTTATGATAGCAAAACTTGGAAAGCTGTGGATTGTTTTAATGTAAAGCACAGAGAAAGAAAACTAAGGACAGGACCATAAGAACTACATACCTGCTAGGGGATTAGTGGAGAAATTTTTGGGAGAGGAGAAAAGAGATTCTAAAACAGCAACCATTAAAAAAAAAATAGAGTGTAGAAGGAGGGAAGCATACAAAATGGAAAGATCTATAGTGAAAGCCCCTGTTTCCTCTCACCCAACTCCTAACCAGGGGGATAAATCCAATCACCAAGCAGGGATGGGGCATGATGAGGATAGGAGATGCCTGGGTTGCAAAATTTAAGAGGTTCTCCCTCTGAGGACTGCAAGCCTGAAAGGGAATGCCTCGAATTTTGTGCTGTGGGTGCCTCACCAGCTTCACCTAGTTCCAGCTCTGTAATAAAGATGGCAGTGAGGCAACAGAAATTCCTTGAGCAACATGGAAGAATCACAAATCACTGGTTTAGAGTCCTGCTTTCTTGGGAAGATCCAGGAAAGCGTGTGAACTTTTAGAGCAGCACCACTTCCAATGTGGTGTAGGAAAGACACGTACCTGCATAGACAGTTGGAACTAATGTAGTCGACTCCCCAGAGCTTCTTTCAGAAGTTCCTACATGACCTTCCAGAGAGGTAAGGAGATGCACAGAGGATGGGAAGACCCACAGAGGCCACGGACTGGAAAATAAGATATCCAGACAAGATCGAAGACAGGTAGCAGGTGGCATCAGTTTAATCTCAACATGAGGACAGGTCTACTACAGAGATAGCAGTGTGACAAAGCCCCTCAACTGGAGCATATCAAGGAACATCCCATGAGTCTAGGACTATCAGGTCTGGGACCCGGTCTTCACTGACGAATTGCAGGTTGTGTGAACATCCCAAGGTACCTTGGGGAGAAGGGGAGTAACTCAGACTAAACTGGGGGATAAGACATTTCTTTTAGTTGGCAAATTTTGTTTTACATTGTTTTGTTTTCCCCTGATAATAAATGGGATGTGTTTATGAATTATTTAAAATGATAACCAAAAAATCCATTTCTCTGTATAAAAAATTAGCATGCTAAATTTTAACAACATAGTGCAATATAACACATAATAAACATAAATTTGTAGTTTTAAGGCAAATATAAAACCCTCATCATGATCCAGAAAATGAACATTTCTGATTCTTGCCCTCCTTTGTGTTCCATCCCATGTCACTCCTTAACCCCAACTATTCTTAGGCAGCCACTGATTGACCTTCTAATACTGTGGACTAGTTTCCATTTCCTCAGAGTTCAAATAAGTGAACTCATAGGGTATGTAATTTTTTTTTTAGAAGACTGGCTTCAGTTCATTTTTTTAACTCAGCATAATTATTTTGAGTTTCATCTATATTGCTTATATGACTAATTTCCTTTTTATTGCTGAGTAATATTCCACACATGGTTATGGAACTTTTTGTTTATCCAGTCATCTATTGATAAAATGTTGGGTTGTGTATAATTTTGAACAGTTATAAAGTTGTATGTGAGAGTTCCAGGTTTAGCACATCTTCAATACATGAGATAGTGAATCTTTTCAGTTCTAGCTATCCTAATAAGTATACCGTGGTATCTCATTGTGTTATGTTTACATTTTCCTTATGAATAATGATTTTGGGGCAAATTTTTATGTTCTTTTCATACCTCTTTAGTGAAACTTGTGTTCAAATTTTTTGCCCATTGTTAGGGTCTATAAACAAGTCAAGATGGCGCCTGGCATTTTGCCAGAGGGAATGGTTTGTGAAGTAATGTCAGCGAGCCATTAAGTGTGGAGATTCCTTATTGGTTGACTGCTATATCTAGTTTATGTTAATTAAGATAAGCTGTGTGGGATGTATATATAACCCTCCTGTCCTATAATAAACGGCTACAACTCCTGCTGTATCAATGTACACAAGTTGTTCGTCATCCCCCGGTTATTTTGCTGCAGCCGGACTGTGGCAGCCCATTTTTTTTTAAACTGGGTTGTCTTATTGACTTTTGAGAATTCTTCATATATCTGCATACAAGTCCTCTATTAGTCATGTTTTATAAATATTTTCTCCAAGTCAATTACTTGTCTTTTTATTCATTGAAAAATATCTTTTGAATATCATAAGTAGCTAAGAAATATTAAATGTTCCATATAGTCTCTAAGAAGTATCTATGAAAGATCTAAGAAATCTCTGCCTAACCCAGTCACAAAGACTTTTCTCTGGTGTTTTCTTCAGGAAGTTCTCTGGTTTTAGGTTTTACGTAGTCTTAAAATTTGACTATTATATGTAGTACAAAGAAGGTCAGTACTTTCCAACAAATATTGAACAATCACATGAAACAAATTAATATAGCATAATGGTTAAGAACTCAGTATCTAGAGACAGATTAAGGTTCTAGTCTTGGTTCCAACATTTAATTAACTGTGATCTTGGTTAAAATTATTTAACTAGTCTGACCTTGTTTCCTTATCTAAAAATTAGGGTAAGAACACATGAAATTGACTGGATCATAAAGTCTCTGAGGTCCTGTAGTGATCTAGCAGCCTGTGAAATTTTTAATCTGTGCTGTAGGATTGGAACTGGGAGAAGGGTGAACATTCAAAATTCCCAGTGATGGATATGAACAAGAAATTTCAAATTGACAGTTATCAGTGTATAATCGTTTCTTATAAAACAATTTCTGACTGATAGAAGAAAAAGAGGGTAATGTGTTCCTTATAATACAGTTCTTATCTCTGCTCTCGGTACAAATCACATGAAGCACTCATTCAAGAAGTAAGATTGCCAAGGAAGTGAGATGGGAAAAATGAAAAAAGATGTATAGAGGGGAGGGAAGGAGGGACGGATAAGTATCCAAAGTACAGCTTTTCAGCCATAGGATTTAATTTCCCTGAAGATCCTTGTGTAAATTGCTTTATTAATTCTCACATATTTTTTTAAAATTTTTGAGCCAGTCTGTTACCACCATGAAAATGTTTCAAGACTTTAGCCACCTATTGTTGTTCCTGTGTGTTTGTTTGTACTGAGGATTGAACCCAGAGGCAGTTTACCAGTGAGCTACATCCCCAGCCCTTTTTCTATGTTTTATTTTGAGACAGGGTCTCCCTAAGTTTCTAAGGGCCTCACAAAGTTTGAGGTTAGCTTTGAATTTGCCATCCTTCTGCCTTGGCCCCCTGGGATGCAGGGATTCAGGCGTGTTCCACCATGTGTGGTCTAGTTGATCTTCTTTGGGATGAGAAAATTTAAACCTTTGCCCAAGGGGGAAAAAAAAATTGAAATGTTCCTATAATTTAAAAACTTCCTTGCAAAGTCAAGAATATATTAATTCAGTTATTTGAACTGTTTTAGCCTCTGACTTCTTCTATACAAGTGGATAATTGAAAGTCCACTATACATATGTTAACAATCACTGAATATTGTTTTATTTTGATTACATTTTGGGGAGAGGAAGACTCATACCCATCCGCTCAATGCTTTGATAGACACCTACCATGCCAGGCAACTGCACTAGATGTAATCGTCCGTTTTCATCTGTATACTTTCTCATTTGATCTTCCCCCAAACTGCACTTTTGACAATAGAAACTGTTTTAAAAGATTAAAACTTGTAAAATTCTCACTGTTGGTTAGAAGTAGAGCACTCTTGAAATGTGTAAGCTAGTTGAGCACACAAGTACCTCTGTGATACTCTAAGTCCCGTTGTGGATACACATTAACCCAGTGTGACTCCCAGTGGGAAGCTCTGGAGAAAGTCTGAAAAGAATAAATGGAATTTTGACAGGTGAATATTGGGTTGTGAGAAAAGGAAGAGGAGGAGGAGAAATTCTAAGTAGCATAAATGTTTCAGAGAGACTCATTGCCCAGAGAATGTGTGGTGGGGTCATGGAACAGCAAGTTGCTCTAATTTTTGTGGGAAAATAGGGTGGTAGGAGATGTCAGCATGTGACAGGCTTGGAAGCAAAGTGAGATCTCACTGTAGAAGGTAGCAGAGAGCCAGCAAACAATTCTGGCTAGGAGAAAAGATTGGGGTCGGAACTGTTGTAATAAATCCTGCAGCTCTTAACTAACCCATGATAGTCTAGAGATACATGGAGTCCAAATTAGGGGCAGGGAAGCTGGAGGAGACTCCCGCTGAGAATGCTGGGAGGAGCCTGGGGGGGGGATGTGCACTGGCTCCTGGCCAGGAGAGAGGGAGATTTTCACTTCCCGTCCAGACTGTTCTTTCAAAAGCTCTCTTTGTACTTATTTGTTGGAAAGCAAATTAGAATTCCCTGTTTGATTTGAAAGAATTTTTTGTTTAATAATTGATTGGCTTGTTTTTCATCTGGCAACTAAAAAAGGATCTTTTTTCTATGTGCGACAGTAAGATATAACTCAAGTGATGCTCCAGGAAAGTCCATGTAGTATTGATGTAGAGAATGGAGTTGAGGAGGTCAGTTGCTCCTCAGCCAGGTACTGAAAAAGAAGGAATGAAGGTGGAACCTAGTGATTGGTAGGAGATCTTGAAAGGATGGAATCAATAGAATTTGATTGCATCAGGAGATGCAATGTTGCCTTGCAAATTTTAAACCCAAGTGGATAGGAAAAACATGGTCTCCCTGTGGGAAATAAGATAATGATTTGGGAAGAAAAAGGTTAAGCTTATTTTAAATAGGTTGAATTGGAAGTAGAAGAAATGAAGAAGCATCCACAAGTTGTTCAAAGGCCAGAGCTGATGTTCCTGAGAGAAGAAGTAGGATGCCAATAATACAGTCAGAAGTTGTCTGCGAGGTGATAAAACCACGGTGGTGGGTGTCTGTGCTGAAGGATAACATGGTGACAGACCAAAAAAGAATGACTGACCAACGGTAGACCTCTGAGAAAAAAGAGCAGGAGAAAGGGAGCCACCTACAGAATAGAAAGAACGGCCTAGAATTTTCAGAGTTGCTAAGGTAAAAGTAAGGGAGGTGAAGAACGTAAAATGCAGACTTGTTGAGGAGGATGAGGATGTGGATGCCAGGGCTGTGTTTGGGGGCAAAGGACCACTTTTTCTGGGCAACTTACCTTCTTCCCTCTACACTCCAGGTCATCTGGGACTGACTTTCTCTTGTTGCTTGACCTGGGCACCAATGGCCTTGGTAATGGGTTATCCACCAGTGTTTGCTTGGGTATCTATTTGCTCTTTGGATCTAACGCTCCCCAAAAGCAAGGACTGTGGGGTCATTTAGCAGAGGGAAACAGGATGGGGATTTGAGGGCCCTGGAGAGCAGTTCCAGAAGAGAGTTGGGAAGTCAAATTGTAAGGTGTTATGGAATAAGAGGATGGTAAGGAATGAAAGGAATGTCTCACAGAGACAGCAGGCGGGGAATTATGGGAACATTGCATTAGGAGAGGAGCAGAATAAATGTTTAATTCTAGGGTAAAAGATTTGAGTATGTTCCTAAACTGATGAAAGCCGATAGAAAGAGGAGAATAAAAAAGTGGCAGAGGTAACAACTGATAGGGTTTAAGAAGGGACTGGTAGATGTAGGGGGCTGAAGGCAGGGGCTGGGAGAAGGTGCAGAGAACTGCAGATGTGAGAGGTGACTGTAGTGACTTGACTATGAGGAAGAAAACTAAATCCTAACAATTAAAAAATAAAATAAACTGAACTTTTACGAATACTGTCATTTATCAGTGGGGGCAACATTTTCAAGACTCAACTTCCCTTCCCATAAAATGGGGACACTCCTTCCACCCACAGGAACTGAATGTTATTGGTACTAACTTGCAACTAGTTGTTGTACTAACTTGTCTGTTTCTTTGTTTTTGTTGTTCTGTTTTGTCCTGTTTCCCTGACAGGACAGAGTAGCTGTAAAATCGTTCTGATATACAATCAATCAACAAGTACATGAAAAAATGCTCACCATCTCTAGCAGTCAGAGAAATGCAAATCAAAACCACCCTAAGATACCATCTCACTCCAGTAAGATTGGCAGCCATTATGAAGTCAAACAACAACAAGTGCTGGCGAGGATGTGGGGAAAAGGGTACACTTGTACATTGCTGGTGGGACTGCAAATTGGTGCAGCCAATTTGGAAAGCAGTATGGAGATTTCTTGGAAAGCTGGGAATGGAGCCACCATTTGACCCAGCTATTCCCCTTCTAGGTCTATTCCCTAAAGACCTAAAAAAGAGCATGCTACAGGGACACTGCTACATCGATGTTCATAGCAACACAATTCACAATAGCAAGACTGTGGAACCAACCTAGATGCCCTTCAATAGACGAATGGATTAAAAAAAATGTGGCATTTATACACAATGGAGTATTACTCTGCATTAAAAAATGACAAAATCATAGAATTTGCAGGGAAATGGATGACATTAGAGCAGATTATGCTAAGTGAAGCTAGCCAATCCCTAAAAAACAAATGCCAAATGTCTTCTTTGATATAAGGAGAGTAACTAAGAACAGAGTAGGGACGAAGAGCATGAGAAGAAGATTAACATTAAACTGGGATGAGAGGTGGGAGGGAAAGGGAGAGAGAAGGGAAATTGCATGGAAATGGAAGGAGACCCTCAGGGTTATACAAAATTTCATACAAGAGGAAGTGAGGGGAAAGGGAAAAATAATACAAGGGGGACAAATGAATGACAGTAGAGGGGGCAGAGAGAGAAGAGGGGAGGGGAGGGGGGATAGTAGAGGATAGGAAAGGCAGCAGAACACAACAGACACTAGTATGGCAATATGTAAATCAATGGATGTGTAACTGATGTGATTCTGCAATTTGTATACGGGGTAAAAATGGGAGTTCATAACCCAATTGAATCAAAGTGTGAAATATGATATATCAAGAACTATGTAATGTTTTGAACAACCAAGAATAAAAAAATTTAAAAAAAAAGATCTTATCAGCAAAGTATGAGATGGACCATCTGAATATGGAGATGATAATGCCATAGTACTGAGAGCTCAGTAGAAGGTTTACAAGTGCTGGGCATAGGAGAGGGATATTAATACAACATCAATAAAAAAGGACTCGGGGATATTCAAGGGCAAAGACAGATTCTTGGAGAAGTCAAGAACCTTTTTGGAAAAGGTGTTGGGAGATATGACCACATCTTTCTTTCTGGCCTGTGAAGGTTGTAATTAAGGTGCCTACCCAGGATGCACGCATCCTCGTAGGCTTTGAGATGGCCTTCAGCACGTTTCAAAGCCCCAAAAGTCTCCCAGGTGTGTAAATCTCCACGGGGTTAGCAAATGGGAGCTGGTAACCAGAGCGGGCAAGCCCGCTGGGAATGCAGATGTGTTTGACCCAGGTTGCTCCTGAGCCTGGCTGGCTGCAGTCTCCCACACTTTCCACTCCCTGCCAGCCCCTCCTAGTGCTGCGCTGCAGGAACTTAAGTTTTTATCTGTTGCCCATCGCAAGACCTCTGGTTTTTCTTTTTGTAAATTGTTGAGTGTGGAGAGGCCCCGCCCTCCCACGCCCGCAGCGGCCAGCCCCTCGCGCCTCCCCGCCCAGGCTCCTTCCCGGACGGCGCTGGAGGTCCTGGTGGTGGAGGCCCATGGGGCCCGTGGCGCTGCCTGCCTGGCTGCAGCCCAGGTAGGGTGCACAGAGGTGGGAGGGGACAGGAGGGGCCGGGCGGGAGGAGGGGCCGCCGGCCGAGGCGGGGGATCTAGCAGCCGGGGACACTCACCAGCCCAGCTGCGACACCCACCCCTACTGGCCCGCACCCCCTGGAGCTCTAGACAGGTATTATTCTTAATTAATTCTCTTGACAGTCCTAGGAAGAAGTCTCTCTTTTCCCCATTTTTGAGATGAGGAAATGGGAAGGACAGGCTGTGTGGCCACCTCTTCCCTTTGGGCTCTTTCTGCCAGTCCCTCTGCCCTTCCTCTTTACCCCCACCAAGAGCCCTGCCCTTGACTTTGTTGTAGGGCAAGTGTTGCAGGGGGAGTTTTAATCTCACTGAAACACCTATCACACGTGTGATTCCAGGGAAATTGATTCGGTGCACTAGGAAAGGGTAAGGCCTGTGTATTTTTAACCCATAAGCCAGGTGATTCTGAGGCAACTTGGAGGATTTCCTCTTTTCAGCCCCTTTAGTTACGTCATCTGTTGATCATCCAGGGACTTGGCATACTCCTCAGCTAATTTACCTTGTTTCTCAGAGGTTTCACATCTCCTACTTGGAGAAAACCCTGTCTGCACTGGCAAGGCCACACCTACCATCCTTCGAAACCCCCAGGGAACACTTCAAACAATGCTTTCTCAAACTCCCTCATATCGTGCATCTGTCAATCTTCCCTTAGTCATCTCCCCAGCAACCCACAACACATTTTTAAACCCAGCTTGACTTCCCTTTTTTGGCATGAGCAACTAAACATCTATGTGTGTCTGATGAAGGAAATGATCTGCCCTTGCAAAATATAATAGAAGGCAGTGGCAAGATACTGACCCCAATCGCATAATGCATTCAGAGGTCCCCTGTGCCCAATTACTGAATTATCCACCATTTGAGACAGTGACCATCACTACTCCCTGCTCATAAGTATCACCCAGTTAAGTTCTGCGCTTAGCAGGCTGAGCTTCTGGAGCACACATTGAACATATCAATCCTTCTACACTCATGTGCCCCCCCACAACCACACCAAATATTCAAAGCTATCTTTGAAGATGTTGCTTTTACTCCTGGGTTAGCCGCAAGGTTAGAATTTTATCAAAGATGAAAATCAAAAAAGATCTGTATTTGGTTTTAAGCAGACTCAATATACTCACTTTAGCAGATAGTATATGATATGGGTCCCTTTAAAATCTGATGTGTTTTGTGGAGCCACTGATTAAAATACTCTGATAACAGGTTTTGGGGTTGTTGTTTTGTTTTGTTTTGATTTTTGCTTGTCAGGTGACCAGTATGCTAAAGGACCTGTGTACAATGATGTAAAGGTTAATAATAGAACAAGTGTTTAATGGTATTTTCCTGTATTTATAGGTATAGAAAGACTGCCTATCTTTTCATCTATTATTTAATCCAGTTCTGTGGCCACTCATGGATACTTACAAATATGACAGTCAGATTCTTTTCATTTGGAAAAGGTAAAACTCAGTTTATTTTAATCTTCTGCACCTTGTTTTTGCCTAGAGTTGCTTATATTACTTTTAAATTTCTCTGGAGCTCACCTACCATCCTCTACTTCTCTAAAATTCATGTTTTTCAGAAATCATACATCCTGCTTATTACAAAATCAAAAACTTTTTGGAGAAGGGAGAAGATGGGATAATGGAAAGAGAATTGGCTCTGATTAGGCAGAAATGCCATTTCACCATTTCTTTTGGTTCTGCATTAAACCCTCGCAAATTTGGTGTGCACTGAGGAAATCTATAAATTCCAGTATTGCATTTTGTGCAGAGCAACCAGGAGTTGATCAAATTCTTCCAGTGTTTTTTATTCCTTAGGTTTAACTGGAGACTTTGTTATTCACTAGTAAGTGAATAACAAACTTTATACTCCCCAGGACTCTATTTGATCCCCTTCCTAAGTAGTGTATAAATGACATGCTTTGTAGATGACTAATCACCTACCTGGAAAGTGGCAATAATGGCTTAAATCATAAGCTTCCTCGCTTTTCCTAAAAAGTAAAGATATGGTTTTAAAAGAGCAAAAAGCATTTCAATTCTTCTTCTTTTTTAAAAGAATGAATCATTAAATGACTGTCAATAACATTCTCTTCATGTTCCATCCCCACATGAGTGTCATCACAGTTTACAACTGTTGGGTGACTTGACAGTTTGAGCAACTGCTGGTTTCAGCTAAAAAACAAACATGCCATGCTGTGCTCATCAATTCTGTATCATAAGGAAATTAATCTACTTCTGAGATACCATAAGCCATTTTATGTTGCTTTTTCTCACAAAAATCTACAGATGAATTCTCGCCTTTGTGAATTAATGTCAAGGATACAACCTAAGGCTTGAATTTCAACTATGAGTGTTGAGAGTTTTCAAGCAGAGGAAAACGGAGGTGATGGGAAAACTCCTTTGATGTTTATAATAAAAAAAAGCCATCAGTCTAGGCCTTGAAAGTTGAGGCTGTGTGGGAGTATTATTGTAGGTCAGTCACCATACATGTCCCCAGGAACTCTAGTGCTGTCTCACGTTTCCAGAGGGGAAAGTTGTTGTGGTCAGCAGTGTTTATTCTTAATATTATCATGTCATTATAATTACAGTAGCTACTCATTAAAGAAATACAACTGATTTATATGAAAGGGAGACCGAGAACACGTGAGTGGGGGTTCAGTATAATTCCTGAATCAGTGTATGACTTAAATAGCTCAGCAGCAATCTGAAACCCTGAACTTGGGATTCCTCCTCCCCTCTTCCTTCACAGAGCTGTGTCATTGATAGCTTGGTTACAAGAGGTGCAGGCAATGCAGAAGAGGGTAGGTGGTGTGAATCGGTAATCATCGGAAATCAGGGTGATGTTAACAGTGTCCAACTGCTGCAGCAGCTGAGAGACCCTCGGCACTTGATCCGTTATTGTTTGAATGAACACTAGGTACCAAAGTCAGCACAGTCACACCTAGAAGTTTCTAAAAAAAAAAAAAAAAAAAAGGCAGAATTTCATTTTAAAACTTAAAGCCAAATGTATCCTATTTAGAGGGACATTTATTACCCTTCCACTCCAAGGGCAGTACCTCAGTTGAGCCTTCTGAAGTACAAACTCCAAAAGTCCTGATCAGAACCCAAGTTCAGGGTTTAGCACAAATTCAGAAAACACTAGGCAGGTACATATAGGAACCACATGCTCGATACACTTAGTATCTGATATCATAGCATCATTAAGGCCATTTCCATAAAGCTTCTCTGAAATATTTTTTCCTCATCTTGGTCATTTTCTTGTCATTGGAAAAGCTGAGCACAACAGCTATTAGAAGCTCACCTCCAACCTATTTATGCTCCAGGTGGTTTAGAATCCAGCTGATTACCTTTATGTGGGAATTCCTTTATAATCTCATATATGGGGAATAAATAGTGCAGCCTTCACTGTGAAGCCTTACATTGTACTTCATTTTGGAAGGGGATCAAAGTATACTACAATACAAAGTGCTTTCTTTGCATTGCAGACTTAACGCAGTAGCCTATTTGAAGAGTTTTTTACATGTACGATAAAAAGAGGTAAATGAGCTCAACTTTATTTCAAAGAGTTGCATGGATTTGCATCATGAACTGGTTTTTACTTTATTTGTATTTTTTATCCACTGGACAGATTCAATGGTTGACACTTTTTATGCTATTGGACTTGTCATGCGACTTTGCCAATCCATTTCTCTCCTGGAGTTGCTGCACATATATGTTGGCATTGAATCAAACCATCTTTTTCCAAGGTTTTTGCAGGTAGGTTTCAGTCACATTATTATAGAATCTTTCATTTTTAACTTTGTTCTATTTACAGCCTTTTCATTTTATGGCACTCAAAAAAAGCCAACCCTGAAGTCACTGATAAGGAGAATCTATTACACAGAAGGATTGTCTTATTCTAAAACTGCAGTTAGGTCAGCTGATATGAAACATTCAAGGCAGTGGTGCGCGTTGATCTGTGTACTTTCTTGATCCTATCCTGGGAGATTTCAGGGCTACTTCCCACCCTCAGCATGTCATAGCTTGGGATAGTATGAGACAGCAGAAAGTCCGAGGATTGAAGCCATTCACACCTGAGTACAATGCCCTGCTCTTCTACTGATTACTGTGGGATTATTCTACCCACAGTCATTGGGGTGTTGCTGGGAGAGGACACCATACAAATAACTGGAAAAGAGAAGATGATTAACAAATAAATTCCCAGATTTCCTTTCATCCCTATTTGGAGAACACTCCCAGCCATTTCTTGTTCATTCTACCACGTTTACTGAATTCAAATGGAAAAGGAAAATGATTCATGTTTACCAAGTATAGAATCTAAGCGTAGACTTGGGGTCACACTGACTTAAATTCAAATCCCAGTTTTGCCTCTTTCTTGTTGCATGAATTTACACAAGTTGTTTAATCATTCTGACCCTGACTTTCTCATGATGTGAGAATAACATGGACTTAAGAGAATAACTGAGAACATGGGTGGGGAAAGTTCCTGGTACTTAGTTAAAATAAAATACTTGTTAGTCATTGCTATTATTTTAGCTATTATTTGTTTCCTCTACCAGGCCTTTAGCCCTAGATGACCATGTTCTTTTTAAAGGCAGGTGGAAAGTAGATTGGAAATTTACTGATACTCAATAGAAAATCTGGATTAAGGCAAGAAAAACCATGAAGTAGCATTTTTCTTAGAGTGGAAATAAGGGTTAGGTGACTATGTAAACATGTGTTCATAATCTCCAGGATTGGGAATAGGTATCTATGAGTATAATTTTAGGTATCCCCAAAACAAATTTAAAAAGTGTATAACTATGCCAAACTTGCATTGTAAAAATCATTAAAATGTCAGTCTTATATTGTCTAGCAAAGTGCTTAATTTTTTGTTGAAGGAATAAGATATAGTCCCTGTACTAAAATTTGCTTTAAATACCATGAAAGTTTAAAAGGTGAAACTGGGAATATAATCCTAAGGAATCAAGTAACAACTCAGTATTACAAGTTTATGGGATATTTTTCATTTTACTTATTAAATAGAAGTTGTATTCATTAGTATGAATGGAAAAGAGCAGATGATTAACAAATAAATTCCCAGATTTCCTTTCATCACTATTTGGAGAATAGAATGAAGACATTTTAAAATGTTCAAATGTAAAATAAAATCATGGCAATCCTATATAATAGATTAATATTATAATAGTTAACTAGCTAAGACCTAAATGGAATTTCCTTCAGTATATTTCCTCACAAAATAAAAAGCTACAGATCTGTCATAGATGCAACATGTAATTTCGTAAGACAACTTATTTGTATTTATGAATTATTTAACATTGCATGCTGTACTTTGAAACAACTGAAATTAGCAATACTATCTCATAATGTTGGTCTTGGAGGACAGAATTAACAGGCCACGTTAAATTAAAGTTCTAAAGTTCTATTCTATCATATGGAATTATTTTGCTTGTAATATCAAATTCATAAAAAATCTTAAATCATGTTTTCTTTATTTTTATTTAATTTTAAAATTTATATGACAGCAGAATGCATTACAATTCTTATTGTATATATAGAGCACAATTTTTCATATCTCTGGTTGTATACATAGTATATTCACACCAATTTGTGTCTTCATACATGTACTTTGGATAGTAATGATCATCACATTCCACCATCATTAATTACCCCATTCCCTCTCCCTTCTCCTCCAACCCCTCTGCCCTATCTAGAGTTTGTCTATTCCTCCCATGCTCCTGCTCCCTATCCCACTATGAATCAACCTCCTTATATCAGAGAAAACATTCGGCATTTGGTTTTTTGGGATTGGTTAACTTTACTTAGCATTATCTTCTCTAACTCTATCCATTTACCTGCAAATGCCATGATTTTATTCTTTTTTATTGCTGAATAATATTCCATTGTGTATATATGCCACATTTTTTTATCCATTTATCCAGTGAAGGGCATCTAGGTTGGCTCTATAGTTTAGCTATTGTGAATTGTGCTGCTATAAACATTGATGTGGCTGTATCCCTGTAGTATGCTATTTTTAAGTCCTTTGGGTATAGTCCAAGGAGAGGGATAGCTGGGTAAAATGGTGGTTCCATTCCCAATTTTCTAAGAAATCTCCAAACTGCTTTCCATATTGGCTGCACCAATTTGCAGTCCCACCAGCAGTGTATGAGTGTACCTTTTCCCCCACATCCTTGCCAACACTTATTGTTGTCTTTCTTCATAATGGTTGCCATTCTGACTGGAGTGAGATGAAATCTTAAAGTGGTTTTGATTTGCATTGCTAGTGATGATGAACATTTTTTCATGTATTTGTTGATTGATTGTACATCATCTTCTGAGAAGTGTCTGTTCATGTTCGTGTTTTCTTTTGGTATACTTTTAGGGACTTTTTATTTTTTTTATGCTATATTTGTTAATACTGACTTCATGCTAAAACAGCATTTTCAAAATTAAGTAGTATTAGTTCAGTTGGTACACCTGGTGAGAATGCGTAACCATAAGAAGAACTGAATGAGTACTTAGAATATGCCTGGAAAATATGCACATATTTTATGCTGTGCAAAATTTTGTAGGTCTGCTTAACAGAAATCATAAAACTTAGAAATCTGATTTCTTGGAGTTCCAGAAAGTTTAAATGTGATTTTAATCACCACTAATTAAAACTAATGGCTTATAGAACCATCACTGAAATCCAAGAGGTTAGTCCTAATTGTAATTTTGAAATAACGATAAACAAACATTAACACTTTAGACTTAAAAGTGTATTTGCAAAGTCTACTGTTAATAAAACAAATGATTCTTAAGTCTTTGGTCCTTAGGAGGGATGACAAGTCAGTAATCACCACATTAGGGAGAACAACTGCCATTCTTCTCCTGGACTGATTATTAGTTTTTTTGTGTTGTTGTTTTGCTTACTTTTAAAATTTCTTTTAAGATATTGTCACATGCTCTCTATTTTTTTTTTTTTTTTTTGGATATTGGGGATTGAACTCAGGGGCACTCGACCACTGAGCCACATCCCCAACTCTATTTTGTATTTTATTTAGAGACAGGGTCTCACTAAGTTGCTTAGCACCTCAATTTTGCTGAGGTTGGCTTTGAACTCACAATCCTCCTGTCTCAGCCTCCGAGCTGCTGGGATTATGGGAGTGCACCACTACCCTCTATTTCTTTTATTCACTGGTTCTCAGAATGAAAATGGTGTTAACAGAGCTTCAAAACACATCATCTTGTGCAAAGTTTCATTTTCTGCCCCATTCCTTTATGAGAGTTCTGCAGACAAATAGAATTCTCTCATTATGAGATGACTGAGACCTCTGCTATAAAGTAATGAAACAAAACTCTTAGGTTGTGTAATCATTGTTGGTTTTCCTGTTTTTCCATTTTAAATGGAGAAGCTGAAGGCAGGAGAACAACTAAGTGACTTGCACGATCATCATAGCTGACTGCATGCAGATCTTAAAAATGCAGGGTTCCCAGATGTTTTCAAGGAGGCCCTAAATCACGTTCACACAGTTGTGATGTCATTTTGATATTACCTTTAAGAGATTGCTAAGCCACAACTGAATTCTTTTGGGGGACTGGTCTTGCAAAATGTCAAGATAAATAATTCCAACTAGCAGTAGGGATGGATAAGCTTTTTGAATAGTTAGAATCCCTTAGCAAGTACTAGTGGTGTACAAATTGGAGTAAGTTTGTGTTCTGTGCATTTTACACTAACATCTTTATTTTGGCACTGTGGGAAGAGACATGATTTTAAAAATCACATAATTGCTAAAGCAAAATGTGGGGGAAAACACCATTGATTTATAAGACAAGCATTTAACAGATATATATTTTATTTTTAATATACTTTAGGAGGAAAGGGAAAAAACATAACATGAATAGCTATTTAGAACTTCTATTTCTGGAAATAGGCACATGCCAATTAAAACTATATAAAAATGTTTTAAAATACAAAAGAAAATTTAATTAAAAGGAAAATAAACTTAGAGAGAATTTGAATATTACCAATTCTGAAATATTTTAAGGGCTGTGTTCATACTCCATTTGTGCAGAAGCCCGAGAAAGCTTATTGATACAACTTTAGGACATTTGAACTCAAGAAGAAAGGAAATAGCCAAAAAATAACTTTTGTATGATAATGTTAGACTGATACACTTTGTATGATAGTGAGATATAGGTAATGTAAGAGTAATATTTTATTTTTTGAGAAATGCTTTAAATGTAAATACTTCCTTTATAACTGAATTAAAATGGATCAATTCCACATCCTTCCTTCCTAAACACTGTTGCATATGTATTCATTTTACATTTTTATACAATTCCTTTAATCTGTAAATCAAAACACTAGCAATTATTACCCTTAAATTATTATGCTTACAAAAATTTCATTTGAAACCAAACTGTATGAAACCAAACCATTTCTATATTTGCCCATATCCACTCCTATTTGTCAAGCACAAGCTTGCTGTCTAAAACTCACTCCAAAGATGTCACAGTCACAGACCCTCCTCCTGTCTCTGTTCTATGATTAAAACCAAGGGTACTTTACCACTGAGGTACATTGCCAGCCCTTTTCACTCTATTTTGAGACAGGGTCTCACTAAGTTGCCAAAGCTGGTCTTCAACTTGAGATTCTCCTGCAGCAGCTTTCCAAGTTAACAGAACAGATATGCAGGCATTCTCAAGGAGAGTGTCTTACTCTCTTTTAAGAAAACAACTAGGTAGGTTTCACTCTTAATTTCTTTTTAGTTGTGAAGCAGGTGCTTATATGCATTGCTAGGCTAATCTTTTGAATTCTCATAAAATCACATAGATTTCTCTCAAGTTTTGAGAATAAGCTTATAATCGTTAGAGATAAAACTGTTGAAGACAGTGTTGAACAGTAAGATTCCCCCAAATTTGAAGCCTCCTGGAAATTAATTATACATATAATTCACTCTGTAAGTAAGGTTTTAGATTTTTCCTGTTTTGTACTTTAGATCCAAGGAGTTACTTAGTGTGATAAGTACAAACCTATATTTATAGTGTAATTTAATAAATGCTGAAATTGACTTTTTAAATTCATGGATTGGATTATCTATATAGAAAATGTTTTCCTCTAAATACACTAATCACTACATTAAATTATATGTAATCATAACTGATATTTAGGTCTATGCACCAAACACTTTTCTAAGTTCTTTATATGCATTAACACTCTTCAGAACAACTTTTTCCTATTTTTAATTCCTATGTGATAGACACTAAGCATTATCTCTAAAATTACTTAACACAAAAGTCAATTACTGAAGAACACAAAGGTTATGTAACTTATAGTAAAAATTTGTTTAAGCTACATTTGTTTACATTTTACCAAGTAGAATGCAAATACTGTAAGAGCAGGGATTTGGTCTTATTTACAGCTATATCCTCTGGTACCCAGAACAGTACCAGTACTCTCCATAATTATCTATTAGAGGAAGAATGAATAAACAAATATATAGAGAATTATTTAAATGCTTTGATCTTGCAGGGAAAGTAGTTGGTGATTTTTTTAATATATAAAGATATTTCTGAAGTTTCCCAAAAGTTCACAGAATAGAAAGCTTGGGTTATCATTTTAGTAAAAGTCAGAGACTAAAACTAATTTATAAGATTCCAGAAAATCTCCTTACATTTGAAGTATTTTGCCTCTTTAGCACTTCAGCTTATAAAGTGCTACCTGCCACTTATAACCTAGCTTCATTTATTGTTTTAACCTGGAGTTTAGGATTCCAAAACAGAACATAAAAATGCAAAGTATTCTTATTTTGTGGCTACCATACATTTGAATAAATATTAACAGGTTTAATGTGGCATAAATGATAGGATTTCTACTATGATTACTACTACTACACCTTTTATTCTCCGTTTGAGTTATACTCAACATTACAAGACCATTCATTAGTAATAATCAGATAGACCTAGGATTCATTAAAAATAAAATAGTGCTTAGTTCTCCAAATTGTAAATCTCAAAGAAAATAAGTTTAAAAAATCTTTTCCTCAAAATTGATTTGGTGTTGATTTAAGAAATCAAGGAGTCTATTGTCTTAAAGTATAATTTCAAAGGAATTTCAAAGGAAACTTTCTTTTAGAGAGTAGATTGTCTGCTGGATGTGAGGTTCTGGAGTAGTTCACCAAGTAACAAAGGTGAGAGTCAATGTTTCACAACCGGGGATTTAGAATTGCATTGTCCAGATCTTGATGCCAGACCTGTAAGCAAGTCACTTTAACTTAGTAAAGTGACTTTTGTAAAACAGTAATAGTAGCCACCTCTTACGGTCAGTATGGAGATTGAGATGCTGTTTGTTTGGAACCTGGCAAAAAGTAACCCATAAATGTTGACTTTTATCAACTTAAGAACATCTCTGCCTATTATATTATATTGTCATTGAGTGGCCAATTAGGATCACAAGTTTAAGGCCAGCCTAAGCAACTTAATGAGACCCTGTCTCAAAATAAAATTTTCTTTTTAGCTATGAAACAGGTGCTTATTTCCATTTACATTGCTAAAATATGTGATTCCGTGGTTAAACACCCCTGAGTTCAATACCCAGCACACACACACACAAAAAAACAAATTTGATATTGTATATGCAGGAAGTATTTTGATTACATACCCACACATATGTGTATGTGTTGTGGATTGTATTTGGGGGCATGTCAATTGCTGATTTCTATGCAACTGGGATTCCATCACTAATATGCCACAGAACTTCACTTGACAATTTTCAATGGAATGAGTCTCATCCTGTAGCTCCAGTCTCTCTCAGGAGATTTTCCCATCTGTCCTCATCACCTAAAGGTCAGCTTGACATCACGGACAGCTTACAACTCTGGAGATTTAAGATACATGTTTCCTGACCTGGGTATGTCAGTTAAATTCTTTGTTTCCCAAATTCCTTATTCGTAAAAAGGCGGGGCTGGGCTAGTGTCAGAATATTTTATCTGAAGGGGACTCTAGAGATCACCTAATTAAGAGGTATCTACATTTTTTCAGTAGTTGGCCATGTAATTAGAAATCTGTGTTGTATGCATGTGTTCATGTGTGTCTCCCCTGAGATTTTTAGCAAAAAGCAAGGTTTCCTAATTACCAGGCATTGATAAAATATAAGATTGTGCCTCAGTACTTACAGCTTGTACTCAAATGACAGCAAGGTTGGATCATAATTATACTTGCAGCTCAGTAGAATTCATTATATAATTAAGAAACAAGGGTACTATATTATAAACACTGACCAAAGAAAAACTGCTTATGTAGATAGTATCCACAGATTGACTCAGGTTTGAATCATGTCTTAATTCCCCTTAGCTAAGCTAGGGCCCTTTTGACTCACCTCTGTGGTCACACACATGCTGAGATAGCTTATACATGTGGACTTCTAATCACGTGACCCACTGTTGGCAAATCTTGGATTTTTCTACACTAGATTGTTTTCCTGGACAAATAGCCAGATTGTTCCAGTATTTTCTCCTTAATCAGCTTTTAAAATAAAGGCAGCTATTGAAAAACGTAAAGCGAACCTTTTATGTTTTCTTTTCCTATGAGTATGTTCCTTCAGTCTCAAATCTACTTTCTTTTGACCATCAAGAGCAAAGTAAAATGTCCTATGAAGTGCCAAAAAATGTAGACTATACAGGATATGTTAATGAAACATAAGAAAGCACTTAATATTTAGGTGGAGAAAGAGTTTTTTTTTTGTTGTTTTTTTTTTTTGAGGCTGGTAACTGGAGGTAAGCCAAAAATGTGTGAATTCTCAATGATTTGGAAATGCTTACTGAATATATGTATGTATTCCAAGAATGTGTTAAATTTTCTTCATTTTCCACTAGCTTTTGAAGGTTAGGATTATATTACTCCCCTTCTCCCTCCCTCCCCCCAAACTACAATAGCTTCTCTATTGGATGAAATTAAAATTTCTCGGCCTATCATTCAGAACCCTTCACAACTCAGCCCTAAACACATTTTCAATTTATTCTTCTCTGTTTTTCCCTTCTCTGCACCCTCCACTCCAGTTTCTCAGTGGTTCTTACTCCTCCCCAAACACCCTGCATTTCTACACCTCTGCTCAGACTGTTCCCTTTGCCCAAGATGCCCTTTCTCAAATCCAGTCTACTTGATATACTCATTCATTTTTTAAAATCCAGTTGAATAGTTGCCTGTCTTCATAAGTCTGTGTTCTTTCTCCAGGCAGCAAGCATCTCCCTCACCTGTGCCACCCCACCTCCACCCATAGCACATACATTTCCATATCAGTTATTGCTCCACATTCTCCCTCCACTACTACCCTCTCTGGAGCAAGGACCATGTTTTCATTACAGCATTTAATACATAGTGAACACTCAATAAAGATTGCCAAAGTGAATAGAAACATGTGTGCCTATGGAAAGAAAAAGAAATATCCTGATAAAATGTTATCTTTTCATTCATTATATATAATTTGGAAAGTACAGAAAAACAAACAGGAGGAAATGAAATTTACCCATAACACAACTCCCTAAGGAATAGTCATTATTAACATTTTGGTATACATAGTTCCAGTTAAAGCATACTTTAAAAAAAAAAAACCCTCTGGATTTTAAAAGTAGAAAATTACTTATATGGCCTAACAAATGATCCTAATTCTTGACTTTGCCATTTCTTTGTTAGCTCACAGAGAGAATAGTCATTCTTTTTGTGGTGATCACCAGTCAAGAGGAAATCCAGGAGAAATATGTGGTGTGTGTTTTATTCATCTTTTGGAATCTGTTGGATATGGCTAGGTAAGAAAGCAAAATAATCTCTTAAAACAAGTCCAGATTGCTTTCAATACTAGTAATAGCTGCTTACATTTGGTTACTCTGAATGAGACAGAAAAGCATAATAACCTCTTTTCAAATTATTTTATCTTGATATGGAAATGTATTTTTAGTGCTTTCCATAATGGGCATATCAAAGATAATGGAAACCTACCGTGGTATTACAAGAGCAAATCAGTGCATTCAGGATTCCAGCACAAGGCTTGGCATAACACCAACTTGAAATAAATCTCACAGCTGTTTGCTAATGAAAGGCGTTCCTTACATGTTACTTTAACAAGCAAAGCAGAACTTTTATATCATTGTCAGAATTTACAAAGTTGATTTCTGTGGACTTAGATATTTTAAACTTAGGACCTCACCTTTCAGGGGATAAAATGCACCTCCACATCAGGTTTTGTATGCAATTCCAGTGGGTTCAAACAACTAACTGAAGTCCTTTCATGGAACCCCTGGGAATTCTTGGTCTAGTCTTCAGTTTCCTTATAATTCTAAAACTGTAATGAGATGTGCCCAGACTTTTCTTTGGTGTAAGACTCTCACCTTTATCAGTAAGCCCTCATACCTCTCTTTGGGGAGGTGTTCTAACTGCCACTTCAGCTTTCAAATGAATAGTTTCTCCCCTACTTGAAAGAATTAGATGTGAATTGGTCACAGAATAGCCTGAGATTTTTAGCTGAGGTTATACAAATTCTGCTTTTATTATATTGCCAGTAACTTGGGTAGATTCAAATATATCTAAATAATGGGTTGAGTCCTAGAGAGAAGAATGAAATATTTTGAATTAAACTAATTCTTTGTACATAGTAATTTATTAAACATTTTTAAAATAGTTTTGCAGACTACGAGCAAACTTCAGTGTTGGTTCAGTCTCAGTGAGCTTAATAGACCCAACAGAGACCAACTTTGTATTGATGGTGATAACAAACTATCATGGAAATTTTGGATATAGAGGTCAGCAATATCTGGATGAAACCCATACCTACTACTTACTTGTTAAATGGTCTTAAGAATATCACATTTTTTTAAATTTAAAATTTGTGTAGTTTAGTATAATCAAAGAGATGTGCAACCATTACCACTGTTTAATCTAAGAACATTCTCCCATATCCATTAGCAGTCACTCCTCAGAAACAAGAGAAGAATGTCCACTTTTGCCACTTCTACTCATCACTGTACTGGAAATTCCAGAAATGGCAATTAAGAAAATCAAATAAAAAGTCATCAGATTGGGAAGAAAGAAGTAAAACCATCTCTATTGGCAGATGATGTGATCTTATATACATAAATCATAAGGGATCCACTAATTTAGTAAGATAGCATAAGATTAATTAAAAAAGCAATTGCATTTCTATACATTTGCAATGAACTATTTTCATTTCTTAAAATGAAATCTAGAAAACTATAACAACTTCAAAAAGAGTAGTACTTAGGAATCAAAATCTTAAAAGATATTAGGAACTTATACAATAAAAATTATAGAACTTTTTTTTTTTAAAAATGAAAGATCTTATTAAATAGAAAGACATCCCACGTTGAAGGTATAATTTCACTGAGATGGAAATACTCTCAAATTGATCTGTAGATTCAATGCAATCCATGAGAAGCCAAGATAGCTTCTTTTTTTTTCATCATTTAAATCTTTTAAAATTTATTCTTTTAAAATATACATGATAGTAAAGTGTATTTTGACATATTATACATGTCAGTATGTGTATAACTTATTCTAATTAGGATCACATTCTTGTGGTTGTACATGATGTGGAATTACACTGGTTGTATATTCATATAGGAGTATAGAAAAGTTAAGTTCGATTCATTCTGTCTTTCCTATTCCCATCCTCCCTCCCTTTCCTTTATTCCCCTTTGTCTAATCCAATTAATTTCTATTCTTCCCCTTCCCATCTACTTTTATTAGTACCACATATCAGAGAACATTCAGCCTTTGGTTTTCTTGGGATTAGCTTATTTCACTTAGCATGATAGTCTCCAGTTTCATCCATTTACCAGCAATGCCATAATTTCATTTTTTTTTTGTGGCTGAGTAATATTCCCTTGTGTATATATTTCACATTTTCTTTATCCATTCATCTATTGAAAGGCACCTAAGGCTAGTTCCATAGCTTGGCTATTGTGAACTGAGTTGCTATAAACATTGATGTGGCTGTGTCACTGTAGTATGCTGATTTTAAGTCCAAGAAGTAAAATCATGAATCAATAAATGGGATGGTATCAAACTAAAAAGCTTCTTTGCAGCAAAGGGAAACAACCAAGAATGTGGACAGACAGTCTCCAGAATGGGAGAAAATCTTTACCACCTGAACCTCAGAGTATTAATCTTCAAGATATACAAAGAACTCAAAAAACTTAACACCAAAAAAAAAAAAAAAAAAAAAAAAACCAAAAAACAAATAACCCAGTCAATAACTGGGCAAAGGAACTGAACAGGGACTTCACAGAAGAAAAAATATGGATGGTCAAAAAATATGAAAACATTTTCAACATCTCTAGCAATTAGAAAAATGCAAATTAAAAGTACACTGAGATTCCATCTCACTCTAGTCAGAATAGAAATTATCAAAGTAATGATAAATGTTGGTGAGGATGTGGGGAAAAAGGTTCACTCATACATTGCTGATGGTACTGCAAACTGGTGCAAACAGTATGGAAAGTAGTATGGAGATTCCTTAGAAAACTTGGACTGGAACCACCATTTGACCCAGTTATCCCACTCCTCAGTCTATACCCACAGGACTTAAAATCAGCATGCTACAGTGACACAGCCAGATAAGATCAGCTTCTCAATTTTTGCAAAGAATCTAAGATTTGCATGGACAGTGAAGGAACTCAGAACAGCCAAAACAATCTTAAAAAAGCACAGTTGGGGGGCTGGAAGTGGTGGTACATGCCTGTAATGCCAGCCTCAGCAACAGCGGGGCGCTAAGCAACTCAGTGAGACCCTATCTTTAAATTAAAAAAATACAAAATAGGGCTGAGGATGTGGCTCAGTGGTCAATTTTGCCACTGAGTTCAATCTCCAGTACCCCCCTTGCCAAAAAAAAAAAAAGAAAAGAAAAGAAAAGAGCAATTGGAGGATTCACACTTCCAATTTCAGATCTTACCAAAAAGAAATAATTATTATGAGTGTAGTACTAGCATATGGATCAGTCATGGAATACAACTAATAGTGCAGAGGTAAGCTACCATATTTTTTGCTAATTTTTGACAAAGGTGCCAAAGCCATTCAATGGGGGGAAAGAATAGTCTTAACAAATGTACTAGGACAACTGATATCCACATGCAAAAGAATGAAATTGGAACCTTACTTCACAGGTAAGAGCTAAAAATATAAAAGCCTTAAAAGAAAATATAACTTCAGATTTGACAATGTATTATTAAATATGGCACCAAACCTACAAGCACCAAAAGAGGAAATAAATTGAACTTCCTCCAACATGACTTTTAAATGTGTGAGATGCTTACCCATTCCTCTTTTTCCTAATAAGAGGGGGGTGAAAAGGTCCAATTTTTCACTGAAAGTTGTAAAGATTAAAAACTTTGATAACATGCTATGTTAGTAAGGGCTTAAACCACGGGCATACATTACATACACAGAGCATATGCAAAAACATTTCTGAAAGGTTACATAAGAAACTGGTATTGGTCATTGTTTCTAGAAACTGGAGTGAAAAACTTACTTTTTTCTGTTCATGTTTTCAAGCTTTGGGGGGGGTTTTGTCATGTATTTTTATTGCCTCTTCCAGTTGTTCTCAAAGTGTGATCCCTAGACAGGTGGCATCAGTCTTACCTGGAACTTGTAACACAAATTTCTCAGGCTGTACTTCAGACCGGCTGAATCAAATTGTGGCGGAAGGACCCAGCCCTGTGTGCTTTAAAAGCTACCTGGGTTGATTCTCATTGTATGCTTAAGCTTAGGAACCACTGGCCTATTCAAGTAGATAAAAATTTGTAGAAAACTTTCTACTACTTCACGCTGGTAGGTTTAAAGCTATCTACTATACCCCAAACCAGCTCCCAAGGCCAGTTCTTTTCATTAACTGATCACATAAGATCCACAACTACACGCCAAATAAGAATCTGGGAAGTCATTTTAATTCATCCCCCAAAGTTTTTGTTTTGGTTTTTTTAAACCTAGCTGCTGGCTGCATCAAATGGGGCTGGGCTGTTTAATGAAATTGAAGTCTCTAATCAAGGAGTTTGTTACACTCCAAGAGATTACTATTACATTCTTACTCTGTTCAATTCTATAATTATCTACAATCTACCCCATGAGATAAGCTAGAGTGACACAGTCCCCACCTGCCCTGACCATTTTTTAAATAATAGAAAATAGGTATGTAAGTAATATACTTTTAGTTTTATCCCTGTATCTAGTTATATAGTAAGTTATTTTCTTTTATTTCCCAGACACGAGCAGAAAAGGATACTTATGAGCTCCTTGTCTCCTTGCAGGTACACTTATAGCATGTTATCGGTCATAGGAACATACTATTCCATCTTGACATGGCTCAGTCAAACACTGTGGATGCCCATCTATCCCCTGTGTGTTCTTGCTGAAGGTAAGAAAGAGTGATGAGGTGTTGTGGACTGATAAAAACATCTCGTTGTAATCGTTCACTGAAATTTTGATGATTAAATTATTTGTGCTAGTGCTTACCGTACTCAGTGTGTCTTTCCTGGCACATTTCCTTGCTTCATAAAGCAAAGTTGGAAAGGGAAGCAGCTCTGGACAAGAAAAAAAGGACATCTGAGTCCAGCCCTTAACTTCATTAACTCACTATATGAATTTTGTGAAACTCGTTTAACCTCTCAAAGAGGGGTTTAGTACTTAGAGACTCAATGATCTACGGCTTTTACTTTTCATGCATAGGAATTCTGTTCACCCTAGGTAAACTCTTCTCACTTGCCATCTCCCATGCCTTTCTCCCTCTGCCTGTAAGTTGCCTCTCTACCTTGAGATGAATAATTGCTTTCTGAGAGAAGCCTTCACAAACTTCTCAACTAAGTAAATTCCTCCTACTATGGTTTCATGGATTTCTTTTTTTTATAGGGCCTATCAGCTTTAACTAGACATTTGTATGATTCTTTGAATAATATCCAGTTCCCTAACTGCATTTTGAGCTCAATGAAGCCATGGGGTGTGTCTGTTTCTTTGCTTTTTTCCTTTCTCTTATGCACTATCATACATGCTCAGTAAACACAGAATGAATTGTTAGCTCCAATACCAAGTAGGTTAATTACATAACCAAAATATAAACCTCAAACTTAATAAAAATCATCAACTTGCAAAGAACTTGAAGATATTTGGAGTATATACACTTATTTCTGTAATGGATTTGGCAGACTGCTAGGGAGCTTTCTAAAAGACAATTAAAGTTTTTGAAAACTGAAGGCATAAAATAAGAATGCATGTTGAGGTAACTAAGGGAAATCATAAAGAAACAGATTCACCATAAAACGATGGTGATGTTGCCAATATCATAAAGTACATAAAGACCAGTATGTAAAATAAAGCCATATGTTTTCTATCTACTGTTGACCAGAGAAAAGGAGCTAAAGTTATAATAAATCATATTAGATATAATTTTTAAATTTGCTTTGTTTTCAAAAGGAAGATTTATTAAATTTTGGAATAGACTATGTCAAAAGAACCTAGAGAATAATCTTCCTGAAAATCCATAAAACTGCCCTTTCTTTAAGAATGAAATCTCTCACTCATTTAAACATTAAGCACATTCCTTTGTTATATCATAAAAACATTATAAAGAATATACAAAGGAATGGTAGGCTGAGTGTTGGTCAAAGCATGCAAAGCTTAAATTAGGATGAATACATTTTTGAGAGCTGCTTCACAGCAAGGTGGCTGTAGCTAGTAATAATTTATTTTAAAATAAATTTATTTTAAAATAAATTAAAATAGTTGAAATTTCTAATGTCTTGCCACCAAAAATAAATGAGGTGATGAGTATGTTAATTAGCTTGTTTCATCATTCCACATTTTATACATATATCAAGAAATATACCCTGTCTCATGAGTGTATACAGTTATAATTTTTAATTAAAATTAATAAAACCCAAAATAAAAATTTTAAATTAGGGAATAAAGTAGATATATGATTAATCTCTTCTTAAAACTAGTGATGACTAAATGTATTCTATTGTTAATTCTAAGCCTTCTCTTTCTAAGAAAGACATGGCTGTCATACAACCCATATTTTATTAAATTCATAAACTGATTCTTATGAAGTATACACAGAAAAAAAATCTAGAAGCATTCATGACAAAATTGTCAACAGTTATGAATCCTGGGTAGGGAATATGGGTGACTGATTTTGTTTCTATATAGTTCAAATATCTCATAGGATAAGAATATGTAGTTAAGAAAACTTTAACTTTTGATAACTTTTAATAGGTTAATAACTCATTTAAATAACATAGTTCTTACATCTGGTAAATATAAGAAAAACATAATTCATATAAATAACCAGATCAACTGGTTCTATGATGAAATACTAGAGACTGAGGGGCAACTCGTGTTAGTTTTGGGTGGCATGTTTGGTGTCCATTGCAGATCCGTTTGACTTTTCCTATGTTAAAATAAGGTTGGACTCACAAGAAATTGCAGAACTAGTGTCTAATTCCCCTGTACCTTTCATCCTTTCCCTAGTGATAACATCTCACATCACTGGTAGTGTTTTATTTCATGGAAAAAAATTATATATTTTATTAAAAATCTACACATGGGATACAGTTTCATGAAGTCTCCATCTTTTTGACACCAGCCTCCTTCTTCAAAATAATTTAGGCCAGCATTTCAGGTATGAGTTCCCTAGAAGTTTTATTAAGTACTAATAGGGCTGTGTGAGAGAGGAGGAGATAGTCTGAGAAAATGGGTGTTATTAGTCTCTTTATTGCAAAATCTCTCAGGACCTTTATTGTGCTAATTGTGTGTTGTACCATTCCAGGAGAAAAAAGTATGTAGCGTCTCCCAAGTTCATTTGATTATTACTCCTATTTGTGGTAAGGGGCACAGAAGTATTTTGAATTACCCTTTTAAAAATGCCTATAATTTTTTCCATGTGAGCATAATAGAGTATATCCTGGACAAAAATTCAGAAAGTCACACTGATGTAACAGCTTTGTTCACTTGATTATTCAGCAGAAATTTCTATACCATACTACAATGTTAGCTAGAGGATTCGGCAAACATCAGAAAACTGTCAGATTCAAAAAATTCAACTAGGGAGACATATATACACAACCTGGAACATGTTGAAGAGGAGAACCTTATGATGTCCTTTTTCTTTAAACAGCATTTGCCATCTATCAGTCGCTGCCTTATTTTGAATCATTTGGCACTTACTCCACCAAGCTGCCTTTTGACTTCTCCATCTATTTCCCATATGTGCTAAGGCTGTATCTCATGATGCTCTTTATAGGTAAGCGCTGTTCGTTTTGCTTTATGAATTATTCTTGTGTTTTTTGGTTTACGCTACCATCTACCTTAATAGACAAGTTAGTAAAAACAGAAAAGACCAAAGGAGAAGCCCAACACAATGAACTAGATCATGTTATTAAAGCACTTGGAAGTTATAATGCTTTCTTCAGGGCACCATGAGATCAAATATATATATGTTTCACTATATAATCAAGAACAGTTTTGCTAGCAGAAAACATAATTATTATCTATGAAACATATAAGTTTTGACCATAGGCACAGATAGCTACAAATATCAAAATAAGCAGGCACTTCCTGATTTTTCCACTTAAGTCTATCTTGTTTCCTGTTTGGCCTCATATGCTAGCAAGAAAACGGGAGTTGGTGATAAAGATTTGAGAAAAATTTATGGAACAAACACAGTTGGGTGGGATTTTAAGATGGCTGTTCCTCCACAAAGAAAAACCAAAGCAACAGGTATATAGCTGCATGTGGAGGAAATGATCGTGGGAGCACACTTCAAGAGAATCTGAACATGTAGGTTCAGAGATCCAACAAAAGCATAGTAAGAAACAAAATATCCAGATGGTAGTGGTAGCCAGGAAACGGAGTGTCTTCCCTCTGCAGGGGTAAATGAGAAATAGAGTCCTAGCAAACTATCAGTGCGGATGCTGGCAATCCTAGCTATTGGAGAGTTTCACAACCCTCACAGGCTTGTAGCCTAATTAGATGAGAAATCTGAAATCTGCACAATAGCTTTGCTTTAGAAAAGGATTTCATATCTTCTGGCTATGGCACCTAAGGTTTCAGTGGGGAGACATCTTGAAAAGGAACCTACTGTGTGAATTTGGGCTGTTGCAGGGGACAGAAGCCCCTGGAATATTCCCATCTCTGGGATGCCATTGAAATTCCACTGCACTGTTTCAGTGGGTACCTGAACCAAACTTGTCTTGTGAACTAAACTTGACCAAGTAGAGTGGGTCTGAATCAAACCCACTGTGTGCCCTGAACAGTAAGGACAGGTATTATGATAAGGAAGGGAATGGAGAGGAAACTATCCTCAAGAAAGGGGAGATTGCAGAGCTTGCCCTCTGAGATCAGGGATGTGACCAGTTGCATGCAGATTTGCACTAGATGCCAGGTCTGAAGGCAGTCACCCATGTGGTTCCCACCAACCCTCCCCTCCCCCAAGCTCTGTGTATATGTGCCTGCCACTAAGTGGGTGAGAAAAGAATTCGGTGGTTCTACTGCTGCCATGCTCTCACAGGTGTGCTAGAGTAACTTTAAGCAATGCCACAGCTTTGGTTGTTGCTCCACCCCTGCCAGGAGGCACTCATGACCAAAGGAGGCTTTGAGAGGAATTTTGCCCAGGTCCAACCACATCTTATTCATGGAAACTTACTAGCAGCCACTATGGCTAAAAGAATTGGTGGTTAAAAAAAAAAAAGCCAGGCCATTTCCCTCTCTCTCGTGAAGGAGCGCCCCACAGCAGAGGCAGAAAGGAATACCTGCTGCCATCACACAAATGGGATTCCCGCCACTAGGCCTTCTTACACATTGTTTGAACACACACTGCTGTCAGGTTGGGTGTGAGTGTCACAGGGATGCTGTGGTTCCTGCCACTGCCTCTCCCATACAGGACCTGAGCCTACACCATTGTCTGGCTATAGGATAAGTGCTTTAGGCCCATATCATTATGGGGACAGCCTTAGCAAATAACGAAGTCACCAGTACCTGAGGAAACCCTTATTACCTGATAGGGGCTACCACTTCCATTGTAGGAGAAGCCACACAATGTGCTACCTATGCTACACCTGGCTGAACTACCACTAGAGTGTCCTTGCATAGCCCACAGAGATCATGAGCCCCTCTGACACAAACATGGTATACACTGTGCCCAAATTCACTAATCACAGACAAAGAAGCTACAGGGAGACAACATGGTGCCTAGCTGGAAATAAATTCAACATTAAATAATAAACTGACATCCCTAGACATCTTTAAGAGAAGGTTGCTTACTAACAGCCATTCCATAAATGTGGTAGAGATATCTGATCTACCAAATGTCCAAATCTCAATTTAGAAATATGAAAATACAATGTAATTGTGTATCCCCCAAAGATCAGAACTCTATTAATAGATTCCAAGAACTAAAAATGAATGAAATACTTGAAAAATAATTCAAGGGAATGATTTTTTAAAAATCTCTGAGATCTAAGACTATAAACAGTTAAATGAAATTAGGAAGATTATGCAGGATGTGAATGAGAAACCCAGCAAAAAGAGTTGAAAAAGAACCAAACAAATCTTGCAAATGAAGAACTCAATAAGGCACATGAAAATGTCAAAGGCCTGACAGACTATATCAAGTAGAAGAAAGAATCTGAGCTTGAAGACAGGTCTTTTGAAATATTCCATTCAAACAAGAAAAAAAAAATTAGGATGCTTTCAAGTTCTTGTGGGTGACATTAAATGAATAAATATTCATTTTGGAATATCCAAAGGTGAGGAGCTAAAGGTTAAAGACACAGAAAACATCCTAATTTGGGGAAAGACATGGACACCCATATATGGGACACATATAGAACTCCAAGTAGACACAACCAGGAAATACCTTTACCATGACACATTATAATCAAAGAGTCAAAAGTCCAGGAACAAAGTATTTTAAAATCTCTGAGAAAAGTACCAAGTAATATTTAAGACTAACAGAAGATTTATCAAAAGAAACCCTGCAGGCCAGGAGGAAATGTAATGATATATTTCAAGTCACCTGAAACAATAACTGCTACCAAGATTACTATTACCTGCAAGGCTATCTTTGAGAAATAAAGACCTTTCAAGGATTCAGGATAACAAGAAAAGCCTTACAAAAGATGCTTAAGGGATTCCTATATCCAGAAGTGAAAGAAAGAAAACTACCACCATGACTGCATGTAAAAGTGTAAGTCCCACTAGAGCAGAAGATACACATGAGAAATGGAAAAGATTCAAACATTATTATTACAATAAGCCATCCAACCACAAAGATGAATAAGAGGAAGAACAAGGAATATTCAAGACAACTAGAAGATAATTAACAAAAAAGGCATAAGTATGTACTTTTGAATAATAAACTTAAATGTAAAAAATGTAAATAGATTAAATTCTACAATTAAAAAATACAAATTGGAAAGAAGTGGTGGCACATGCCTATAATTCTAGCTGCTTGGGAGGCTGAAGCAGGAGGATCACAAGTATGAGGCCAGCTTCAGCAACTTGGTAAGACTGTATCTCAAAATTAAAAGTGCTGGGGATGTAGCTCAGTGCTAAAGCACCCTTGGGTTCTATCTCTTGTTATAAAAAATTTTACCAGTAATGATACACTAAGAGATGGAAAATATCCTGAAATGAAATCCTAACATAAGCAAGAATAGCTATACTTGCATTTGACAAAATAGACTTCATCAAAAACTGAGAAATAACATCACTCCTTGTAATGATCAAGGAGGTATCATTTCATTAAAGTTAAACCATACTAAATATCAAGTGGACTTAACAGACATTTGCAGAACAGTCCATCCAACCGCTGCAGAATACATGTTTTTTAAATCAGTACATAAAACTCTCTAGACCATACATTAGGCCACAACAAATCTTAATATGATTTAATTGTATCTTGTATCTTTTCTGATTACAATGGAATTAAAACAAGAATAGCTATAGAAATTATAAAAATATGTGAAAACTGAATAACACACTTTAGAATAAGTGAGTCACTGGAAGTCAGAAGGGAAGTTTTAAAAACATTTATGAAACAAAATATACCAAACCTTGTGGGAGGCAGCAAAAGTGGTATTATGAGGGAAATTTATAGCAGTGAGTTCTTGTATTTAAAAAGACTTTAAGTAACCTAATGATGTACCTCAAGGATTTAGAAAAAATAATAATCCAAACTGTAAATTAGTAGAAGGAAGAAATAATATAGCTCAGCAGAAATGAAAGACTAAAAAACAACACAAAAAGCCAGTGAAAAAAAGAGTGGGTTCTTTAAAAGCTAAACAACCTTTGCAGGCTAACTTCCTTAGGACTCCTAAATCTCGAGAAATAAAACTGAGAATCAGTATGTGGAATGGCATCAAATTTAAATACTTCTGCACAGCAAAGAAAACAAGAACATGAAGAACAGACTAGAGAATGGGAAAAAATCTTTGTCAGTTACTATTCCAACAGGGGATTAATACCCAGAATGTATAAAGAACTAAAAACACCAAACAAAAACACCAAAAATAAACCAAATCAATAAAAGGGCAAATTACATTTGTCAAAAGATATATATCAATGGAAATTCAGGAAATGCAAATCAAAACTACACAGATTTTATCTCATCCCACTTAGAATGGCACATGCCTATAATTCCAGCTATTCGGGAGGCTGAAGAAGAATATAAATAACAAATACTGGGGAGCATATCCAGGAAAAGGTACACTTGCACATTGTTGGTGGAACTGCAAATTAATACAACTCTTTGGAAAGCAGTATGAAGATTCCTCAAAACACTAGAAATGGACCCACCATATGACAGAGCTATCCCACTCCTTAGTATTTATCCACAGGAACTAAAATCAGCATATTATAGTGAGACATGCATACCAAGTTTTAGTATAGCTGAGGTAGTTATAATAGACTAGTAATAGAACCAACCCAGGTGCCCATCAACAGATAAATGGATAAAGAAAATGTGGTACATATATACACAATGGAGTTTTACTGAGCCATAAAGAATGAATGAAATCATGGCATTTGCTGGTAAATGGATGGAACTGGAGAACCGTGAAATAAGCCATATCCAGAAAGTAAAGGGTCAAATATTTTCTCTCAGGTGGAAGATAGAAAGGGAGAAAGGAATAAAAATGGGGATCTCATGAAAATCAAGAGACCTATAGTCTAGAGAAAGGGGATCCAAAAGTAGGGGAGGGCATGAGGAAGTACGAGGGAAGAAAATCTACCTATGCCTATGTAGTCATATACCACAGTGAGCCCCATTTGTATGTAATGATAATGCTCCATTTAAAATAATAGAAGGGAGATCAGTAGAGCAAGTAGATCAGGGAGGAAGGAGCAGAGGGAAAGAAGGTACTAAGGAGATTGAGCAAATTATGTATAATTATAATGTATACAAAGCTAAGCGAAAGGACAGCCTTTTAGCTGCACTTACCAAGAAAAAGAGGATCCAGATAACCATCAAGATGAAAAAGGAGACATTACAACTGCTACCACAGAATTACAGCAGACCACTGGAAATTATTTTGAAAAACTATATGCTAACAAATTGGAAAATCTGGAAGAAATGGACAAATTTGGGGATACACATGACCTGCCAAACTGAACCAAGGGAATAAAAAACATGAATAGATCAATAAATAATGAGATATAATCAGTAATAAAAAGTCTCCCCCTGAGGACCAGATGGTCTCACTGCTGAATTTTACCAAACTTTTTAAACTATTCCATAAAAGGAGGAAACCTTTCCAAACACATTTTATGAAGCTAGCATTACCCTGTTATCAAAACCTGACAAACATTAACAAACCTATAGACCAACATCTCTGATGAACATAGATGCAAAAAAAAAAAAAAAAAAAAATCATTNCATGCATGATGGGGCTGTTTGTGGCTCAGAGGTAAAGCGCTTGCCTAGCATGCATGGGCCACTGGGTTCGATCCTCAGCACTACATAAATATAAAATAAAGATATTGTGTCCAACTAAAACTAAAAAATAAATATTAAAAAATGCATGATGATCAAGTTGTTTCATTCCAGGGATGCAAGTATGATTCGACATGCATAAATCAATATGTATAATGTTACAAACAGAAGGAGGGATAAAATATCATCTCAATAGATGTTGAAAAGTTATCTTGGAGGCTGGGGTTGTGGCTCAGTTGGTAGAGTGCTTGCCTAGCATGTGTGAGGCACTGGGTTTGATTCTCAGCACCACATATAAGTAAATAAATAAAGGTCAATCAACAACTAAATTTTTTTTTTAAAAAAGGTATCTGATAAAATCCTATATCCCTTCATGATAAATGCCCTGAACAAATTAGGTATAGGAAGAATCATACCTCAACATAGCAAAGGCTATATGTGATAAACCCATAGCCAACATCCATACTGAATGGGGGAAAACCAAAAGCATTTACTCTAAGATCAGGAACAAGATGAGGGTGGCAACTCTGATTTTATTCAAAATAATACAAGAAGGTTTAGCCAGAGGAATTAAGTAAGAGAAAAAAAAATAAGTCACACAAATAGGAAAGGATAAAATAAAATTATTTATCTGCAATTGATATGATTCTATACATAGAAAATCCTAAAGACTCCACCAAAAGACTATTAGAACTCATGAGTGAATTTATGGAGTGGGATACATATAAAAATCAATAGCTTTTCCATACACCAATGAGTTTTCTAAAAAAAAAAATCACTAAAACATCCCATTTGCAATAGCTATAAAAAATACCTGGGAATAAACTAAAGAAGTGAAAGACCTCTACAATGAGAATCACAAAACACTGATATAAGAAATTAAAGATGCTAAGGTTGGCAAGACTTCCCATGTTCATGGATTAGAATTAATGTTGTAAAAATGGCCATACTACCAAACCAGTCTACAGATTCACTTCAGTCCCCATCAAAACACCAATGACATTCTTCATAGAAAAAGATCTTAAAATTTAAATGAAAGTACAAAAGACCCTGTGATGCAGACTTCACAATATCTGATTTCAAGACACACTGCTCAACCACAGTAACAAAAATAGCATGGGTTTGGCATGAAAACATACCAATGGAACAGAGAACACAGAAATAAACCTACACATTTACAGCCAGTGGAATCTTAACAAAGGTGCTAAAAACATATATTGGAGGAAGTACAACCTCTTCAACAAATGGTGCTGGGAAAACTGGATAACACATACAGAAGATTGAAATTTAATCCCTATCTTTCACCCGGCACAAAAATTGACTTAAAATGAATTAAAGACCTTAGTGTAAGACTTGAAACTCTGAAACTTCCACTTAGAAAACCAGGGAGCCACTTCAAGCTATTGGTACAGATAATGATTTTCTGGATAAGATTTGAAAGAAAAGCAGATATTGACACATGGGATTACATCCAAGTCAAAAGCTGCAGCACAGCAATCAACCATGAAGAGTCGATGTACAGAATGGAAAAAAGAATATTTGCTAGCTTTTCATCTGACCGAGGTTTAATATCCAGAATGTATAAAGAACTCAGAAATCTTAATGTAAAAAGCAGCTCAATTAAATATGGCAAATGATCTGAACATCTCAAAAGAAGAAATACATGAAAAATCATGCTCAATACCACCATCCATCAGGCAAATACCATAATACCATCTCACTCCGGTTAGAATGACAATTATAAACAAAACAAACACATGCTCGTGAGGAAGTGAAGGAACAAAAACTCTCATATGCTGTTATTAGGAATGACTACGGAGAACAGTATATATTGAAAGGAAGTTAGCATACAAAACAGATACTTGCATGCCCATGTTTATTGTGGTGCTATTCATAATAGCAAAGACATGAAACAAGCCTAGGTGTGCATTCATAGATAAGTGGATAAAAAAGTACACATATACACAGGAATATTATTCAGCTAAGAAAAATGAAGTCCTGACAGTTGTAGGAAAAAATGATGGAATTGGGGGACATGTTAAGCAAAATAAGCCATAGGCAGACAAGTATTTATGTTTTCTCTCAAAATGTAGAAACTTTTTAAGTCAACCTGAAAATAGGATAGTGATTTTCAGTGACTGGGAAGGGTGACAATGGGGGAGAGCGCGTCATGGGTAGAAAGGTAGCTGGATATGATCAGTGCGCACTGTATGCATGGTGTGGAAACATCACTGAACCCATTAATATATACAAGTAATAAAATTTTTTAAAAGTCTAATACATTTGCAGGAAACTTGAGATTAAAGAGTAAAGTTATGCTATGTAAATAAAATATACTCTGGATTAATAAAAAGTAGTTGAAATTTTTTTGAACTAATTTGTTTTCCAGGAAATTGGGGGAAAAAGTTACATTATTAAATTTACATTTCCCCAGATCTAACCTTCACAAATTCTCAAAATAATGATCATCTCTGGAAGGCAATAGAGATCAGATACAAGAACACCACATACAGAGAAAAGGCAAAGATACAACTTCAGAGTAAAGAGAACTACCTCCCACAAAAAGGGAAAATACTCCCTGTATTGAAATAAAACAGTAGGATGGAAGAGTTTGACTTACTAAAAATCTGAACACGTCCTTACGTGTTCCTCCTCCAAGTCTCCCTCATGAGTGGCTCCCTGGACTCAGGAAGCACTCTGTTATCAAGTCAGGGTTCTTTCCAGAGAAATGGTTAATCAACCTTACTTACTTTTGCCACTTTCCTCTCCACCTTAGGCATGTATTTTACCTACAGTCATCTTTACTCAGAAAGAAGAGACGTCCTCAGAGTCTTTTCCATTAAGAAGAAGAAAATATGAAGTACAGCATTCCAATGTGACCTGAGAAAAGACAGGCTCGTGGACTTGGCTGCAGCAACTACTACACAGGAAGTATTCTAGTGGAAAATACCCAGTACTTGACAAAAACCCATGACATAACATAATCACACCCCCCCAACTCTACACACAACAGCAGTCTGTTTATCATTCACTGTATTTCCAAAACGTGTACTCTGCATACCCTGTTTCCCCCAAACTGTGGTTTTTATACAAGTTACATTTATATTGGGTGAAGTCTGATTGTTTCACTGTAAGGTTAATGAGAAAAAGGAAATTAATGGAATTAAGTTCAGTTAAATTGAGAAACCAGACTTGATAACCTAAATTACATGTATTCCTTCTCACTTCTGATTGCCAAATAGCAGCAGATCTGTAGGAGGAAAGCACTATAAAATACACTCTGTCCTCATCTAGAATAATGTACTTCATGGACAAATGTCTTTGTCCCCAAATGTCAGTACCCACCATAAATACTAGCTACACATAGAAAATTAAACATCTTTCCAAGGCCTATGTTAGCCTTCTCAGGCTGCGATAACAAAAGCCTCAATCTGGGTGGCTTAAATAAATGTTATTTTCATGGTTCTGGAGTTTTAGAAGTCCAAGATTTCTGTTCCTAGTGAGGACTTCTTGGTTTATAGACAGATGCCCTTTTTTTTTTTTTTTTTTAAACACAAGACGGACCACTGTCTCACAACTCCTCTTATAATAATATTAATCCTATTTGGGAGGGTTCCACCCTAATCAAAGAACTGCTTCCCCAAGGCTCCACATCCAGGTATTGTTGCATTGAGGGTTAGGGCCTAATACAGGAATTTTAGGGAAACACAGATTCAGTCTATAGCATTTTGCACCTGACTTCACAAAATTTATGTCCTTCTTATAAATGAAATACATTCCTTCTATCCCAACAGCCCCTAAAACCTAATTCATTCCTGCAAAGTCTAAAGTTTTATCTAAGTATCTTCTAAATCAGAGTAAAGTGAGACTCAGGTATAATTCATCTTGAGGCAAACTTTTTTTTTTTAAATAAATTACATGCTACCAAAATGTAATGGTTGGATGGGCACTGTATAGACATTCCCATTTCCAAAGGGAGACACAGGTGGAAAGAAAGGGGCAACAGGTCCCCAGTAGGTTCAAACCCTAGCAAGACAAACTCTGAGATCTGAAGGCTCAGGGGTGATCTTTGACTTCCTGTTCTGCCTTCAGGACCCACTGGGGAGACATCTTACCCATCTCTGTTGGGGAAGGCCGGGTCCCCACAGCTTTGGATGGTCTCAGTCTTGTGGCTCCTGGCAGAATGAATCACTGTTAGGGTCCTTCTTCCCTGGTCTACATTCACAGCTGATGAACTCTATGGTCTCCTGTAAAATTCAAGTCATCCAAAACCAACCTTCCCTTTGTCTCATCTCCATTCCCTTCAGTTCAAACTAGCAGTGCTGGTAACTGATTACGTCTGCAGTTCACACCCACACTAAACTCATTATTGAATGGTCTCCTATCACACCCTCAGTGTTCTCTTTAGAACATATTTTCTTATTTTTTTGTAATATGAATGGGCTCAGAATTTTCAAAATCTTTAAATGCTTCTTTTTGGTTAATAATTCTGTCCTCAATGCATTACTTTCATATTTTAATACAGGCAGTAGAAGGAAAACCAAATCACTTCAACAGTTTGCTTAGAGAGCTCCTCAGCTAAATATCCAGTTCATTGCCCACAAGTCTCACCTTTCACAAAACACTAGAACATGGACACAATTCAGCCAAATTCTTTGCCACTTTACAACAAAGATTCCAT
The DNA here is from genome assembly GCF_001458135.2 of Marmota marmota marmota. Taxonomy (NCBI): domain Eukaryota; kingdom Metazoa; phylum Chordata; class Mammalia; order Rodentia; family Sciuridae; genus Marmota; species Marmota marmota. The sequence continues at coordinate 417,355 of NW_026000103.1, forward strand.
TTCTTCCAGTTTGCAATAACATGTTCCTCATTTCCATCTACCACCTCATCCAAAATGGTGTTTACTATTCTTATTTCTGTCAGTGTTCTCTTCATGATAATTTATGTATTCTCCAAGATTGCACTTTCTTTCCAGATTTCTTCTGTTTTCTGTTAGCCCTTACCCAAATCACCTGTGTCAATTCCTAAACAGTATTAGCAGTTTTTCCTATCATGCATCTTGAAACTCTTCCAGTCTCTACCCATCACTTAACTTCAAAGATACTTCCAAATTTTTTATATATTTGGTGTAACAGCACCTGCTTCTTGGTGTATCATAGATTTGGTTACAATAACAAAATACTGCACACTGGGGTGACTTAGACAATAGAAATAGGTTTCTCCAACTCTGGAGGCTGAGAAGTTCAATATCAAGGTGCCAGCTCATTCAGTTCCTGGTGAGATTCCAAGATAACAACTCCTTCTTCTTTGGGGTTTGCAGATGGATGGTTTCTTGCTGTATCTCCACATGGTAGAGAAAGCAAGTATCTCTCCCATGTCTCTTGTAAGCTTACTAATTCCATTCATGAGGGCTCCACACCCATATCTACTTACTTCTCACAGGCCTCACCTCCAAATACTAGCATTCTGAGAGAAGCTAACTTCTAGCAAATGACTTCAAAAAAAGTTATTAATAGCCTCTTAGTTACCATGGAGCCATTCCATTACAAATAAAACAGAAGATTTTAGGTACTTGCATGGATCCCAACATCTGTTCTAAATGTACACTTTTTAAATCAAGAGTCAGAATGTTTGGATACTTTTGAGAAACATAACATGGCTTTAACCCCACATTAATTTGTTAGTATATCCCTGCATGCTATTTCTCTTGGCATTTGTGTTTTCAAAAACTAACAGAAGATGACTTGTAAGTTAAATTTCCTTTTGTGTATAGTAAGGAACATCTGGTTTAAAAAAGCAGAGACTTCTGGTTTCTAGAGAGCAAACCAAAATATCTTGAGGGAATAATTAATTCTTACCTGAGGTCATACAGGTAATGAAAAAGAAGGGTCTTATTATTTCAGTGACCTGTATCTTAGAATGTTTGTACTTTCAAATTTACAACCTTTGAGGTTCCCATGAATAAGAAAATCCCATGAATCTTCCATCTAAGTCTGCTCAAAAGCAAAAAAAGGGAGCTAGGGAAGAGAAGATAGGGATATCTTATTTTTTTCTCTTTTGTATCCTTGTTTTCTTGTCAAGGGCAGGAGCAGGGAGGGACAAGGTTTGAAAAGAAACAGCTAAAAGGAAAAGAGCAATCTGAGTTTGCCACCTCTATTTACAAAATGATCCAGAAATCTAAAGTCCTACACCTTTGTACCACAACTCTAAACTTCCCACTTCCAGAGGTCTGGTAATATTAGAGTTGTTTCTTTTGAGTGCACCAATCTACAGTAAGCATGAAACAGATTTAATGGGATTTGATTTGATGGGAGTTTGCATCTTGAAGAAGAAGCTAATAAGCCTGATAGAACCCAAGATCCAAAACTATTTCAGCTCTAGGAACTTGGCTAGAGGCGAGACTGCCACTTCCTGGATGTGTTTACTGCATTTTTAAAAAAATAGAAAACAATACCTCCTTATGGTATTGCTGCAAGAGTGAAATAAACCAATACAAGTGTACTTACAGTCTGGCACCCAACAGTATATGCTAGATGAATTTCAACCTGTAACAGTAGTATGAGACAGTGTATGTGGGTGGGAAGGAGAAAGCTAGCTTCCAATCTAAATTTTCTACCTTCTTGCTTTTTAAATTCATTTCCCTCTAGCTCAACCTCTAAGGAAATAATAGATTTGGTAAACAAAACTAGTAGGACTATCTTCAACATAGGTGGCAGGTATACTTGGTGACAACATGAAAGTACAAGCCACATGGGAATACTAGAAGTTCATGGTGCTTGTGGAGCACCAGCCGTTGTACTATGCTTTGGTATGACAGATACAAAGGTACATATTTTCAGTGGCATAATTTTTCTTCCCAATTATCTCATAGATGTATCAGTATGTGTATGATTGCCTAGAGATAGAACCCTGATTAATGGTTGTGTGAAAAAAGGATAGTTAGCAAACAGAAAAGCCATTGAATAAAATGCAATCCTTGAGGACATTGTCACAAACCTTCATTTTCTTTAGACTACTAGTCACCCTAAGAAATTTGTACTTGTAAAAAAAAAAAAAAAATAGAGGAGACATTTGCCATTTTCTGCCTACCCAGCATCCTGAAGAAATACAGTTCACAAGGTCTGGGTGGGCTGCCTCTTCTCTTTGTGCAGGGATATAAAGATAAGTAGACTTATGACTTAGGCTTGGCCAATGACAGTGGTCTACTTCCCAGGGACCAAACACTTGTTCAGAGACTCACATGTGACATGGAATGAAGCAACTTCTCCCCATGTTGCTTTTGCCACACCTGTGGGCAAAGACACTTTTCCTTACCTTTGGCAAGATGGCAGCCATCTTGCCAGGGATGTAGAAGCATCCCAAGAAGAACAAAGTCTGATGGCACCATTTCATTCACTGGATGCAACTGCTACTGATTAGATCTAAAATTTCTTGATTTGTGAACTAATATTCACCTTTTTGGCTGATTTATTTTGAACTGGATAACTTTTGCTTGCATTAAAGGGAACAAAGCATAAGGAAATACAGCCCTCACTAATAATTAATTTAGCTAATATTCAGTGTCATGCTTATTATTTAAATGTGTATAGCAGTTCCAAAATATTTATCAATAGTAATAAAACTTGTCTAAGTCAATGAATATCATCTACTTAGACTTCATGGAAATCAGATCATAACACCACTGTCACCACTATAGTTTGCTTTGGCTGGCAAAACCAAATAAAAGTCACATGCACAAAATTCACAAGAATATTTTTACTAGAATTGAGGAGATAGAAGAAGGTATAGTCAAGTTGTCAAAAAGAAAATCTTCACATTGAACTCCAGTCAAATAAAGAAAATTCGTGTTCCTGTTTCAGTCTTGCCTGGGTAACAAAATTATGTACCCCTCCTCCTGGCAATGAATGTGGCAAGCTTCAGGTATGTGGCCACCATTTCATGACCCTTCACTGTGAGGATCAATGTCTCACCGATCCCAGACATGAATTCTTAAGAACTCCTTCCATTTCTATGATTTGCCTCATCCAGCTGAGAATGCTGCTAGCTACTGCAAAGCTGTTCACCAGCCATAAGCTCTGGTCCATACGGCTTTCTTCTTAAACTCTGGGAGGACTCTCAAGGACAGCAGGGTAGCTAAAAGGAAACAACAAAACAAACCAGTGTGTCATTTTGATAAAAAAGATATCAGAGCAGACATTGGCTTTTTCTCACTTGGCTAATTTTCAAGACTTAAGAATTCCCATCAAGATCTGGCAAAATGTTAATGGTGGAAAACAATTTTAAGGTTGGTGAAAAGTTGGGTTTTTTTTTTTGTTTGTTTAAGTTAACCTATAATCAGTGGGAAATTTTGCCCGCCCCCCCGAAAAAAAAAAAAAAAAACCAACCTGGTGAGATGCTGGCAATTTCCTCTGAGTGCTGTTTATTACATGGGTGTGTTTTCTTATAAAAATCTACTTAAGATTTGTGCTCTTTTTCTACATGAATATGATAATCACCACTAAATGTTTAATTATAAAGATGAAAACCCAAATCCCCATTCCTATAATAAAGTCGAGTTCATATGCTCAATGGAACAAACAGGACTGTGCTAAATTATATTTGTACATGCACTCACAAAGCTCTACTCTTTCTGATTTGCCCTGGGTCCCTCAGGGGTTAATTTAAAGCAGAGAAATTGTAGGATCTCTTTGGGTAACCTACTATATACCTTATTTTAGAATATTAATTCAAATATCCTGAAATGTTATTTAAAATATGACAGTGTGAAGGAACATAGGTAGGTAAGCCAGTTACACAACTATTATGTGACTCCATTAAGCCCAGGACTATGTCATCAAGTGAACACATGTGTCCCTAAACCACATGACTGTTTTCCTCATTGGTTGTTCATCTGTTAACTCTGTAACCTAAGAGTATATATGTGGAGCATCCCATAGTATAATGGCTCTATAGCCATTAAAAATGAGGCAAACAGAAGTCCTAAAGACAAGTCTCTAGGGATGGATCAAATGATGTCAAATCATAGTCCTGATTGTCAATGAAGTTCTTTGTTTTATCAGAATCATGTGGCGGTCTCGTTCCATCATCTACGTGCTTCCCAACCACTTACTGGTGGGACCACTTTGCTGGTCCTTATCCCAAAGAACCAGAACCAATGAATTCTTATACCATACTTAAAATAAAATATGGGTCACGCTATGCCTCCAGGTTGGCTAGTGAAATTATCACAGAGCAGGCCAACAGGAATGAGGCTTTTCAGTGCAGTATCTTACAGGATGGCCAGGGACACCAGTAGCAGCTACTGGCTCTAGACACTCAAGTCCTATGACATGGATGACAACTACAGCCTTTCTCAGGCCACAAGACCAATGCCCAAATGACTTCTTGGATTTGTGTAAAAGAATCCTCACAATTTTCAGAAAGATCTTCCGTGTTTGGGGGGTCCTACAGTCAGTGGGGCAAAGTCAACAGAAGACCAAAAGACACAAAACATCTAAATGCCTGATGGTACGGGAAAGGGCTAGTTTCCTTGGCAAAATACCATGTAGCCATTACTACTATTTATGACTCCAGTGTAACAAGAAGTTTAAATGCTTTTAAAAAAAACGGTAAAGAAATTAAATCCTATTCAAATTATTTTTTCAATAGTATAAAATTATAAATATATTAAAATACTAAATGTGGAAGGGTACAAAAACTTCCTATAGAAATTATCAGAATTGTCTTTGGGCAGTAGGACTCTGGAATTTTCTTTGGTCTTTTACTTTTCTGAATTTTCCAAATTTTAATTAAAATTTTTATTTTACCATTATAATAAAACATTTAAAAACCATTTAACCCAAAGTTAAAAGTGCTGGAACTCTTTTTTTTTTTTTTTTTATTTTAAACTCATTTTCTGGTTCAAAACGTCACATCAGTGACTGATAAGCCCTTTCAGAATTCAATATATAATATGCGTACACCATTCTGCATCACAGACAACAGTGGGTGGTTTTCACCTATGCTGGGAACAAAGCCTTTTAATACCTTTTAAAAGATCCTTGGACTTTGTCGAGAGAGCTTCTTTAGGACTTTCCATGATGCTGAATAGCCAGTCAATGAACTAGGGTGGGGAAAAAAAAATGTCAGCCAACAAAATCCCATTGTCACCATGAGCTGTCAGTCCCCTGGGGCTGCATACATGATTGCAAGTACAGTAGTCTTTAGGTGATTCCTGTCTGGGCTAAGGGTGCAGAGATGAGAGGGGAGCCAAGCACAAGATTTGAACACAGTTCCCATTTAGTCAAAAGACCTCACAAAGCTAAGCCTACTTCCCTTGCTGAATATCCTAAGATCAGGGATAGGTTTTAAGAGTGGAGTAGACATGTGTCACAAACATAATCTCTAATCACTCTGAGAGGCCCAGAGAGGTTAATACCCTCACCCAAGTTCACTCCCAGTGAACAAAAGAGTCAAGATTTGCACCGGAGCACACCTGGCTCCTAAGCTCCATGTGCCTCTTTGCATCATGCTGCGTCCCACAGGTCCCCTGTGCGTTTCGGCCTAGGTGCCTTGGTTGGACAGTGTTTAGGGAACATATTTGATAGAAGCCCCAATTTCTGAAACAAAATGTTTCTATAGATGACAATAGTTATGTGTCCAAATGAATATGAAATGGAGGTTGAAATGCAAGAGAATAAGCATAAAATAATTTAGGTAGAGCCAAGCATATTAACTGTGAATAAATCCTACTAATGAGGTTGAAACTCATAGTACTCATTAGTTTGACTGATTTCCCAGGATGCAGCCAAAATTGTCTTTGAATTAGCTACAAGGTGATTTCAACAATGACTGAATGTTATCAATCTTGGTTTGCTGAAAAACACATATATCATTAGCAACAAATACAAGACACTTTAACTTCAGACATGAGAAGTTGGGTTGAAGAAAGAAAAATAGAGAAAATCACCCTAATTCCATGCTTTAATTAAAAATTTTTCTTTATTTTCCTTTCAAAATTTTGTTTTATAATATTGTACTTGTAAGTAAATAAATCAAGCCCTACAAATATATAATCAATGCAAGATGTCCTCTCTGTAGTCCAAAGTTAACACAGTCTCCCAGTCCAGAAATAACATGAGAGGAGACCACACTTAAATTTATTTTAAGTGAACATAAAATACAAAACTCGGGCAGCAATTGTGATGCTTATCGGATTTAAGGGGGGAAAGGCATTTTAGTTTGAGATGCTCAGTGGAGATAGATATGGCTAAACTGTGGGTTCACAGTTCAGAAATGTTTTTAAAGATTAATGTTCTGATTTAAAGAATAAGCAACAAAAAGTTACTTTTAAGCTTTCTACCTCATCAAAACCCAGTTTTGACTAAATGGGATTCAAAGAATCTTTCAAACCACTGTATTAAAGATGGGGCAAAGCCATATAAAAAGTATAGGAAGCACAGTATTTTCCTATGTTGTGCTAGTTGCCTGGGGAGTCTTAGTATTAAAAGCCAAAGGTGTTTCCTATAGTTTGGGTTTTTCTGAGGACAAGGGTGATGATAGTAGACCTTAACAAAAACCCATTTGGCATCTACCACATGATGAGTATATGCAACGTGCCTGGGAAATGGAGTGAGCTATAGGGAACCTCAAATATGATAGGTGGTCCAGACCCACATCTCCCTGAGGAAGAGTTCTCTGACCCAGCATTGTTGCATTGTTCATTACCTCCCTGCCTTGCTGATTACATGGTATCCCACAGATGGTACCATCTTGAATCTTAAATTTGCCTTCCTGCCTATCCTTACATTGAGATTCTGAGTGAAGAGTTACTTATCCTTTCATTGCCAGGTCCAAGAGTCTTCAGTAAATGAATGAAAATGAGGGATTTTCTCTCCCCACATCCCTAAGAAAGTTTTGCTGTTGTTGTCTCTAATCAGTAGGTACCCTGAACCTGGGCTGGCCTCAGTCTGAGACTGCATCTGGCTAAGATCTGGGGCTGAGAATAAAAGCCTGTGGTGTAGCACACATGTCACTTAACTCCCACCTCAACTCTACAGCAAGAACTGCTGAAGACAAAAGCCAGCCTGCCCTGCTAAGCAGGTGGCTGCCAACCTCACCTTCTGGGTTTGTTCCTTCCATGGCTCTTTCTGCAGCAGAAGCAGCATGCTACTGGGAAGGATAGTGAGGGCCTCTTGCAGAGAGACCCTGTGCATTGGACTCCTGCCAAGGAAGTTTGATTCTGCCCCAGCCAGGCCATTCTCCTGATGCCATGGCAACCAACTGGCACTGAGGCCGAGGAGGAGTGGGGCCTCATGATCCCCCCAAGCTACCACTGCAACCGCAAATATCAGCAACAAGAAGTCCAAAGCCTGTGATGGAAACAGAAGCAACATTAGGTCATATGTCTTACCAACTCCAAGTAATTCATGGCATCTTCCCCTTCACTCACCCCTCCTCCTGCCCAACCCCTACACCAGAGAAGGAACTGGACTGACTCAATTTACATGCTTAATGACGAGACCTTCTGGGGCTGTGAAGGTTTTTAAGGTCCCCTTATGCGAAGATAGACTAATCATAATGAAATCTCAGATTGTCTAAGATTTCAAGAAAACATAATTTATTTCTAATCACAATAAGATCCAAATGATCCTCTGTTTTTGGTATTTTCAAAGAGACTAAGAAATTAGGAAAAAGATATTTGTTGTAATGTGGCAAAAAGTATTTTTAAAAATTATATATGATTTTATTTTTGAACCAATCTCTCTTGATGCACTTTAAAAAGTCTGCTGGGAAAAATCTAGATGCTTGTCAAAAAAATCTAATGTTGGTACATCGAAATTGTTGAATTACAGTGATTTAAATTATAATTCTTTCTGTTAAAAAAAATCCTAGAAAACAAATTAAGAAAACAGAACATTAATGAAAGCTTTGGGGAAAAAAAAAAGAAGACTATGTGAGTTCAAGAAAGGGGGGAGGGGCTGTTTAAAAAGTACTTCTCTATCTCTTAAATTCCTCATCTCATGAATTAAATTTAAAAAAATTAAAGACACACAACTTTTCAGGAAACTGAAAAATTTCAAGGAATATTCCAGATAATGAAACTTTTACTTACCATGAAACGGGCCTACAGAAAAAATTCTAGAAAATGCACAACAGCCAAGTCAAGAAAATGAGAGTAGGAAAAGAGCTGTCTTCATTTTATTTATGAATCTTTTTCTTCTTAAACTCACCCAATGCCAGAAGTTCTTACTTTGTCTGGGTCATAGGTCATGCTGCCAATGTGAGTAAAATCTCCTCTCCAATATGTGTGCACAAACAGGTAGGCACTGGCACAGATGAAGATTATCTGCATACACTTCAGGTATCTCTTCATATTAGGCATTTTTAGCCATATGCGGGCCAGAGCAGAGGCCAGAATCTGGTACTCCCACATCCTTTGTGGGACCAAACCTAAGCACACAGGGCCTTAAGTACCCTGTTCAGCTTAGTGTTTTGGGGTTCTGCCGGCAAAGAGCATATTTTGTTGAAAATATTTCTCAAAGGGCAGACCTGGGTATCTCTAATAGCAAGGTAAAAATACCCATTTGCTTGTGGCATCAGAAAATTATTACTGACATTTCTTAAAAATAAAAGGAAGGCAGGAAAGAAAAGCAATAAGCAGCATGCTATAGTTTGGATCTTGAATATTCCCTCTATAGCCAATGTGTTACAGGCTTGGCCCCCACAGTGGCACTACTGAGAGATGGTGGAAATCTTATTGGGAGGTTTTGGAGTCATTTGGAGAATGCCTTTGAAGGAGACTATGGGACCCTAACCTCTTCCTCTCTCTCGCTCCCTGGCCATAGATGGCAGTTTTGCTCCATGATGTGTTCTTTTCATGATGTGTTGCTATGACACAGGCCCCTAACAAGGGGGTGAACTAATCATGGACTGGAATCTCCAAAGCTGTGAGCCAAAATAAACCTTTTCTCTTTATAAGTTGATTTCCTCAGGTATTTGTTAGAATAACAGAAAGGTGACCAAGACACAGCAACATATTCCTGTTTTGAGAGAGAGAATCTAAGTTTCAGGTTTTAATGAAACTACAAACTCCTCTAGGTTGTACCTCATCGAGAGCCACATTCTGAATAGGTGTTGACTGGTAAGCAACATTTCTGATATAACCCATCAGTTCCAAGAGCCACTCCATTCTCTTCAATACACCTGAAACAAAAAGAATTTTTTTATGGGACCATGATTTTGCTTTGAAATGTAAAATAGATCAGAAATAACAATCACAACTAAAGCAAAACATGTTGTAAAAATCCCATTAAACAGTTTTAAGGTCTGAGACTTGTGATTTCCTGTGAAAGAATTGGTACTGTTCTTACTGGATAACTATATTTTGGTGTTTATTTCCAAAAGTAAACTCTGTTCTTCAAATATCCTTGCCACTAATATAAAATGAATTTATTGGAACTTCTCTCTCAACATTAAACACACTAGGAGAAATCTGGTATGCCAACTACTCAGTAATGTTGAATCACAGGTAATTAGTTATTTTTATAGACCTGCTTTGCTTAAGTGGTCTGAATTTGTGCCCAAATCACAAAGGAACCCTATCCCAAAGACATAAAATAAATAAATAAATAAATAAATAAATAAATAAATAAAAACCAGCCATTATGTGGTAACTGGAGAACAAACCTTTAAAAAAAATTTTTTTTAACATGAGGATTCCCAGTACAGTAAAAACTACATAGAAAGGTTTTCGAACTCCAGAGAATATGAGGAATATGTGAATTACATTTGAGAGTTGGCTAGTTAGAACCAAAGACAACGTCAAATTATTTCATTTTATTGTAAGCATCTCCCTCCTTATTTGGAAACACTTGCTAGATTTCTTCCTGATAAATATTCTTTTGGTTTATAACAACAACAACAAAAAAGATAAAAAATCCCACTCAGATTCTCATCCCAGGTTCATCTCTCAGTGAGCAGGCACTAATACAGATATGGGAAAACTGTCTCAACTGCCAAAGAGGAGGATGAATCAAAATTTCTTATATAGTCTTGGAGAATCTTCCAATCAAGTTTGTCAGGTTTTTCCCTCAAACCAAAAAATATAAAAGACGGATAGGGAAAATGGGCACCTGAACCTGAGTAAGTTTCCTGGGATCACAGGGGCTTCCCAGCCACATCTGACCCACCTACACCAGGTGCCATTCTGAATCTGAATGCAGTAGGGGGAAATGATAAGCATGTGATCAGAAAGACTGAAGGAGCCATAGGCAAGCTCCCTTTTCAGGTGATTATTAAAGTACAATGTCTGATATGGCCTAAAACTTGCAACATGAGGTTCATGAGCAGAACTACAAGCTTGCAAGTGTGTGTAGCAGGACCAGATTTTATTTTTTAAACCCCTAAGGAATTCTACAGAATAACTATGTAATTTCTTTTTCTGTTTTCCTTTTTGACCATTCAGAAATGACCATTCAAAAGCCATTTTCATGATTTCATCAGGTAGAATCAATCTACATCTTGTATGTTTTCAAAACTGAGTAAAATAGACAGAAGCAACCTGGTACACTTGTGTGTATCCTTGAGAGTCTAACGGGCCAAATACAATAGAAAAATACTCAAAAGAACTCATTTCTATCTCTAAGAAGTAGACATTGTGAGCTATAACTGCTCATTTCCATTCAAGTCACTCTTCATTTGGGCTAATAAGGCCTAACCTATGCCAAGAAGCACTAAGCTAGCTTTTATGTTGAGAAAACAAGTACAACTTAAAAGGGAGAGCAGGCAGTTCTATTTCTGTCCCTGATGTTCGCCAGGGGCTGGCCTCACCTGTGTTGGCATGGCTCACAATCCGCGCCTGGTATAAGCTGTGCAGAATCATCCAAGCCAGTGACTCTTTCTCATGGTATTGCAGAGCAACATTGAGCATATCAGTGAGGCTCATCAAGGGGAATCGTCCTTGAGAGATTAAGTACAGCTTGACAAAGACAGCCTTTTCCATGTTGCTCTGTAAAACAGCAAGTTGTTCAGTCACTATTAAATTAACTGAAGTGGCTACAGAACCTCAGGGCAAGGGCAAAACAGAAAAAGAGTTTGATGCTATTATCACAAATGCTAAAACTGCTCATTTCCTGCAGCACATGACCTATCTGCCTGTGTGCTGTATTAAAATGCACATATAACAAAAGGTTACAAGGTCACCTCCTATTCCTTCATAAAAGCCATGAATGTATTCAGTGGTTAATAGGTAATATTTAGTAAATATACACAATAATAATAAAATGAAAACTAGTAAATACACTACTTATCATGTGCCAAGCACCATTCTAAGCAATTAACATGCATTAATTCCGCAGTTTTTAAAATTTGGTACACAGACCTCTCCCAAGACCCTTTAAAAGGTTCTGTGAGGTCAAAACTATTTTAATAATTACACTAGACTGTATTAGTATTCATTGTATTTTTCACTGCCATTTGTAATTTTTTAAAAAGCCAGTTTCACTTAAAATATCCTTGTAAACAGTAAAAATTATTAGTTTCATTAAATTCTGGCCCTTGAGTATACATATTTTCAATATTCTATGACAAACTGGGAAATATGCATAAGGAACTTCTCTGATGGTTGTCTCAACAAAAAACACTTGTAAGACTGAATTGTGAGTTAAATAAAATAGCCAGTCTTCTCATGGAACAATGTTTACTTGAAAGAATGATGGAAAAACTATGGTTATTCAAATTGGGTATTTAATAGATTATTTTATTAAAAATTGGAGGAAATGAGCCTGTCACTTCAAGGAAAGTACCTGACAGAATTTATTGCCAATGATAAAATCTGCATTTCTTAGTGAAAATTAGATTTTTAGAAAATTTGTATCTGATACTATGAGCTTGGCAGCTTCCCAATATGTAAAAGGCCTTTCTGATGAGATTTCTGGGGATGTTAACAAATATGATGTTTTGATATTGTATAATGAAATGTATCAACGTTTGGAAGGTCTTCAAAGCTCAGTGATCCAACATTTTCCAAATGACCGATGTATGATATTACAAAATCATGTATGCATAAAAGACTGGAAGTGCAAGGCAGACAGACCAATGGATTTTAATCTGAATTTCATTGATGTGATTCTGGACTCCACACTGCAACTACCCTTTAAGAAACTATAAGGAGCCAGGCGCAGTGGCGCATGCCTGTAATCCCAGCAGCTCGGGAGGCTGAGGCAGGAGGATCACAAGTTCAAAGCCAGCCTCAGCAACTTAGTGAGGCACCAAGCAACTCAGGGACACCCTGTCTGTAAATAAAATATAAAAAGGGCTGGGGGTATGGCTCAGTGATTAAGTGCCCCTGAATTTAATCCCCGATACAAAAAAAAAGCATATAAGGAGTTGTCTATTAACATACTCTTCCTCTTTTCACACATATCTATATGGGGTTGGAATTTCTTCACATACTTCATTAAAACCAAATCACCAGATTGAATGAAGAAGAGCAATAAGATGCCAGCTATCTTCTGAGTCAGACTTTAAAGAAATTTCTGAAAATGGTAAACAAGGCCACTTTTTTCACTACTTTATATATGTCTTAGAAAATACTTTTAATCATTTGAGTTAAGATGTAAGGAGCATTAGGACTGGGGATATAGCTCAGCTGGTAGAGTTCTTGCCTCCCATGCACAAGCCCCTGGGTTCAATCACCAGCATCAAGAAAAAAAAAAAAAAAGAAAAAAGATGTAAAGGGCAATATATTTTTTCCTAGTTTTAATTTCTAAAAGTAAATATTAACTGATATAACCTATATAATTAAATTTCTTTGGAGTCCCCAATATTTTTTAAGACACTAAAGTGTTCCTGAGACCACAATATTTTATAACTGCTGTATTAACCATTTAGTTCACATAGGAATGTTCTGCAGTATATTACAATTATTCTTTTGCACATGAAGAAACTGAAACACAGAGGTTAAGTAACTTGCTGACGGTCCCAAAGCTAGTCATGGTGGCAGAGTAAGCCTTGGAACCCAAGGACTCCTGCTCTTTTGCTGCTACCTCTTACTTCTATTCTTTTCAGAAATGAACAAAAACTCTGACCTCAGTGGAGAAGACTAATTCTTTGGGGGACATCAGGATGCTATTTAGTATGTTCTAGTGACAATATTCTGAATGATATTTAAAAAACTCAAGTGAGTAATATAGCAACATTTAGCTCTAGGTATCAAGAAGAAAATTATATGCTCCATTTCCAACTACATTTAATAAATTTAATAATAATTAATTACATGAATGTAATAATTATGCATAATAAATAATTACAGAGTTCTTACCTTGGGTCAGGCACTATTCCAAGTGCTTGACATGGATTAAGTCATTTACTCTCCAAATAACCCTAAGAGGAGGTGCTATTATCTCCCTTTTGTAGATGGGGAAACTAAGGCAAACAGGGTTTATGAAATTTAAATGTCACATTGCTAATAAACTGCAGAGCTGGATTGCACATTGGAACAGGTAGGGTCCACAGTCCATCCTCTTTACCATTTCCCATTACTGCTTCCCTTTGTTTAAAACAAGCTAATTTGGGCTGGGGCTGTGACTCAGTGGTAAAGCCATTGCCTAGCACGTGTGAGGCACTGGGTTCAATCCTCAGCACCACATAAATAAATAAAGTTATTGTGTTCATCTACAACTAAAAACAAAAAAAAATAAAACAAGCTAATTTCCAAAATGCTAATATACTTTATAATAGTGGTTCTCAACCTTAGGAAATACCAGAATCACATAGGGAGACTACTAAAGCACAGACTCTTAGGTACCACCTCCGAATCTCTGATATAGTCAGTCTGAAGTAGGACTTGAGGATTCACAATCTAAATAGTTACCAGGCAGTGCTGATATCACTCAACCAGGGGACATAATTTGAGAACCATGGTACAAAAAATTTTTGTACCATTTTTATGGTACAAAAATCAAGAATCCAACTGAATAAGCAAATCTGTCATAAAGGGAAATAAATGTTGAGATGACCACTAGCTCTTGGGGAGGGGAAGCTCATGGCAGGCATTTGCTGTATGCAAGGTTACATTCAAATAAGTACGCCAGTTGGGATGTACTTACGCCACAAAAAAAAAAAAAAAAAAAATCATTGTTTATCTGCCGCAGTCTGGCTGGGCACACAATCACGAGCCACCACACAGCTTGTAGATTCAAACAGCAACTCTTTATTCCCGAACTCACACCAGCCGTCTACAATCACGTTCTGGGGAAATCCATGTTCTCTGCCCAAATCCACCTCCACTGGGCTTCTATCTCCAAAATATATTGTCTGAATCCCGTGAGAACTCAAGGGGAACTCAGGCAGCAGGATACGCCCTATTCCCAGCAGGAATAATCTTAAACCTTAAACCTGGAACCTAAACCGGGAACGCCCTAATCCGCCTTGGTCCTTGAGCAAGGTCACCTACATTCAATGTCACTGCAACATGGGGTACGCTGGCAAGGAAATTGTCATACCTACTTACTTGGCTAATGGCTCCCAGCATTTATCTACAACTCAATTTAGGAAAATATTTTGTATTTTTTTTTTTGCTAAATTTGGTAACTTTATTGATATACTGTGTTCATTCATCGTTTGCCTAGGGGTACTCATAAATGATTGTGTGTCTAAGCTAATAGTGCTTGTTGTTTAATCAACTATGTTTCTGCATTCTAAAAGGACAGCATCAGGTGTCAGAAAAGAAATTTGAGAACAGAACTACTTATTCATGGCTTCCATGCACTACAAAGTTCTTTGATCAGAATATACTCATTCTTGTGGGTATTATATTGAAGAGGTTGCCAGGTACTTATTCTTTCCCATAGGTGATGCAAAATGTTCTTGACAAAAATAGAAGAAATTGAATGAAAATGTTATTCATCCATCTACCCATTCATACAACACGATTTAAGCACCAATCACACCAATGGGTTGGACAGTAGATTCCATAGTGGCACAGAAAGACAGCTTCCTGAAATTAACCAGGAACAAGTATGAAACAAAACTAGCCTCAGCCAAGGACACTCTAATCAATTCTTAAATTTCTACTTCAACAATGAAAAAATATACATATAGATATACTCATTATTACCTGAGTAATCTGGGAGATACGATTGGCATCTTCATCTGTCATTTCCGAGAGGCATTTTGCTATACTAATATACAGTTCTAGATCATTTCTCTGGTGAAAACAAACAAACAAATAAAATCTCAAGCATGTCAAAATACAATGTAAAACAAGAATAACAAAAGGTTATTCTATTTTTCAGGTTCTGACGAATTATTAGATTTATCACCATGAACAACAGCTGATGAGGTCTGAATTTTAACCAAACCAAAATATATAGCCAGTTTTTATCATTTAAAGAACTTCTTTCATTTTACTTTGTGTGTTTATTTGGCTGTACTATTTTTTTTTTCTTTATCAGAATCCATTGTTCCAGCCAGGCGCAGTGACTCACGTCTATAATCCCAGTGACTCAGGAGGCTGAGACAAGAGGATCGTGAGTTCAAAGCCAGCCTCAGCAAAAGCAAGGCACTAAGCAACTCAGTGAGACTCTCTAAATAAAATACAAAAACAGGGCTGGGAGTGTGGCTCAGTGGCCGAATGCCCCTGATTCAATCCCTCGTACCCCCAAAAAAAGAATTCCATTGTTCCAAGATTTTTAACTGCTTTGTAAAACTTCAATTCAAAGACCCGTTGGAGTAGGGAAAGGCTAATATTAAATTATTTGGTAAAAACAGTATATTGGACAATATGCCCCAGGACTCTCCAGATGTAAAATGTAAGGATTTCTGAGTTTGCTCGTCTTCTACAGGCATGTGGTAAAAAAAAAACAAAAAAAACCTAACAACAAATTTCCTGGTACAGCACTGCTTAAGCTGCTTCTAAGCTGGCTTGAAATTTTGGTTCTAAATATTCAACCTCAACTTAGCTCTTTGGAAGCAAACGCGCTCCTAGTGAAGAATGTGGTTATTTCTTGCTAGCCTTCCCACCCACATTCTTAAAACATACAACTCCCTCCTTTGCCAAAAAGGCTTTAAATAAGCCCAAACATAAATTGTCAGGAATGTAAATATTTTTGTTCCTTACCCGAATCTTATTTGGCAGAAGGTCAAAAATTTTCCCAGTAGCTTCACGGAGCAGACTCCAGAGGTGGTGGGCAGGGCTGGGCAGTTTCAAGGCCTGACTCAGACCCTGCAAGGCACTGGGGCATAACTCAGGACTGCAAAGTGGGGAAGCTGCTTTAAAAACTGCCACCATTAAGTTTTCAACAAAACCCAGGAGCTGTTCATCAGAGACGTGTTTTATCCACAAAGGCACAGACACCAGGAGGTATTTCTTGATATCCATCTAGAAGTAAATCAGAAGAGGTCAGATGTAAACAGGTAAGCCTGGGCTTGCAGTGCTGGAAACCTCTGGGTCATCCCTATGTCTGAGGATAGATAAAAGGGTTCCTTAGCTCTCTCTCCCTCACTTTCCCACAGCTTCATGGACCAGCTGGTCATCAGTGCATGTAACTTTGGCTGCTGCAGTTCCTTCTGATTCGGGGTGACTGTGGTGGATATGTGCTATCTGCCAGTCCATCTGTGGAAGGCTCAGCTGAAACCTTAGATCTTTTTAGAGGGAAATAAAATGCTACTTCTGAAAGTACATGACAGTCGCTATTTAGTTTTAAAAGGCCACATTCTCCAGCAAGAAAAGCTTCTGAAGATGAAAAGCTATCTGCTGGAAACAATTCAACAGAGCATCTGATATTGCTAATTTCTTCTTCTCAGGGAAAGACAGGGAAGCAATAAGGAGAGCAGCACAGCAGGGCCACTTCTGACTAAAGAACCACTAGCCGAGCACGTGGACCTGACCACAACACTTTAGCTCACAACAGCACTACTCTGTCACGTGACACAGACTTTAATAAGTATGATAAAGGGCCAGCAAGGCTAAAAGGAGTGGCCTAAAATATAGCGTCTGTCAACAAAACTAGTAGCTTTCCAGAAAGATCAGTGTAGTTGACATGAGTTTTCTGAGGAGCTCATTGTGAAGAATATGCCATCTCAGGTCATTTTATGAAAGACATATTCAAAAATAATTTAATTAACAAAGATAAAAAGACCCATAACTAAAGACAATGCAAAGAGCTATATAGATCTAAAACAGAAATGGAAAGATTACTAATAGCCAGAAAAATTTCTGAGGTCAACAAAATGCTGTTAGAGATATACCTGATTCAAAGGGAAACAAGAGTTAATAGTATAGAACTTCGGAGTCAGTCAGATATTGTTCTCCCATTTATTAGCTGTGCAAACTTTGCTAGATTTCCACTTGTCTCAGTTTAAAATTAAAATGTATTTCTCAGAAAGAAAATAAGCCAGACAATTGTATGATTCTTTTCTAAATAATTTCTAAAATTTATGTTAAATCTAAATTTATATAAAAGTTCTCTTAAAGAGAAAAAGCTTTAAGAGACAGCAGATCTGTGGTGGCCTGAGCCTGAGGTTGGGAATGGGACTGACTAATATTAGACACAATGGAACTTGTGTTGAGTGAGAGAGGTGTTCTTGGAGATGACTGAAAACCTATAAAGGAACTAAAACTCACCAACATTTACACTTAAATGGCCATCTTTAGGGCATATAAATTATGACACATTAAAGTCATTTTTTAAAAAAATTGCCAAAGTTGTAGAGATTACATCTGATGTCTGCAAGTACTCAGTGCTAACAGGTACCAAGTACACAGCAAGTGCTCAATGACAGCTAAATGAAAGTCACTTGGAGTAGGCAGGGTGGATACAGACCTCAATAAAGTGCACCTTTAATTAAAGGGAACTAGGAGGAGTAGGAAAGGCCAGGAAACCAAAAACAATGTAGAGTGGCGACTAAAGCCAAAAGACTGAGGAAATAAGAAGGCATTGCACTAAAGAACTAAAGCCTCCTAGAACTGAAGAATAAGCTACATTCAGAGAAATTCAAAGATAAAGATTACTTATTTATACAACTGGAAAACCTCTAAGGAATCTGGAATTCTTTTTTTTTTCTCCTAGCTTGAAATGAATTCAAACGAAACATCTTTGCTAACTTCCCATCTTTAAATACTATTACTCTATTCTTCCTGTCTTCCTTGATCTGTACCTGGAAGGTGCTAACCTCTCTATCACAGATACCAGGCTAAGTCGCTTTCTCCACAGCACTAGGTTCATGCTCAACACCCCAGCAGAAGGGTCATACTCTCTCCACCTATACTCTCCTACTACCTTTCTTAGTACTAACCAAATCCTACCAACTCTTTGAGGTACACCTTCTTTGCTGCCTCCTCTGGGAAAGAGATGAGTCCGGTGCAGGTGTCTTTGCTTTTTCTTACTAACTACAGACAAGACTTTGCATGTCAAACAAATAAAACTAGATTCAAATAACTCCACAACTTCCTTGTTGTATGATCTGGAGAAAGGAACCTTAATACCTCTGGCCATCATTTTCCCCTGTTTGTAATAAAAAGTAGCTAAACCATGAATGGTAGCGACAATAGAGGAGTCCTGAATCATATTATTTTCCAATCTGTGGGCCAGCTACTATCAAGCCCTGTTTTTATAAAGTCCCATTGGTTCACTCTTGACTCTGAGAACACATTCCCAAATGAAAGTTAATCTCCAAAATCAGTTTATTGTCCTGCCAGCCAATGCCCTTAATTACTACATACACTCAGACTGTGGATCAGTGGTGGCATCACCCACAAACCCAACAGTGCGGCTGCATTCTGGGATGACTGTGCCTGAGTCACCATAATTTCAAGGCAGAGTTGCTGTATCTCTTCCCCTGAAAGAGAAGAAAAAAAGAATTTCTGTAATTTAGTTGCTTTGTTGACTCATTTTTAGGCTTTCACGTCTAAATTAAAGAATTTGCTAAGTGAAAGAATTCTGCAGTAACAGAACTTGAGTAAACCAGAAGGCATTTCAAGAGACCCTGTTGGTGATGAGGTGAAGAATGTGACCAGTGGTGTTGCAGTCCCAAGTTTTGGGATTGGCAAGGGCAGTTTCTCTTCTATCTAGAGAAACCTAAATGTTCAAACACTACCAAAAATATGAGAAAATTCTAGCTAAAAATAATTCCGCCCTGGTCTTTCCCTCTGCTCCACTTTGTGTTTGTTCAGCACAAACCTTATCTGTGTCTAGAACTGCTTATAGATACAGCCACTGTCTCTACTGACCAGATCTTTTTTTTTTTTTTTTGTACTGATTGCTCCCAACCAAACCTTTTATCCTTTTTCTGAGGATTTAGTTGAAATAATATAGCATATTTTTAGTATTGTATATAAAAGCAGGAGAGGGACAAAGAAACATGTTTTCCAAATGAAATCTCTGGAAATCCAGTATGGTGACATCATGTCTTACACAAGGATTAGGTTCAAATGTAAACGTTTATGCAAAAATTGTGCATAGTGAAAACCTTCTTTTTTGGTGGTGCTGAGATTGAACTTAGGGCTTCCTGCATGTTAGGCAAGCACTCTACCACTGAGCTACATTCCCAGCCCAAAACCACTTTTAATTATATCTAAAATTATATACAAATGACAGTATACAAGTCATTCTATATATCATATGCAAGTAATCATTCTACTGTAGGTGATAGAACTATTGATATAGCCATGGCAAATACAAGCACATGATTTTGACAGTGTTTAAATTGTTTTCTTCCTGGAGTCAGGTTGTTTTGAGCCACTAAGTCTGTGCTAATTTGTTACAACAGCAAGAGAAAATACAAAAAATATATGTGCGTGTGGTAATTCCTTTCTGTATAAGAGGGACTTCTGTGGATGAAGGGAAGGTGTTGAGTTGTGCATTCCCTTTGTCTCTCACCAAGAAGAACCTCTGGTAGGGATAATAATGTTCCTGTAATGAGTTCCACATTCTAATCTCTGAAACCAGTGAATACATTAACTTATATGGCAAAGGAACTCTGCAGGCATGATTAAGGTTAAGGACCTTGAGTTTAGGAGATTATTATAGATTATTTAAGTGGGCTCATTAGTCACAGGAGTCCTTAAATATGGAAAAACTTTCCTAACTGCAGAAAACCAGGAAGGTATTATGAGAAGGCCTCAGTCCTGCATTGCTTATTTTGAAGATGGAGAAACAGGGACACCAAGTTGAAGGATGTGGGTGGCCTCTAGGAAGGAAATCTGCTGTGCTCTTACCTTGACTTAGTCTGGTGAGAATCATGTTGAACAGCTGGCTGATAGAACAGATACAAGATAATAAATCTGGATTGTTTTGAGCCACCAAGTCTGTGCTGATTTGTTATAACAGCAAGAGAAAATACAGCATCCATATAGTGCTTTCTTAAAACCTAAGGTTCTGGAAGTGTCATGTGATAACCACCAAAGCAGGCATACACCATGTGCTCAGCAATCTGTGCACTGCAGTCCAGAAATGCTTTTAATGATGCTGTTTGGCCTGTGTCTTTAGACCTCTCTCCCTCCTCATCCCCAGCTGTGGGAATGCAATGGCTCAGAAGGACAATTATCAAAAATACAAGTAATAATAAATGCTGGTGAGGATGTAGGGAAAAGGGTACACTCATACATTGCTGTTAGTCTGCAAACTGATGCAACCACTTTGGAAAGCAATATGAAGATTCCTCAGAAAACTTGGAATAGAACCATCATTTGACCCAGTCATCCCACTCCTCAGTTTATACCCTAAGGACTTAAAATCAGCATACTACAGTGACGCAGCCACATCAATGTTTATAGCAGCTCAATTTACAATAGCTAAACTATGGAATCAGTCTAGGTGCCCTTCAACAGATGAATGGATAAAGAAAATATGGTAAATATACATAATGGAATACTACTTAGCCATACAGAGAAATGAAATTATGGCATTTGATGGTAAATGGATGGAACTGGAGAATATCATGATAAATAAAATAAGCCAATCCCCAAAAACCAAAAGCCAAATGTTCTAATATGTAGATGCCAACTCAGATGGAGGGGCAGGGGGAGAGAAGAACAGAAGTACTCTGGATGAGACAAAGGGAATGGAGGGGGAATGGAATAGGAAAGACAGTAGAATAAATTGGACATTACTATCCTATGTGCATATATGAATATATGACCAATACAATTCTTTATCATGCACAACCAGAATAATGGGAAGTTATATATGTATAATATGTCAAAATACATTGTCATGTATAACTAATAAGAACAAACAAAAAATGATGGAATTAAAAAAGAAAGAAAGGGTCACAAGATCCCAAAGTCCATCAGTTACTACCACTTGTGACAAAAAATCTGTTTTCCCACTCAGATCAGATACTAAAAGCAAATTCTGAAGACCTAAAAACACTTGCTACTTACCAAAGTTCAGCCTCATAAGTGGAGAAAGGAGCGCAGCCCAGTTTGCAGGAGGATACTGGTAGCTTTCTCCAACAGTTGCTATGGGTTTCATCACTACTTTGAGAAGGGAAGGAGGCACAGCTTCAGGACCTATAAAGAAAAAAAAAATAATAATAAAACACCTTCATAGCATCATGAGTACAGAAAATCACTACTTTCTCTTCTTTTAGTTTCAAAGGATTTAGTATCACCACGTATTCAATAGTGGTCAAGCCCCTCAATTCTGTGCTCTAAATTTCAACCTCATTTGCCACAAACTCTTACTCCCTTTCCTCTTCCTGCTTTTGTCTTTAATTTTTCCCTCTTGTCTGGATAAGAATATTCCACTCTTTTGTTTTTAACTTAGCTTTCTTCCACACTCATGTCTTTTTAGTTAGTTTTTAACGACTTACTCTATATTACTACCTCATTGCTTACTTGTGCCTCACTGCCCCTCAGCAGATGATGCCAAATATTATGAACTGATTTTCCTACAAGTGCAGACCCATGATAAACTTTCATTTGTAAATTAGGCACAGTAAGAGGTTAACGACAACTAACAACAAAATAGAACAATGATAACAATATACTGTAATAAAACATGTGAATGTGGTCTTGCTCTCAAACCTTCTTACTATAGTGTATGGACCTTTCTTCTTGGTGAATGTGAAATGCTACTTAAAGGAAGTGCTGTAAGGCTCCTCTTTGGCACATCCAAAGAGAACATCACTGCTCTTTCACTTTGGTATGATTTGAATGTGTTTCCCAAATTTCTTGTGCTGCAAACATAATCCCCAAACTATAGAATCTTGGGGAGGTGGTTAATGGGATCTGAGGATGTGGCTCTTTTATAAAAGTGAGCTGTTGCTGGCAAGCTTGCTCTGTCTCATCATGCAATGCCCTCAATCATGCATCAAGAAGATGCTCACTGGGGCCAGCATCATGCTCTTGGAATTCCCAGCCTGCAGAATTGGGAACTAAACTTCTATTTTTAATAACTTACTGACTCAGGTATTTTCTTATAGCAATAGCAAATGGACTAAGACAGGGTTATTATTAAGTAAAACAGAGTTGTCTGAACACAAGAACTGCAATACCATTTTAGTGGAACTGATCATTTATCCAGCAATAAAGCAACTAAAAGATGGATAGCATATATAGCATGGATAAGCTGGACAACATTATGATTCATGTACTAGGTAGGACAGAGTGGGACAACATGAAATTACATCATGCTACTCAGAATGATGCACTATTTAAAATTTATGAGTTGTTTATTGCTGGGATTTTCTGTTTTCTGCTTTTGGACTGCAGTTGACTGTGGGTAACTGAAAATGCAGAAAACAAACCCACAGGCAAATGGAAACTACTATGTATGTATGTACACACACACACACACACTCACACACACTCACATACTCACACACACACCATGGAATATTGTTCAGAATTGGAAAGGAAACCCTATCACATACTACAATATGAGTGAACTTAAGTATGTTATGCTAAATGAAATCAGCCAGTCACAAATAGACAAATCCTGTGTGATTCTAGGCATTTAAAAAAAAGTTACATTCATAGATAAATAAAGTAAAACTGTGGTTGAGGAGAGGGATAGGGAGATATTGTTCACTGGGTATAATTTTAGTTTTTAAAATGATTAAAAGGGTAAAATTTATGGTTCTTTTATCACAACTTTTAAAAGCAGTTGCATATTGGAAATAAGTTCTTTTTTTTTTTTTTTGTCTCCCGCCCCCTGTTTTCTGTTTTCCTTCTGGCATTCAAGGCAATCTCTATCAAACACTAGCTATTCACAAGCTAAAGGAAGAAAGGTTTCAAAGACCACATATGACAAAGAATATAGTCTTTAAAAATATAATTTTTAAAAGTCACTTAACAGAAATAATTGTAGCCCAACAGCAAGAAACAAAAGTAAACACCAAGGAGAGGAAAAACTTGATACTCTGAGGTAACAGGTAACAACACTCAAAATGATCAGTTATCAAAGCTTAGAAGACGGACAGAGGTGATAGTTGTACAATAATGTGAACATAATGTAACAAAATTCTATACTTAACGACTAAGAGCACATATGAATCAAGCAACAAAGTCCCAAAATATATAAACACTGATAAAATAAAAGGGAAACTGTGTTTTACAATAAATAGTTGGAAACTTCAAAGTGCTACTTTCAATAATAGATAGAATATTTAAATAAAAGAAATGGATATAGAGGACCTAACCAGCACTATAAACTAAAGAGATCTAGTAGTCATGCAACACTAAACACCATCAGAATACACATTTGTCTGAAGCACAGATGGAATCTCCCAGACTGACCACATGTCAAACCACAAGTTTCAATAAATTTAAAAAGATTGAGATCATACCAAGAATTTTCACTAACCTCAATAGAATAAAACTAGCAATCAGTAACATTTCCAGGAAAACTGGAAATTTCACAAATATATGGGAAGTAAAAATATACTCTTGAGCAATAAATGTAAGAAGAAATCACGCAAAAGTTAAAAAATACTGTGAGACAAACGAAAATGAAAACACAAAATAGAAAAACTTATGAGATGCTGCAAAAGCAGTGCTGAGAGGGATTTCTAGTGATAAATCCCTAAATTATAAAAGCAGAAAGAAATCAATATCCTAATTTATGCCTCAAGGAACTAGGAAAAGAAGAGCAAATAGACTGAAAGTTAGCAGAGAGGAAATAGTGAAATTTAGAGTGAAGATAATGTAATATAGAACAGAAAAACAATTAGAACTAACGAAACAAAAAATTGGATCTTAGGAAAGAGCAACAAGACTGACGACCCTGGGGCTGGGGCTGGGGCTCAGTGGTGGAACACTTGCCTAGCATGTGTGGGGCACCGGGTTCGATCTTCAGCACCACATAAAAATAAATAAATGAAAGTATTGTGTTCAACTACAACTAATTTTTTTTTTTTTAACTGATAAAGCTTATGATAGATTGAGAAAGAATAAAAATTGGGGCTGGGGATGTGGCTCAAGCGGTAGCGCGCTCACCTGGCATGCGGGGGCGCTGGGTTCGATCCTCAGCACCACATACAAATAAAATAAAGATGTTGTATCCACCGAAAACTGAAAAATAAATATTAAAAATTCTCTCTCTCTCTCTCTCTCAAAAAATGATAATAATATAAAAACAGAAATGAAACTGGAGCTATTTCTATTGACCTTATAAAAACAAAAAGCATGATAAAAGAATGACATAAAAAAATGAATACAAGTAAAAGTAAATGTTAGGGAAAAAGACACACTCATACATTGCTGGTAGGACTACAAATTAGTGCAACCACTCTGGAAAGCAGTGTGGAGATTTCAAGAAAACTTGGAATGGAACACCATGTACCCAGTTGTCCCATTTCTCAGCATATACCCAAAGGACTTAAAAATCAGCATACTATAGTGACGCAGCCACATCGTTGTTTATAGCAGCTCAATTCACAATAGCTAAACTATGGAACCAACCTAGGTGCCCTTTAAAAGATGAATGAATAAAGAAAATGTGATATATATACATAACTCAGCCATGAAAAGAATGATGATTTTGTAAATTCTCAGATTATTCAGATTTCAAAAGATGCTAAAATTAAAGTGTCTTATTGTCAAAAAAAAATGCCATGAAAAACTATATGCCTAAGCTGGATTCAAGATGGTAAATTAGAGGAAGGCTGCATTTACAGCTGCTCATGGCCTGGGATTCAAGCAGCTTCTCAGCAAGGTGGATAAAACCAAGAGACTGAAACTCAATATCGGACAGTTGGAGTTTTTTTTTAGAGACTCAAGAAACTCAGGTGCCTCGAACAAAGAACAAGAAGAAGTACATTGGAGCTAAGTTAGTTGCTGCAGCAACAGCAACAATGGCACTGGTTTACCACAGAGGGGAGGGATGATACACAGAAACACAACAGACAAATTTGGTGTACACACACACACACACACACACACACACACACACACACACACCTTGCCTGGTAAAACAGAAAAGCAACCTGAACTTTGCTCATCCAGAGGCTGCACAGCAAACTGGCATTTGAAAAGGACTCTGTGTTTCTCAATTAGCAAGTAGAGAGCTGAGGCAGGAGCCATCATGAGAGGCCATGCTTCAGCTTGCTGCTGTGGGAGTCTGGGAGATCATAACAAAAACTACCACACCGCCCTGGCAACTGCCTACTGTGTGGCCTAGGTTGTACTTAGTAGGGCCTGAGTGCAATGTGCACAGAGAAGATTCTCCTCCATGGATTCAAGTCAGAGACATACAAAGAAGGGATATAACTCGCTTTCCTTTGGAGTCTTGTGGCTCAAATGACCAGCTGAAGAGGGTCAGAAAACTGAGCAGACAGGTATGGATGTTTTCAGGGAATAAGTCTGGGTATTCCATATTCACAGGCAGTGGAATGTGCGAGACCTGCGGAGGGCTGGCTCCCCTGCTCTTTGAGTATAATTCTTGGGATGGATGCTCCTGAGTTCCAAACTCAAGGCAGAGATCAGCATTTTCCTGGGCCTAAAGGTGCACTGATCTAGTCTTTCCAGAGCAGATACCACCTAACAAAATCCATAAGGACTGATTAGAGATAAGTCCCAGCCATGAGAACTCCCCACTTAGAACTCTGCAGCAGACCCACCCCAGGACTGCATCATTCTGGGCTCTCTGGACAAAACTCTGATCAACAATACTTCCCATTCTATCCTACCTTATAGGACAGTGAGAAGGGAAAGGTGAAAGCTGTCTCACTCAGCTCCAGTATTAGGCCAGTACAGTTAGCAGCCTGGTTAGCAACACAAAAAGAAGAAAGGTTTCACAACCCCCAGCCCTTGCTCATTTCTTCTTGGTATATAGCACCCAAGAAAAAAATGGAAAGAAGGATGGTCGGGCATAGTCAGTGATTATCCACCTTAGTCAACAGTTTTGACAACCTCAGTGGAGATAATTCTTTCATTTTTTGTTAAGAATCTTTTTTCCTTCCCCCCCCCCTTTTTTTTGGTGTTTTTGCTGGGTTGAGTGTTACATAGATACAATACATGTGTTTTCCCCCTATTTTTAGCATTTTTAATGATTGTTATTTGTTTTCTCTTTTGAAGGTTAGGGTTTCTTGTTTATTTTGGTTTGGTGTTGGTTTTGTTTGTTTCTGTTTCTCTCCTTGCATCTCTCCTTTTAAAAAAAAATTTTTTTCTCCTTTATAGCCATTGTTTGCTACATTTCATCTACTTCCTTTCTTTTCACATTTTGAACATTCTAAATTTTTACCTTTCTATCACATTTTCTTTTCCCTTAATGAACTGTGTGTTTAGCATCTTTAAAACTATTTGGTTTTTATAACTCCTGTCCTCACCATTCATAGTCATATAGTGAATGGCATAGTTGACACCTTTTGTCTATTTTATTGCCAGATTTAGTTCATGGCTTTTTGCTGATTTTGCTTTCAGCAATAACTAATCCCACCACTCCTGCGTTTGTGGTAATTAGCGTTGTAGATAGTACAGTAGGCACCAGGTATTTATTTTAATGCTATATATTGTTTACTAATATTGTTGCTATTGTTTGTTTCCTCCTTTTCTGTGAGGTGCTGGGAACCTACAAGGACACTACAAATTCACAAGGTAGAGATCTGCTGCTGAACAAAACACAGTCAAGAGACAATGCACCTTGTTCCACACACAAATTAACCATCTCAAATTTCAGTAATAACACAAAGAACAGAAAAGACAAAAATGCAAAATTAATGATCAGTCCTAAGTAAAAATGGATACAGGGGCCTGCAGGTGCCACTCATGGACATCCACTCTAAAGCAAGAGCAGAATTAACACAAGAGGCTGTGGACACTATACCTATGAAAGGATTCTCAATCTAGATCATTCCATGCTCCTTTAGAATATACAGAGTTGTTAAGTGAAGAAGAACAATCACAGAGGTGTACCCCCCCACATCCTGCTGTATACAACACAACCACCATATCTACAAAGAGGATCACGCTCTTTTGAGACCTATAGGAAAAGTAAAATCCTCAAGCTTAATATACACTGTATATACACTTAATATACACTGTATTGAAATACACAAATCCTCCCCAAAGAACTAGCAGAGAAATTATACTACAAAACCCATTAGAAATATACTGAAAAGTTCACAATAACCTGATATCCCAGAACACTTTGGTAAGAGAAGACTGTGCCCCACAAAGGCTCACACATAAGAGAGGAAGAAAAATTCTCTCAAGGCTCCAACAAATACATCTCAACGGATACATAAAACCCAACACAGGAATACAAGAAATATGGAAAAATAAGCTAGCATGACACCTCCTAAAGTTCAAAATTCATCAGTAACTCACTTCAAATATACTAAAGTGGAGAAAATGCCAGATAAAGAATTTTTTAAAAATGATTAGAAAAATGGTTAACAAATACCAAGAGAATACAGAAAAACAACTGAATGAATTAAAGAAGTCAGTATAGGATATGAATGAGAAATTCAATAGGAGATGCAGATACTGAAAAAGACCAAAACAGAAATCTTGGCAATAAAACAATAAATCAAATATAATGTTTGGCTGAAAGTCTCTCTAAGAGAGTAGACAATGCTGAGCACAGAATCTCAGAGCTGGTAGACAGAGTAGTCAGTCTGGAGCATTGAGACAGTGTTAAAGAAAAGAAAATAAAGGAACATGTCCATAATATGGAACACTTTCAAATTCATTCTATGAAGCCTGTGTCACACTCATATCAAAACCAGATAAGAACACATCAAGGAAAGAAAACTATAGACCAAAATCCCCAATGAACTTAGATGCAAAAATCCTTAATAAAATATTTGCAAATCATATTCAACAACATATGAAGAAGATTGCACATTATGACCAAGTGGGTTTTTTCCCGGGTGGCAAGGATAGTTTAAAATAGGCAAATCAATAAATATAATTCGCCACATAAATAGAATTAGGAAAAACAATCACAGTCATCTCAATAGATGCAGAGAAAGCCTTAAACAAAATTCAGCACCCATTCATGATAAAAACACTAAAGAAACTAGGAATGGAAGGAATTTGCCTCATCAAAAAGGCTATAGATGGGCTGGGCTTGTGGCTCAGCAGCAGAGCACTCGCCTTGCACGTGTGAGACTCTGGATTTAAACCGCAACACCACATAAAAATAAATAAATAAAATAAAGGTATTGTGTCCAACTACAACTAAAAAAAATAAATAAATATATATTTTTAAAAAGGCTACAGATGATAAACCCAAAGCCAGCATCATAGTGAATGGGTAAAAACTGAAAGCATTTCCTTTAAAATTCAAAACAAGATGAGGATGTCTTCTCTTACCACTTCTATTCAATAGTGTACTAGAAATTATAGAAAAAAGAGAAAGATTATAGAAAACAGAGAGAGTAGACAAGAGAAGGAAATATAAGAAATAAAAATAAGGAAAGTGTCAAATTATCAATGTTTGCACATTATGAGATCCTACACTTAGAAGATCCAAAATACTCCACCAGAAGACTGCTACAGCTAATAAACAAATTCAGCAAATTAACAGGTTACAAAATCAAAAGCTTTCCTATATACTGATAATGAAGCTGCTGAGAAAGAAATCAGGAAAACAATCCCATTCATAAGTGCACCCCCACAAATAATAAAACACTTAGGAATAAATCTAACCAAGGAGGTGAAAGACCTCTACAATGAAAATTATAGAACACTGAAGAAAGAAACTGAAGAAAACACAAGATGACAGAAATACCTTCCATATTCATTGATCTGCAGAATCAATATTGTTAAAATGGCCATACTACCTAAAGCTATGCATAGATTCAATGTGATCCCCATCAAAATGCCAGTGACATTCTTCATAGAACTAGGGAAAAATATTCTTAAAATTCATTTGGAAGAATAAAAGACTGAGAATAGTCAAAGCAGTTCTATGTCAAAAAAGCAATACTGGAGGCTTCAAACTACCTGACTTCAAATTACACGACAGAGCTATAGAAACAAAAACTTCATGTTACTGTCATAAAAACAGACACAGACCAATGAATGGTACAGAACAAAAGATGCAGAGACAAACCCATATAGATACAGCCATCTGATCCTTGACACAGGTACCAAACACATACACTAGAGAAAAGACAGCATCCTTAACAAATGATAATAAGAAAACTAGTTGTCTATATGTGGAAAAATGAGACTAGATTCTAAATTCTCACCCTGCATAAAAGTAAACTGAAAATGGATCAAAGACCTAGGATATAACAGAACCTATGAAACTCCTGGGGCAGGGGGAAACAGAGTCAAGACTCCAACATATAGGTACAGGCAATGATTTTCTCAATAGGACCAATAATGCCAAGAATTAATAAATGGGAAGGCATCAAATTAAAAAGATTCTGCACAGCAAAGGAAACTTCATTAAGAATATGAAGAAAGAACCTACAGAATGAGAGAGAAATCTTTGCCAGCTGCTTTTTGACAGAGGATTAATATCCAGAATATATAAAGAATTCAAAAAAATTAATATAAAAATGATAAATGGGCAAACAAACTAAACAGACACTTCAAGAAATAAAAATACCAACAGATACATGAAAAAATGTTCAACATCGTTGGCAATTAGGGAAATGCAAATCAAAATGACATTGAGATTTTATTTCACTTCAGTTAGAATGGCAGCCATCAAGAATCCAAACAATAATAAATGCTGTGAAGGATATGAAGAAAAAGGAACACTTTCAAACTGTTGGTGGGATTGTACATTAGCATAACCCTTTGGAAATCAGTGTGGTGGATCCTCAAAAGAAAAGCAATGAAAGCACAATATGACTTGCTATATCACTCCTTGTCATTTATCCTAAAGAATTTAAGTCAGCATATTATAGTGATGCACGCATACCCATGTTTATAGCAGCACAATTCACAACAACCAAACCATGGAACCAGCCTAGGTATCTGTCAATCAATGAATACATAAAGAAAATGTGACATACATATACAATGCAGTTTATTTAGCTATTAAGGAGAATAAAATTATGGCATTTTCAGGAAAATGAACAGAACTTGAGAACATCATGTTAAGCAAAATAAACCAAACTCCGAATGTCAAGGGTGATATGTTTTCTCTCATATATGGAAGCTAGAGAGGAAAAAGCAAAAGAAAGGTGTGTGTGGCGGGGGGGTTTCATGAAAACTGAAGGGAAGAATAGAAGAGGAGAGGAGAGTACTAGGGGGAAGGAGGAGAGGAGGAAAAGGAGAAATACTGGGGAATGATATTGGCCAAATAATATTGTTAAATTGTGTGTATGGACGAATATGTGGTGATGAATCCCACCATTATGTACAAATTATAATGCACCAATAAAAATAAAGAAAAATTATATGCTAACAAATTAGATAATCTAGATTAAGTGCAAAAATTTCTAGAAAAACATAACTATGAAGTGACTCAGGAATAAATAGAAATTATGAACAAACCCACAACAAGTAAAGGTATCAAATCAGTAATTTAAAAAAATCTTCCATCAAAGAAAGATCCAGGAACAGAAAGCTTCATTAGTGAATTCTATCAAACATGCAAAGAATTAGCACCCATCTTTTTCAATTGCTTAAGAAGAAGAAGAAGAAATAGAAGAAATAGAAGAAATAGAAGAAGAAGAAGGAGAAGGAGGAGGAGGAGGAGGAGGAGGAGGGGAGGAAGAGGAGGNTAAAGAAAATTTTAAAACCACATGACAATCTGAATTGATTATCAATTTTTTAAAAACAAAATCCAACACCATTGCCTGATAAAAATACTCAGAAAACCAAAAACAGAATGGAATTATCTCAACAAGATAAAGGGCATTTATGAAAAGCAACCCATGGCTAACCTCATATGCAATGGTAAGAGATTGAAAGTGCCTCCTCTATGACTAGAAGCAAGATACAATGTTCACTGTCACCACTTCATCTTGAATGTTCTACCTATAACAGTTAGGAAAGAAAAATAAATAAAAGGCATTCAAATTGGAAAGAAAGATGTAAAACTGTGTTTGCAGATGACATGATCCTATACATAGAAAATCCCAGAGAATCTTTTTAAAAAAACTAATAGAATAAAAGAAATTTTAAAAGTTGCAGGGAATAAGATCAAAACACAAAAATTGTTTCTATATTGCAACAACGAATAATTGGAAAAAAGAAATTAATAAACAATTCTACTTGGAAATAGAACTCAAAAGAACAAAATACTTCTGAATATATTTACCCAACATAAAAGATTTATACACTTGGAAGTACAAAATATTGTTGAAGGAGATAAAAGATGACCTAAACAAATGGGAAAACATTTCATGGTCTTGGAGTATAATACTTAACATTGTTATGATGACAGTATGACTCAAAGTGATCTACAAATTCAATGTAATCCCTAACAGAATCAATGCAATCCTTATCAAAATTCCAAGAACCTTTTTGGCATAAATGAAAAACTAATCTTCAAATTATTAAGGAATTGCAGAGGTCCCAAATAGCCAAACAATCTTGAAAAAGAGCAATGTGGAAGATTCACACACACCAATTTCAAACTTAACTGTAGAGCCACAGTAATCAAAACAGTATGATGTAGGCACATATAGACCAGTGAGATAGAATTGAGAATCCGAAACAAACCCACACATTACAGCCAATTGATTTTGAACAATGGTGTCAAGACCATTCAATAGAGGACAGAATTGACTCTTCAACAAATGATGCTTTAAAAAAAAAAAAAAAAAAGATGCTGAGGGCTGGGGATGCCACTCAATGGCAGGAGCACTTGCCTAGCATATGCAAGGCCCTAAGTTTAATCCCCAGTACTGCAAAAAACAAAATAAGCAAACAAACAAAAAGCATATGGTGCTGAGACAACTAGGAATCCATATGCAAAAAAACCGAAGTTGGCCACCTTACCTTATGCTATGTACAAGAATTAACTCAGAATGGACTAACAACCTACATATAAGGTCTAAACCAACTAAACTCTTAAAGGAAAAAAAAATAGGAGTAATTGTTGGCCTTGGATTTGGTAATGTATTCTTAGTTTGACATCAAATACACGAGCAACAGAAGAAAAAAATTAGACTTTCAAAGTTAAAAAATTTTGTGCAGAGAAATAAGAAAGTGAAAAGACAAGCTATGAGATGAAAGAATTTTCAAATCACAGATATGGGTCTCATCCAGAATACACCAAGAACTCTTACAACTCAACTATAAGAAGATAACCTAACTTTTTAAAAACAAGCAAAGGCTTAAAAGAGAATTTTCCAAAGAAAATACACAAATGGTTAACAAAGATATAAGAAGATGCTCAACATCATTAGTTATTAGGGAAGTGCAAATCAAAGCCTCAAAAGATACCACTGCACATCCAATCAGATGGCAATCATAATAACAAAATGGAAAATAGTTGGCAATCATGTGAAGAAAATGCAACTGTCACATATTGTTGATGGGAATGTGAACAGTGCAGCCACTGTGAAGAAAGTTTGGCAGTTTCTCAAAAAGTTAAACAGAAATCCCATATGATCCAGTTCTTCCCCTCCTAGATATATATACCCCAAAGAATTAAAAACAGGTGTTCAAATAAAAACTTGTACACACTGTTCATAGCAGCAATACTTGGAACAGCCAAAAGGTAGAAACGACCCAAATGTCCATTGACTGATTAATAGATAAAATGTGGCATGTCCATGCAATGGGTTATTATTCAGCTATAAAAAGAAATGAGGTAGATAGCTGCTACAACGCAGATGAACTTTGAAGACACTCCACTTGAAAGAACCCAGACACAAAAGGCCACCTATTATGTGATTCCATTCAAATGCAATACTCAGAAAAGGCAAATCTATAGAGGCAAAAAGCAGATTATTGATTGCTGGGGGCTGAGGGAAGTGGGAAAGGGGGAACAAGCGTTCAATAAGTTCAAAGTTTCCTTTTGGGGTGATGAAAACATTCTAGAAGCAGAGGGTGAAGATGGTAGTACAATACTGTGAAGGCATTCAATACTACTGAATGTATATTTTATAATGGTTAAAAGGGTAAGTTTTGTGTTATGTATATAAGAAGCAGAGAAGGCATGAAGCAGTCTTTAGAGAAAAATGTAGAAAACCTAAGAGAAATTGATACCATGCATGCCCTGAAAGAGAAAATAAAAGAAGAAGAAAGAAGAAAGAAAAAGGGAAGGGAAGGAATGAAAGAAAAAGAACTAAAGAACGAATGAACAAATGAACTAGGAAGAGAATTTCTGCCCTTGTATTTCTGGGAGTCCTAGGAATCCTTGTAGTAAGTATTTTTACTTTTGTGTCCATTTAAGTAAGTCTACAATAAAAAGTGCCCTAACACCATTGCTACCTAGGTTTTAGCCCCACCACTCCACTGAAACTGCCCTTGCTAAGATTTCTATTGGCCACCTAAATGCCAAATTCCCCAGTATTTTTAAGTCTTTTTTTTTCCATTCTTTTCCATCTCAAAGTGCATTATGCCCTCATTCTTGAAATAATTGCTTCCCTAAGCTTCTATATTCTTCTATAGATTCTCACTGCCTGAGCTTGTCCATGCTGAGTTTCAAATATTACTTATGTGTTGACAACAATAAATCCTTACTTCTACTTCAGGTCTTTTTCCCATATTTTAGAGAAAAGAACAGTCTCAAAATCAGCACATCTCTTAGTCTAGCCAAACACTCCACAACCTCCTGACTAGTTGGCCTCTCTTCCTATCAATATAGTAAGTTAAAACTAGTAGTGAACCCTCCACTGTTTGCCCCCAACACCTTTTTGCTTTTCAAAATACTGAAGCTCGGGCTGGGGATGTGGCTCAAACGGTAGCACGCTCGCCTGGCATGCGTGGGGCGCTGGGTTCGATCCTCAGCACCACATACAAATAAAATAAAGATGTTGTGTCCACTGAAAACTAAATAATAAATATTAAAAAATTCTCTCTCTCTCTTAAAAAAATACTGAAGCTCAACACTTCTACCACTTTCCTATAATGTACTCCCATTAGTTCTTGCTTTATTTCTTTTTGAGATATAATACTGGGAGCTCTGGAAATATTATCAGAGTTAATCAATGCAATTTCAATAATTCCTGACAAAGAAGGTAATTAAATTTATATTCATTCATTCAAACATTTATTGAGTAGCTATTAGGTGTCAAATACTGTTCCTAACAATGGTGACAGACTTGAACAAGACAGAACAGTTTCTATTCTCATGGGGCTTATACTGCAATGAGAAGACAAACAGAAAAGGGGGGGGGGGAAAAGACAAAACCAGGGTGGTCAATTTTGTGGTAAAAATAACAGGCTGAGATAGGAACTAACTGGTTGGCTATTCACATAATTCTATACTGATGACACATTTGTGGCAAGTGTCCCTATTCGATGTTGACTACAAAGTGGAGTCTTTGGTTTCTCACAACAGAAACACAAAAATTAATTTGCTTTTTAAATGTCCTTTTGATACATGATTCATGGAAATGGCCTGATAAAATCACAGATGTTACAGTAAATACGTGCATGGAATAACATTTGTCTCCTATTAAGGAAATGTATACAATTCTGTGTTGGAAATTGACATTTTATAAACAGACTTCTATTTAGAAACTTTTTTAGATTGAATGCTTTCAATATTACATAAAATTTTATTCTAGATCCTTGGCAGAATTTACTACAGAAAAATTTGCAGTTTCCAGAGGTTGTGGGGAGCCAGGAAAAGGCATCTAATCAGTCCTGTAACACTAGGACCTTTTGTGAAATATGACCATTTTTTCAGATGTTTTATTGCTCGGACAATGAGCTTTCCTTTGACAGGACAATGGAACTTTCTCCAATGACCGCACTTTACTATACACTTTACGTATTGCTTCTATATTTGCTAGAATCTACCTGATATACAAGCAAGTGTCAGAAACAAGAACTTGTAAAATGGTTTGAAAATCACGTCAGTGCCTAATGCAATGAATCCTTTTACATTTAAAAGGGCAGAAAATCAGTTCCAAGAAACATAACTAGAATCACAAAAAGAAGTTTCACTATATTTGCAGGGAACAAATTCTGACATTAACTGGAATGAAGGGAACTACAGTAATTGTTAGAATAGAGAAAATATCTGGCAGTCCCATGAATTTGGGCGGGAGGGGTTATAGAAAGAAAGGGAGTCCCAAAGTCCATGGAGAAGAGATCACTGGCATGGGACAAAAAGACTCCAAATCTAAACAACAGGAAAGATCAGTTCCTGTTTTGCTGCTCTGTCTTCAAACAAGTGTCTTAGATAAGAAGAAATACTGTAATGCTTTATGAACAATAGATTTGAAACTGAGAATGCCTACGGGTACTTGTTAAAAAGATCCAGATGTTTTGAAATCTAAATACAAAGTTGCTTTAAATCTCTCATCCATTTGACAGCTTCAAAGTTATAAATGGCATATCCGAACATAATGCATTACAACAGGACCCATTATCGCACATACTTTGGCTACACCAAGGATCAGATCGCAATTCCACAATGCACATGTGTTACTAGTTCAGGAAGAGTCAGGCAACAAGTAGGCTACAGCCGGGGTGTGTATATTTTCCATCCCCAGCATCACATCACTTGTGTGGTATGGACATGTCTTTACTTTCTCTATTTTCAGAGTTGCTAGAGACAACTTAGATGAGAACTATTTTAAGTACACACACAAGCACACAAACATGTGCATATATGTGTGTAGATCAACAAGTATTTGAATACTTTTACAAGCCAGGTAGTCTGTTCTAAGTATTTAGGATAAAACACAGATGTTCCTCCTGCCCATTGATGAAATTAGAGTATAATGAGGAAGACTTTAAGCAACGAATTGAACAATAAAGTAAATAATGACACATATGTGAAATACTATGGAAAATATATAGGAATGCATCACATATGAAATCTAATGTAACTAAGAACATCAGGGAAGGCCCTATCTTCTCTTACCAAAAAAGAATGTTCAAATCAAGATGGAAACAATGAGGAAGCTTTTCTAGACAAAGTAGAAAACACAGGCAGAGATAATTATAGAATGTCAGATTTGTGGGAACTACGAGATGCTTTGATCCCTACCGGAAACTACTCTACCATCAGGATGGTTGGTGGAAATAATTGACGATTCTGAGACATCAGTCAGATACTAAAAGTTGGTAGGATATTTTCTTAAGAGCAAATACGTCAACAACATTCAGAGTTCCCAGGAATGAAAACATCCCAGGTTCTTTAGCACCAGGAAGGGCCACCAAGTCAAGGGTCAGAGGAGAGGGCACCCAGGGGATATGAGAACCTGAGTGAGGAAGGCAGTGTAGCAGGACCATGGCCCAGTAGGGACAGGAGATTGGGTACATATGAGATTGAGTGAACATTACTAATAAGGGGAGCCAAATGTTTTATTGAGAGAGGAAGGAATTAAAATATGAAAACAGAGAAAGGTAGAATGAACCCTGGTGGTGCTGAATTGGAACTGCACATATCAGTGGGAGTTCATGGTGATATATAGATGTAAATATAAATAAATATACATATAGAAATAAATACACACATTAAAGAGCAAACATATATTTTCTAGCTCTATGCACTGAGCAGGCCAGGGAGATGTGATTTTTTTTCCCTGGTAGCAATGAGACACTCTGCAGTCAGATCTTAAGTTTCTAAATATCATTCTCTGCTACAAGGAATCTGGGCTGCTAAGTTGTTACAGGGCTGAAGATAGTACTAGATAAGCCTACAACAACTTCCTGTGTCATACAGCAATAAAGAACTCAGAGAATGACAGGATTGGGTCAAAAGGACACAAGAATCACTTGAAGAAGAACTTACTGGTCAAGTCAGGGACAATCTGAAGATCAAAATAATGAAGACAATTGAATAACAAATACATAAAATATAAAATTAAGAGTTCATACTAATGAAAAGGAAGGGAGAGAAGGAAGAAGGGAAGGGAGGAAAACCTCCTTAAAGCAAAATGCCTACTAAAGTAATGTACATAGAATGATAGAATTTAAAAATCATTTTTTGGCAATTATCATACTAGTAATTCAGGCAAGATACATTAAAGGATACCAAAACTAGTGGGTGAAAATAGGACATTTAAAAGTAAAAAAATTTTATTAATGATAAAGAAAATAATAACTTCATATGGAGAAATCTAGGAGATATCACTTTATCCATGTGGTCAGTAGGAGAAGGATACCCTGTGCCAGCTGATGGGTTACAATGAGAAAAAGAGAGTTCCATTTCTGTGATATTCCCAGTAAAAATGAGTGACCTAACTCCATAGGAGAAACATCAGGCAAATCCAAATTGAAGAGCATTCTATAAAATAACTGGCTTTTAATCTTGAAACATGATAGGATACAGGAACAGTTTCAGACTGAAGAAGACTAAGAGACATGGTGAACACACAAGTACCTTCTGGATTAGATCTTTCCAAGTAAATATGTCAATGGCGGGGGGTCCCTGGGTGAAGGGATATGGGAGTTTTTCCTTATAGGCAGAGAAATGTTTGCAACTTTTCTGTAAATTCTTGTGACTCTTTGGTAAGTCTAAATTATCTCAAAATAAAAAGTTAAAACACACTAAGTTTTAAAAAGAAATGCTATATAAGATGTACATTCTACTGTCATGTATAACTAAAACAAAAAATTAATAAAAAAGAAATGCTAAAATTTAATTATAAAAATCTCTTGAATAATTCAGTAAATATATGCAAAAATGTTCTTCCTTTCTGACAATGAATGCAAATAAAAGCATTCTGACTCATTTTTATTATCATCTTTGGCTTATCTATTTGTTTTGCTTTGTAATATGATACTATAACTAGAGGGGTTTATTCTTTGTTTACTAAGTAGAATTACATAAAATGACTCAAAATCCTTACAAAGGGTTCTATAAAGAAGATTCAATTATTTTCTCCATTTTGCAAAAGCAACTGAGGCTTAGGGTCTTAGGAGGCTTGCCTGAGTTGGAGAGACAGTAAACAGTGGTAGTGGGATGTGAATTCAGGCAGTCCAGCTCTTGTGCTTTTAACCTATATGATACAGTGCTCTACATATTCATACAAGGCTGATGAATCGAAAACTGGCATGATCCTTCTGAAGAGCAAAGAGGCCATGCCATTCCCCTGGTCACCACATCATCAGACTCCTGTCCACTAATAAACTGCTGAGAATTTATCCTAAGGAAAGATATTGCAGACGAGAGACAGCTACATTCATAAAGATATTCACTATGATGAAAAAATTTAATAACCAATAGAGTAATGATTAAGTTAATTAGGACTCACCAACTTGATAAAATATTCTACAAACATCTAAAAATATTAACAATGGAGATAGATATATGGGGAATGGGAAAATGTTTATAATATCAAGTTAAAAAATACAAATACACATAAACAGGGAAATGTGTAAAAATTGTATGTGTATAAAATCATTAATTTAAAAAGTAACATTTAAAATTAATATCTATAGAGTCATGGGATAATCACTGACTTTTTCCTTCCACACATTTTAATGTTTGCAACAAAGATAAAACAGTGGCTCATGCCTCTAATCTCAGCAACTCAGGAGGCTGAGGCAGGAGGAACACAAGTTCAAAGCCAGCCTCAGCAACTTATTGAGGCCCTAAGCAACTCAGCAAGACTGTATCTCTAAATATTAAAACAAAAAAAAGGTCTGAAGGTGTGGCTCAGTGATAAAGTACCCCTGGGTTCAATCCTGTGTTCCAAAACAATAAATAAACAAAAAACCCATGAAAAACATCCTCTATAGACAACTGTTCAGAAACTGATGAATGGGATTCTTGCTATACTTCTTCCAAGCCTCCTTTTGGAGGAGATAAGTGGTAAGTGTCCATTTATGTGAAAATTCATTAAATTTTTAAAAATCATATAAGATAATATAAACCTTATGAATATAATACCTACACACATATAGGGGGATATATAATGTTGTATATATAGTTGCTGTCTCTAGGTGGTGCTATTATGGGAGGTTCTTTTTTTATTTTATTTGTTCTTTTTAGTTATACATGACAGTAGAGTATATTTTGACACATTTATACAAACATGAAGTATGTCTTATTCTAATTAAGATCCCAGTCTTGTGGATGTATGTGATGTGGAGATTCACTGTGGTGTATTCATATATGTGAATAGGAAAGTCATATTAGATTCATCTGTCTTTCCTTTATCTTCTTTATATCATTTTTGAACACAGTATTTTACACCTGTACTTATTTCTCATGATATTTTTAAAGAGTTGTATAGGTAAAGTATTACTAAGCTAAAATATTATAAAAATTATACATAGTCTTGGCAACCAACTCCATAATTTCATCAAAAAGCAGACCACTTTCTCATATTATTCTATATTCAGCTCACTAATTCTGTTCCTTTGGCTAGATTTCTTCTCAACAACTATCTCATGCTCAAAATCCAAAAATGACCAAGAATATACCCATTTTAATGTTTATAACATTTGTGTACAAGTCTACTTATACACACAGATCACTGACCAATCAACTCATATTAAGAAGGAAATCCATTCATAAGGACTATACACACTATACACTATACACATATATAAGATATATATCTTATATATTTTTCTCAGATGAGACTTCTTACTGTGAACTTTAGAGCCTAATGGAAAAATATAAGCTTGGAAAGTATTACTGAGTCAAATTACTCAGTAATAGAATGACAACAAAAATAATCCTATTATGTAGAAATATCTAATGTTAGCATCAGAAAGAGATAATACCTTTACTAAATACTTTAAATACATCTTCAATATTCTGTAAAAGAGGCAGATAAACAATGAAATCTGAATGTGATAGAGAAAACAAAGATTAGAAATAAAGAATAAATGAGTAGAAAAAAATCATAAGAATAAAAAATTAGATGCCTTTATCAGAAGGAATAATTCATGATAGGAGGATTTTAAGCCTAGCAGAGTGAAGAAATGTCCACAGAAAAAGAGAATGAGCACAAAGGGTAAGGATACATCTGATAGGAGGAGGCCAGGGCCATCAGGGAAGCAGAGGAATGTTAAATGGTATACAAAAAGCAATTACATTCAAAGCCATGAACTGAAATCTTTAGAAACTGAATGAAGTTCATTGACTTGGTATGGTTTTCAACTGTCTGCCTCTGTGAAGGAATGAACATGCCATGAACATCCTGTCTGTCCTATCACATAAGTATAAAGTGAGCAAAGAAAGGCTTCCTGAGCCTCAGAAAGCTGATTAATATGTTTGCTATCTCAAAATTTGATTGGCTAGGATGAAAATCACAATGCCCAATCTCATCCTGGCATAAGTGTGGCTCAGATACAACCCATCACTTTTCCTCTTGTGAGTTAATGTTAGCTACAAAGAGCACACGGAGGCAGCGAAACCAAGCCATCCCTGAAGTTTACTATCTTCAGCCTACGCCAAGCATGAGTTTTCTTCTCTAAAACCATTTCTTCCTCAAAAGAGTTCACCAAAGTTGTCATCCTTCCTATCAGCAGCCCCACTGAGCTCTGGTGAGTGACATCCAGACATTTAAACTCAAAAGCTGCTTCAGAAGGGAGTTATTAAAATTCAAATGAGCTGGGCATATTGAAGAAGAAAACACTCGTTTGCATGCACACCTCCGCTTTTGGCCATCCCATTTAGTCCCATAGAGCAGGGTCTGGTTTTGTTTTTGTAAATGGGCTTTGGAGGCGGAGGTCAGCCTCCCACGGCCCCCACTCCTCTGGGGCCATCATTACTAATGTGTAAGGCTGAATAGACTTTCCTCTGAATCTAGTCAGCAAACCTGACAAGAAGGCAGCCCTCTCCCACAACCTGAAAATGCCAAAAATCCAATTGGTAATATGGCTTTTTTTAATACTTCATTTATCAGTTTTAAAATAGCTTTCAGCAAGACTGCACATCACAACACTGATTCGGTCACAACCTGATTTTTCAGTCTTAGAGCAGAACAGATCCTGCTGTGCCATGACTCCATAATCATAAAAATATTATATTTAACCAAAAGTTCCCCATAAGATTCAGAGAAAATTCATTTCTGCCAAGAAATACTGGTCTGGGGAGTCAACTGGCATTTTATTTACTTGAGCAGGAAAAGAATCTTTCATTTGACCCAGGAGATTTGACTTTACTTCTCCCCAAAATATCTTACCTTATCATCATTTAAAAATTTTATAAAAATGAGCAACCTAACAAAAACATAGCAAAAATATATTGTGCTAGTATCATTCTGGCCATGGAAATTTTAGATGCTTATTTAGTAAGAATTGAATTTCTTACTAATGGAGACATCTTTATCTATTTTAAGAAGACTTAATTCATAGCAATATAATCACTAAAATAATTTGCAAATTATACATAATACACAATGTTTGTCAATACCTGTGTCATGTACAACAATGACATATGTCAGTTTTTATTAAGGATAATTAAAAGCAAATAATGCTAACAAACAACCATAGGATAATATCACATATTCTAGAACTCCAGAAACTAAAGAAATGTCTCCAGGCTATGACAATTATTCATAATCTGGAAGCTCCAGGATTACTGTACTCAGTGGGAAATCAGACAATGTGACCTTTAAATTCCTTTCCAATGGTGAGATTTTATTCTTCCATGACCTTCATCAATCAAACTGTTTCCTCCAGATTTCTTCTAGTTTTTAATTTTGATTTGTTTAAAAACTTTTTTCTTCCCACAGTCATAATGATCTTGCTACAGTATAGGTACTCATTTTGCCAAACCAAGAAAGAATAAAACCAACAAACATCAATGAGGAATATTACATTAATGAAGCTGGTGGCTGAGCCATGATATGATCAGTTTTAATCCATTTTTTTCCTTACACCTTCAAAAAGTATACGTGTAGCACTAAAGAACACACATTCAATAACTCATGTGGCATTGCTCTGATGCCAGTTAAAACAGGGCATTAAATCTGTTTTCAAATTGCTTGTGTGCTAATGTGGTGGCTGCCACACAGAATCACAAAGGGACAAATGTGTACTGAGAAAAAGAACACAAACTAAAAATAAGACCTAGAGCCAGTGATTCCAACACCACCATGTGATCTTACAAGGTGCAGGGGCAAGACTTACTTCCCAGACAGTTCTGGGACCCAAAATGTACCAGGTGTTTTCTCTTCTTAGATCACATTCACTTGACATAGACAGGAAAAGTAATGTGTGTCTTTTGAAATGGCCCAATAGAAGATTATGATTTTCATGGAGCCATTCAAGATCACTGACAGTGATTTAAAGAGACTATACAGTGTGTATATTTATGGAACAATTACTGTAGTTTGCCTCTAGCTTATATCTATTAGAAAGATGGTTTGGCAGAAGAAAACACTACCCGGCTTCAGATTTGTACTGTTTAATTCCACAAAGGCATGCTTAGGGCATACAAACCAACTTAACATGTAGAAAGAATGACAAAATTCAAGAAAATGTGCTCACTTGCCTTTTTTTCCTCCTGAAATGAAGAAGCCAATGGCTGCTCTAATAAAACTGCTTTCAGGCAAATAGCTATAGTCGGTAGGAACTGTGGAGACAGAAAATGATCAAATTAACCAGTGAACTTGGCAAGACTAATGAAGGAGAGATAATGATCTCATGCTGCCATATCAACCTAGAGACAAAGCGGAGATGTTTATGCCATTAATCTCAGCACAATAGTCTGTAGCTGCAACTAATTCTATTAGACTAAGTGACTGGCCTTGAAGTAATCACTTAAGCTATACAGGCAAATCTAAAATGGTGGCTAACCCAGCAGACTGAAAAAAAAAAAAAAATCACAGAGGATGAATATTTGACTGAAGTGGTTTACAAAAATCCTTTTTACAATGTCACATCAGTGACCTCCCATCCAGTGACTCCTCAGGATCAGCAAGGAGATGGCTGAGCTTCCTAAGGCTTAAAACGCTATTCTAGGGGCCACTTCAGGACATGCAGAATCAGATTTGAACCTTGTAAATTCAACATAAGCATTTTTCGGTATAAACAGCACCAGCCTCTTACCTAAGACAGAGACCTCTAAGTGATCAACATGGACAAATAGCCATATGTAGTAGCTGACCTGGAACATGGAGACAGTGACATTTATGCTAGTTGAGTCCTGAGAGTCTCCTAAATCCTTTTCCTCCCAGTCCCCCATAATTGTTTCATGAGATGGTTTTTACTGCAATAAACGGCTCAATTGGAAAATTCCATCAGGAACAAGTAGCTGTATTTTTCCAGACACACAGGCAACTTGTTCAAAAGAACCTGGGT
Organism: Marmota marmota marmota; assembly: GCF_001458135.2. Classification (NCBI taxonomy): domain Eukaryota; kingdom Metazoa; phylum Chordata; class Mammalia; order Rodentia; family Sciuridae; genus Marmota; species Marmota marmota. Next base: position 461,245 of record NW_026000103.1, read on the forward strand.
GTAAGATGATTCACTATGACCTGAGTTGAGTGTATGTGGGCCAGACCAAGCAGCCCATAATAGGACAATTAAAAGCCTACATAAAAAAAGCAAGGCCTGACATAAATACGCTAGCTTACCAGGATACTGAGTAAGAGCCTCAAAACTAGCAATACCAAAGGTTCCAGCATAACTAAGTTTTCTTTATCATCTTCCCATTTTAATATGACAACTTCCAGCTGTCTAAAGTTAATTATGTTAATTATCCTGTGCACCAATGTCCTATTCCTATAGCTACAGAGTAATAGAAGGGAGGAAGTAGTAATCACAGTAGCCCATACTTATGGTAACACTATCAGTAGAGGATCTTTCAGGGATAAATGAAACAAAGTTTTAATGAGGAATCTTTGGTACCTATACCTTTCTGGCCTGGGTCCAAGATAGTCCATGGGTTCAAATTCTATAAAGAGCAAAGAGCAGATGTACTAACCCTTCCCCAGAAAATCTCAAGTACAAACATAAATTAAGTATGTGGGGGTTATAAATATTTTTATTGCTTTTATTAAAAAGCTACAAATAGAAAAGCCTTTGTGTTAAGACCAAGGATTTCAGTTCTAAGACCACTGAGGTACACATCTTTAAATGTACTTACCCCATTATTTTAATAAAACCAGGATCCAGAAAAATTCCAGCCATACATAAGGAGACATTCAATGAAACATAATACCATTACATCTAGTAAAATAAAATAGTCTGTTTCAAGCTTCACAGGCATGGCTCCTCATTTATGCGTTTGTCACTCAACTAACTCTATATATAAATCACATAATCTTCCAGAGTATTAGATTCTACATTGTAAGATATGTGGGTTAACTGAATGTCTACACTATCCTCTAAGGAAGCAAAGAGGAGGAGTAAAGAAACACGGAGTTCGGAGAGCAACTACAACTGCCTACCACGTGACCCATGGCAAATCAGATGGCCGCTCACACCCAACTCACTCAGAAAAAACAGAGATGGTCATACCCACCACTAAGGGTTAATGTGAAGATTAGTGCCCTTAACAAAATACAGAGCCTGAGTCAACAATTACTCCCAGTTCCAGTGTTTTAGGACCTTACGCTTACCAGAGGTTCTGCTTTGATTTGAGGACAGAGTAGAGAGATGAAGATGTCCTAGAAGCCAGATTGCATTTGACTGAACACCAATAGCCCCAGAGACACTGGTGACCTATAGATGAAAATATAACAGTTAAATAATGGGCAAAATCCAATCTCCATTCAATATAGAAAGTCACTAATCTTTTATGTGCTAATAGCTTGGCGGGTAAGTAGAAGTTCTATGACAAGATGAGATTTCATGTGTCTCAAATACTAGATCTGAATCATAGGAGGTGCTCAACAAGTGGTTGCTGAGTTACTGAATGAATCAATTAACCAGTTGATTAATCAATCACAACAAAAAGTATTAGTGGTCTTCCCAGGTTCCACTGAGTTAGCCTGGTCTCAAAGAAACTTTAAAACAGTGAAAGAAAATTTAAAATGCAGAAAAGTTGCTTAAAACTAACACACTTCTAAAAATGGAAGGAGATGATATTTTTTCTTTTCTTTAAATAATGTCCTATTACTGCTTCATCATTCAGAATAAGCATTTTTAAAATAATAGTTTAAAATGTGAGATTTTTACCCCAACAATAGATTTTTCTCCCAAGTTATAGCAACTTAAAGTTTCCAAATTCTTTTTTTAGCATATTCATATTCATATATGCAAAAGAGTTTTTATGTCCTGAGATTTATGTTTGCTTTTGAAAGCAAGAATTACTAAAACTCCTTTATGTGGTAGATATTATAATCAGCCATATTTCATAAGAATGAAAACAAATATGCTAAATGAAAATAAAAAGATATAAAGTTCTATATAAAGAAAGACTACCAACAATGCAAACAAAGTAAGAATGCTTAAAGAAAGATATGGCCAAATATTAGCAGCAGTTGCTTCAGGTTTCAAGGAACATCAGTGATGTTTTTTTCAACTACTTTCATTCAGTACCTTTAAATTTTAAGCAATAAACAATCATTTAAAAAAATAATAAAAGATAAAAACATTTCTTAGCAGAGGAATATGTTCATTGTCATTGTAACAATGACAATGATTTACTCAAATATTTTATCAATGGCCTCTGAACTAGCATCTCTTGACCATTCTTCATGGATATCTGCCCTGCCCCTGGATCACCTACTCATTTTCCTTGTCCTGAGGGCCTCATATTCCTTGCAGGGTCAGGTGGTAATTGTTAAGAGAAATCAGTACCAACTTATCTTTTAAAAATATCAGCTTTCTCTTTTTTCCAGAGGCAGTAGATTTTTGTGAATACAGGACCATATGACCCTCCCAAATACCCTTTGAACTCAGCACAAATACCCAGAGATTTCCCCCATTTTCTAGGTAAAACATTTTATATTATGTAATTAAGATGAAGGACTAGGAAGAGAACTGTTTTTCTACCCAAGGATTTTAGATTTCTCTTCTCACCTGAGTTAAAGTTCTAATGACTTCATTAAGTCTGCCTTGAAACTGCGAAGTCTGGATGGCTTCTGACTTCAGCTGAAAGAAAAACGAGAAATATCCATCACTACCTGCCACCCCTGAAGTAAATAATTACATTCCCAGCGCATGAGTGATCATTTTCTAAGCCATGGAATAATGTACCATATGTCCTTATAAACATAAGGACAAACATATATAATTCAAACACAAGGCAGTGAGCTCCTCAAAGGCAGTGCCCATGCTTTGAGATTGATTTTTTTTTTTTAAGTACCTGTGCATCGTAGCACACAGTAGTCATTGAATAAACTTCCACTGGATGAACAAAGGCACTCCTTTAGAATTACATATAAATTTACACATACATGTCCACTGTGAAATCATTTTGAAGTGAAAGAACACCTACACAGATATAAACTTAGACATTATGCGTGCAAACTGGTGGTTTTTGTGAATGGCTTCTGAAATTCCTTATCATTCAATCACTTTTTTCAGGAAAACTTGGGGCAAGTACCTACATTAATTTGGTTTAATTCCTACAAGCCAAATGAAACAGCAAACAAACCCTACATAAAGAATTCTTGGCCAAGAGCACTTTTTCATAGAACAAGGCATTGAAAAGCCCAGTAGAACTATTATCATGAGCACGTATTCCTCTATCATTAGCATACTAAGATAGTGGGAATTCTCCATCTATGGCTCTACACTTTTAGATTCTTCCCAACTGATAGTTCCTTTTTTACCTGCATTACATCCCCTTCAGAGCCTACCAAGGCCACCATGCCGTGGAGAGCTGCCAGGCAAAGCATTGTGGGAGTGCCCTGGAAACAAAGCATTAGAGTATGTCAAGAGGGAAGAGCTCCCTGGGCTGGGGTTCTACAAAACTTACTTACACACAGAGAAATAAAAGGCCAAATGGTACTAAGTTGGCAGAATAAACATAATCTGTATAAGTGAAACAAAAGTGGCAACAGACTATAAACCAAATAGATTAAGGTTGCTAGATAAAACTGCCTTCTTGCTTTTATTTTTTTAATGCATACTGCTGTTTTAAAATTAAAATAGTGACAAAATAGTTTTAATACCATAATGGTTGACAGGATGCATTATTTATAAGGGATTAAAAGTCCATTCATCTCTTTTCATTTGAAATTGCCTGTTCTTTTATTGTTAACTATGTATCTTAGCAGTTCTTATAAATTGTCCAATAAAGTAGTTCCTATTCCTTTATAAAAACATAATGTAGCATATGGGAGATAACCTTTACCTCTGCTAGAACAGTTTTGATCCATCCAGGGAGAAGTTTGTTGCCCAAGTCTTCAGCTTTGCCATGTCCACACACAGACAAACCATGAACTACATTTCCTAATGCCAGGGCAAATCCTGAAGTCTGGTATAAATAAATAAAAACAAGGAATGAGAAAAAAGAAAGACATAGATCAGCAGTATTTATATACATGCCAAAATGAGCCTTTCTAGTATCTCCTAATCCTACTTACATGTTCTATTTGTCAACCAAAAAAAAAAAAAAAAAAAATNATGTAGGGTTTGTTTGCTGTTTCATTTGGCTTGTAGTAATTAAACCAAATTAATGTAGGTACTTGCCCCAAGTTTTCCTGAAAAAAGTGATTGAATGATAAGGAATTTCAGAAGCCATTCACAAAAACCACCAGTTTGCACGCATAATGTCTAAGTTTATATCTGTGTAGGTGTTCTTTCACTTCAAAATGATTTCACAGTGGACATGTATGTGTAAATTTATATGTAATTCTAAAGGAGTGCCTTTGTTCATCCAGTGGAAGTTTATTCAATGACTACTGTGTGCTACGATGCACAGGTACTTAAAAAAAAAAAATCACAGTTTTGTTTTTTGTTTTTAAACCTAGACTTTGGTTGGTAACAGAAACTACAGTCATTGCAAAGAATTTAGCTGCAGTGAGTAGTTTATTTGGGGAAAATAATACTGCACTATTGAGCAACATATTCTGAATACAAGTGAGCAGGCTTACAAACATAACACAGTAACAATCCCATTAACCTTCAATCAGTGCATTCTGCCATAATCCAATATAGTTAGTATAAGGACTTTAGAGAAAGCTTTTTTATAAAAATAAATAAATAAAATACAACTAGGGAAATTCTATAGCATGTGTAATTTTAATTTTTTAAAATCTGATTTTAGCAAAATATATATAAAATTTACCATCTAAACCACGAATACCAGTTCAGTGACATTAAGTACATTCATATTGTTGTCAACCATATCTTTTTGTCTTGAAAATCGGAAACTCAGTTCCCATCAAACAGTAACTCCCCATTTCTCTCCCCAGTAGCCTCTGGCCACCATCATTCTACTTTTTTTTCTGGGGGTGGGTACCAGAGATTGAACCTTAAGGCACGCTTAACCACTGAGCCACATCCCCACCCCATTTTATTTTTAATTTTGAGACAGTCTCGTGGAGTTGCTCAGGGACTTGCTAAGTTGTTGAGGCTGGCTTTGAACTTGCAATCCTCTTGCCTCAGCCTCCTGAGCCACTGGGATTATAAGTGTGTGCCATCACACCTAGCTCATCATTCTTCTTCCTGTCTCTGACTTTGACTATTCTAAGCACCTCAAATAAACATGAACCATGTAGTATTTTTCTCATGATTGGCTTATCAGAACTTCCTTTTTAAGACTGAATAATATTTCAGAGGAATCATTTTAAGGCTATTTAATTTATATGTCTTTAAATCTTTCTGTACATATTCAGTCATGAGCAGAGATTTTCTACTCCAGATTTGCTGAAGTTTGATTTGATCCAGAATTCTGTATGTATTCCTGCCTTTCCAAATGTTTTCAGCTAGCCTTCCATGACCCTTAAATTCCCTAGCCACATATGTTAAGTTTACAAAATATACAGCAATGACTGGAGAAAGAAAAAAGCCTATCAAAACTTTCTGAAGCAAAGAAAAAGACATCCAGAAAGGGAGTCAGGGGATAAGGAGAGAAAAAGACATGTGGGATTATTGTCTACAGTGGTGAGAGAATAGAATAGTTAGAAGCTCTTCAGTGCTAGACAGGAAGTCTCCCCTTCTGGTCTAGCTCAGAGTCAGTTCCTAGCAGGTCCAGGCAGCAGCATGAGACCCATGAAAAGCAATAATCAGGGCGGACATTCCAACCTGCTGGTTGTTTTCCACTAACAGCCGAAGCTTGTTCATAGTATCTTCAGCCTCTGTGGCTTCAATGATACCGGCACTGAATGCTGATGTGCACACACAGCTTAGGGTGTAGGCAAGCACCTGAGAGGAAAATACAGCAGAAAAATGTTTCATCACAAGACAAAACAAAGAACACAGCTCAGTTGACACAGATACTCCTCTTAAACTTCTCCTCAGAAGAAGCATTGAATTCAAATACATTCCCCACAGCCTGGTCATTGTTTTGCTGCCTAACTTCTATTAGTATGTTTCACAACAATGTCATGATGGCAGTCACGATTCCTACTTCTTAAATAAGGGCTTTGAGGATCAAATAGCTAGCAGACAGAAGTAGGTTTCCACCCAGGTCTTTAGTCTCTAAGTCGAAAAGGACACAGCACCTATCAATAGAAGAGGGAGACCGATGTTCACCAGCAGTGAAGGCCACTAATTGCCAGGTGCTCCATCCAAGGCCAACAGCAGAGGCAGCTTGGAGAAGAGAAGCTCCATTAAGATTCCCTAGGAGAAGTAATGGGGCATGACTGGAACAGGAACATGGGTTTAGGAGTAACATAAACTGTGTAAAATAGGGACAATACTACCTATTTCATCATCCTGGTACAGAAACATAATAAGGAAACAATGTATGAATAAACAAGTGCATAGAAATAGATAAATAGAAAAGAATGTTGGGAATGGAGACAGTACACAGGCGTGTGTCCCAAATTGACCATTTACTAGTTGAGTAACTTTGAGCAAGTCTCTCAATCTGAGTCTCAATTTCTGCAAGTCAAGGTTATTCACCCCCTTCCTGCTACCTCATATTTTCATAATAAAAGCCTTCCTTATAAGAATGCTGTTAAGATAAAGTGGAAAATTCAACTCCTAGCACTGATTGATGCATGAAAAATATAAGCAGTTCCCAAGGCAGAAATTGGATAATAAAACATCAGAGGGGAGAAAAAAACCCGGCTTGCTTAAGGCCTTATAAATCAAAACATCAAGGCAGACAGATGCATCAGTTATAAAAACCTTGCTTTCATTTATTAATCAAATCGTTCCTCAGTCACCAGATTTTCTCCTTTGGCTTGAAAAAAATAGGTACTTTTAAGTCACGCTCTACCCTGCTTTAAAAATGGAAATGTAGTGCATGTCTTAGAACAAAACTTCAACCCTCTGTGCCCCAAAGAAATTCACCAATTCAACAAGTCCCATTGCTGAAAGCAGAAGAGGGAGCAGGAAACACAGCAGCCATTATGTGTGCTCATCAATAGCTCATGGGCAGGCCAGGGCAAAACAGAATCTGCTCTAATGAGGGGGAGAATCTGGCCCGGCCTTGAGGTCATCCCCTGCTTCTCCCAGAGCAGAGGCAGTTCAGCTTCACCTGGGCACAGCTGACTGGCATGCCACATGCCTGGACCATTCCATCCAACCGTGGTTAACACACAGGGACTGTGTCACACCAACTCCAGTTCTGCATATTTTTGTACCATGACAGAAAAACTTTTCCATTAAGTGTGGTAAAGGGAATTTCCTCAAATTTTCATGCTAGTGGGCATTTAAAAAAAATCAAATGCCTTTCCACCTACAGTTTCTTAAGCTTATTCCTGGCTCTTTTTTAAAGTTACATTTGACTTGAGCACAATTCTAAAAATCTCCATTTAACCTTCTTCCAGAAATTGCAGCTCTTCTTAGGAAGTGCCTGCTGGTGATGCTGACTTAGGGTTTGTATTCACTGAAGGCTCTTATCTCATATGCCATATTTAAGTCTAAGTTGATTTATACAGCCGCACAATTTGAAAACCTCATGATCTAATATAGGTTGCTTGCCACTCAGATTTTCTCCTAATCTCAGTTGAAATTGAGAAAGAATTTAATTTACAGGGTTACCCAAATATAAGAAGTAGAAAATCAGCAGCAACAAGAAAACAAAAGACAGCAAAGGGAAGAAAACTGTCACCTTCATCTCTCACCTCCTGAAATGTTCGGCTCTGGCTCCCACTGTCATCTAGGTATGTGGACAGCTTCCGAAGTGACGCCGCCACATGAACTCGGGACTCCGTTTGGCTGCTGTGGCTCATGAGGGACAGAACAAGTCCAACTCCCAATATGCAGCCAGTGCTGGGTGCCAGAAAAGATGAGGCATTAGTGTCACAAGGAATCTATATAATTGCTCTTCACTTACCATGGGCTCTGAAACCTGAGCAAGATCTGAGGATTCTAAATCTGCCTCACATGTAAGTGCACCCCATGACTCAAGACAGGTACACCCACCTCTCTCCCCAACAGGAAAACTCGATGTCAAAACAGGTATTCGTGGTCCTTGCTAGTACTATGTACTCACTGGACAAAAGCATGAAAATTTTTGATTTAAGTTCTATGAAGAGAGTAAAAGGTGTAAAACAGCTCTATTTCTGCCCTTACAGAAATGCTGTACTCTTCCTCCACCTGCCTGTATTGAGTACACTGTGACCATCTGCACTCAGAGAGAAAGGCTAAATTTCAAGATCTGAGCCATGGACATCAGACCAATAACAGGGGAGATAAATGCAAGGCATGATTATGAGGTACTGCTAAGTGATTCATGTTTCCCAGTCAACTTCAACAAGAGGAATTTCTTTCTTAAAGAAACTGTGTATTCATCTGTACACAATGACATTAATCCTTCTCTCCCCTCTGATCTCTCAGAGTACCACTGGGTCAGAAGAGAAAATGGACAAATGACAGGCTTGTCAAAAGTTACCCATGTGACAATTCAATTGGAATCTGGGGCTTTGTGCCCCATTCCTTCTGGAAGAATACATACCATTTAAAGAGAAGAATTGTTCTCTCAGAAAACTTCAAGTTAGCATGGTAAGATAATGCAGATTGTGGTGATTTTTTCCCCCCTTTTTTAAAAAGTTTTGTCATCCTTGCTACTTTTTCACTGGAGAAAATGCTGAGTCTTCCAGAAATTGCCCTGGCTCTGGTTTGGCTCACCTCTCATCATGCTATGTGCAGCTTAAGGCGTTCCAGGGCATTTCTCCAATAACGTATTTCAGTGCCCATATGTTATGTCATTTTTCTCTTAAATGGCATCCATATCCTTGGCTGATATCCAGAACCTCATTGTTTTATGAGCATGTTAGTCACATGTCCCAACACCTCTGTGTGAACAGAGCATCCAAATATGATAGTAGAAACCCAGAAAAATGGACAGGCTTCAAGATTTGTTCAAGATTGCACAAAGAGTTCCCAGTAGAGCATGACCAGAATGGGGGAATTGAGGTTCCCAGCCTTCTGATCCATCTGCCCCTCTCCATGCCCTGCATGATGCCATGATAGGATGCTTATAAGAAGGCAATGTATCTTCAGCATGTTTTTCTAGTTTCTGTTGCATAACAATTTGGCATTATAAAATCCTTTGTAAAGAAGCTACTGAAGTAATGATCCATCATTCCTCAGGCAGAACTGCTGCTACAGCTTACACGAACTTAACAAGCTCAACTAGCATAATGCAATTCCAACCAGTTAAATCAACATCTAACATCTGAACATTGCATGCTTTGGAGACAAATCATATTTCCAAAGGAGGAAAAGCTAGTCTTGATTGGTATGAATTTAAAGCCGTTGTTTTAATTTAGAATCTACTGGGAAGTGTTTCAGCCATCTTTCTAAACTGATACGTATAAAAACTTGACAGAATTAGATCAAAGATATAATTAGACACAATCTCATTAATACTTTGACAAATTTGACTTTTGCTCTCACTTTTGACTATGTAATTGCTACTTATGCTTAAGATTTCAAATATTACTTCCTCAGGGACACTTTCTCTGGCCCAGCAGGGAATCTCTTTAATACTCCCCCACAGCACCCTGTACTAATTCACTTTCTACAATTTTAATTGTAAGTTATTTGGAATACTGTTTGATTTCTCTTTCTTCCCTAGCCTGCAAACTCCACGAGGGTGGGAAACTTACCTCCTGCTTTTCCTCACTAGAGTACCTATGGCTTTCGACCAATATTAACAGAAAGCTGAAAAACTAATCAAATAAAGAATTTTAAGAGTCTAGAGTGATGAAAAGATCCACAGTAGGAAAAAATTAAAATGAAAAAAGAAAACAGAAGACCTGAAGTCAATGTTTGGTAGTAGGAAAATTTATGAGTGGTAAAACTAGCTGAACGTATCATCTAAGATTTAATCAACAAAATATAAAAATATGAATCCTATTTTCTGCCATACTAATTTAAATTAAGAAAGACAGCTGCTGGGTTTATGTTTAGAAAGAATTTTTCTCAAAGTTCACTCAAGTAAGAATTGGTGCTTATCTTTCTAAATAAATAGATGTCTAGGTTCTGCTTTTCAAGCTACCCTGGGTACACAAGAATCTTATGCCCTGGACTGAAGCTCCTCCCTTAGCATCCCAAGATACACAATACAGGTACAAAGGCTTAGAAAAGGAGATCTAAGTTCCTAGTCCACATTTACCTAAAAATTATTATCATAATTACTCTTATTCTTAGGCAAGGTTATGATTCTATTCATGGTGACAACATCAGTTAATTAACTGCTGAATATACAACCTAACTCTGTGTGGGGGGGGTATATGTGCATATATAAATGTATGTGTATGTATATATGCACCAACATAAATGTTAGATTGTATGTATGAGTTGACCTTCTAAATAGTTTGTCTACATTTTCCAGTATGCACCTAGAAGGTATTCCTAAAACTTTAGTCCTTCTAATTTCTAAATCTCCTATATTTTAATGGGCTTACTTTTGTCCTAAGTCATAAAGATTTTCCTAAAAAATAACTTTTAGTTAATGATAGACAACAAACTATGTGATTAGTTCACCACTGTCACACATTTGTTCACTGTAGGCTCTTTTTAATATGCCTGTCAGCTCTAAATCAAGAATAACTTGGGCAGAGGAATCTTACCCATCTTACTGTCCATGGCGGGGGGAGGGAGATGTTTGTTGGTGTCTCAGACCAGTAAAGTATAATACTGGATACAAATAAAATTAAGCATTTGGAATTGCTAACAATAAGAATGGTAACGAATGACAGAATTTAAGCTTTAAAATTCCATATTCTATTGTCATCATTTGTTTTAATCTCTTATCAGAGTATATTAAATTATCACCAGAAAAAGAAGTCTTGAAAAGCAATGCAATTCTGATACATGTTGTTATATCAACTGAGATGTGATGATATATTTTCCTAAACTAACCAGAGATGAATTGTTAATTCCCTGGTTTATTGTTGACAATCCTGCAGATTAAGTACAAGGCCATCTCATAATTAGTTCTAACAACAGTTAACATTTGTATAGTGCTTTGCCCTTTACAAAGTGCTATACAAATGTGATTGTATTTGTAAAAGCTCAATAGTAATTAACCAAAGCTCCTGTCTTGGAAGGACAGCACAACAGGGCTGTAAGGACTGCAATGACCCAATGAGCCACCACTAGATGGCAGCAGAAGGTTAGTGCTAGGACCACAAAGGAGAGCCACACCAGGTGCTCAGCTCTCAGCTGGAATTTATCCATTAAATCAGAGAAGCGTGGCGAATTTGCTCTGGGTGAATTCTACCACTTGAGGTAGCGCACTCCCAGATCTATTAACCACCTCCCAGTAATGTTTCCACTATTTCACTGGAGGAAGGACTGCTCTAGACTCCTACAATCTCATTAGAGAGACAGTACTTTACACCACTAGCTAGATGGTATTCAGGCCTGAGCCTGGTTAAAAAGCAGAAAAAATAGCTTTTAGTTAATGATAGACAACAACTGCATGTCAGAAAAAAGTAAGCAAAACAACATACTGTCAAATGTCAAATTGCTTTCTACTGAAATGTGTTCTCCACACTATACTATGCAGGAGAAAAAAGGGCTTGGAAGAGAGATGACCTAAGTGTTTCTTTTAGTTGTGCCACATATTAAGCTATGACCTTGAAAAAAGTCTTTCCCGAGAGGTTAATTTTCTTTATCCATAAACCAAAGTGATGATAATCTTGCTTTAACACCCTATTTAGGTGGTGATAAGGACTTAACTACATGAGAAACAGATATGGAAATGCCTAATTCAGCATGTACTTACTGCTCAGTAAGTATCAGCTGAAGCTGAAACCAAAAACAGAACTACACATAATACTGACATCCACAAAGCATCAGGGATGAGAAAATGCTAAACATCATCAACTACAGGAATAGCAGAAGTTTGAAAGGATAGAGGAAAGGCTTCTTGCATCCCTGAGTCTCTAATTGGCTCTGATAGACAAGGAAGTTTTCACTAAACAGGTGGGAAATTTCTCTATTCTGCTTCCCTGAGCAGTACTATTCTCCTATCTGGGCCCACCCTTCTTCCCCCTCCCCAATTCAGCTGTTCATTAAGAATGTAAGAATCAAGAAAAAAGAAACAAGAATTTCATTAATAATAAAAATAAAGTTTAAAGTTAAATATGCTTAGACAAGTGAAGTTTTTAAGTACATAAATACTTAAAATGTGGATAAGTCCACTATCCCACTGTTCTCCTTACATTCAAAGAACTTTCTTGAAAACAAATGGGCATAAAACATGAAAGCCATTCCTGAGATTTTTCCAACTGGCTGAAAATGTACAGAATCTTAATTACAACTTTTTCCCAATTCATAATATCCTGAACTACAGCTATGATGAACATCTTTGGAGAGGGGGTCAGGAGAAAGAGAAATAAAAACATAAAAATATCTTATTCCTTAGTTCTAAGAAGCAACAACACCAATGCATGCATTAGGCTAAACAATCTCAACTCATCATTCGGTCCAAATAGCAACTAAATGTCCGTATAACTCCCATTAATCATTTTCTATAGTCAACAGATTTCAAACATGCCATCAAACTCTCTTTTCTCATATTGAAATATCTTAAGACGTCATATGATCCCTAAAGTGTTTCTTGATAAACTGGGTGAGTGTCATTAACAGTCTTAACCTGCACATGGTGAAGATTTTATAACTATCACCCCCTAAGTGGACATTTGACTTTATTTACTCATGAGGAAATCTTTTATACCTGCACCTCCTTCACCATTTCATTTATTCCTTTGTTAGTCTGAATCTAACAGGCTCTAGATCAAATGAATGTAGCTTTAGGTCATAAGTTGCTGAAGGCCAGAAATGTCAACACTGATTTAATTCACATTTGAACAGTGACCATAATCACAAAAGTTAAATGAGCTAATAAACTAGAGATTGGTGCTTATCCTCTATTGTATCTTCTAGAAAAAAGGAGCTCCAGAGAATTCAAGCCTAAAGTCCAAAGAAGGTAAGATGTGGGTCCTCAATGGCACTAATATTTCCAAAAGCCTAATTGGAACCATGTATTTATTCATCCATACAAGTCAGTTGAAACATTAAATGAGGAAGCTTAATACTGCTTTTAAATAATCTTTTCTGATTTTTTTTTGTTATCTTTTAATACTGGAATGAAAAACTGTCTTAGATTTTAAGATATTTAGTTTAATAGGCAAAATCTTGAAAAAGCATGAGGTCTGCAAGGGATAGGTAAAGCAGGTTGGGAATAAAAAAGTGTGTTTCCATTTTAATTCCTCAGCCAATAGGTTACACAGAGAAATATAAATCACCATTGAAAGGCTCTCAAGCCCAATCAAATTCAAATGACTTCAACAGATCTTTTAAAATGTTAAGTCATGCATTCAAGTCCTCAGATACATGCCTCATATTATAAATAAAAGACAAAACCAAGGTATTAGCAACACAAAGACTAAGCCATGAAATGATATTTGTTGCATTGCATTTAAGTAAACTATTGCAGAAACATGGTTTTCAAAACAAGTAAGCTCTAATCACAGGGTTTTAAAAGTATCATTATTACTGAAAATTCTCTACAAAGAAATTCAAGATCAAATCCTGCAACTATTTCTCCACAGCATGCAAGATTTACAGCAGACTAGGAGCCAGTCTTTAAGTACTTATTAGAGAGAAAATGGAAACTACATACTTATATTCAAGACTAGTGTCAAAGCAGCAGTTCTCCAGGGCATCCAAGGACTTCATCAGAAGAAGGTTCATCTGTTGGCCAGATATATCACTAGATAATGACCAAGGGAAAAAGTGAATTACTAATAATCATTTGACTGGTCAAAATACTTAATATAAAATATTTGTTCTCATTTTTCTATTGGAAATGCCAGCATTTCTTTAAGAAAACAAAATAATAAATGAGCTGGGGATGCAGGTCAGTGGTAGACCACTTGCCCAGCATACATGAAGCCACAGGTTTGATCCCCAGCATCTTTGCTAAAAAAAACCCACAAATAATTTTTAAAAATTGAAAGTAAGTGGCAATAATATTGGTGATTCACACATGCTCATTTTGTAGATAGAGAAACTGAGCCACAGATTATTTAATAATTAGGTTTCTACACAGTATAACTACTATATACTAGACAGTATAATGAACCAGTAAACCCCCAAACTCCTACTTTTAATTTTTCTCAGCATATTCACAATTAAAATCACCAAATAAGAACCAAAGTCAAAATTCCAAATATTGCTAAGAAGGTAAAAATGATTTTCTGCAGGATATTTAATAATTTTTTTAAGCTGATATGGTCATCAATCATTCCAAACCTCTTTCTTGCAAAGATTGACACTCCTGATTTCACGTTTCAATTTTATAGGTTGGCAGTGCTATTCCTTTGCTTACATATATTTCAAACAGGAAAAAACTTCTAGCCCTACATTTTTCTGCTTTTATACAATAAGTGATGTGTGTTCTTTTAATTGTCTTGGTGAGAAATAAGACTGGTATAATAAAATTTAAAAGGTAGCTCTATGGCAGCTTTTCCAGGTAGAGCTGTGGTCTTCATCACTGACACTTCATTATCCAGAGGTCCCTACATCTCAGCTCTTGTGCTACTGTCTCAGATCATATGAGGTGGAATCCAGCCCCAGGAATGCCAACCAGCCAGAGAGTACCTTAAACAACAGGGTCTTAAACCAAGACTACAGCACTGGTGCCCAAGATGAAGGATGACATTTTGTGAAGTGATAGAAACATGCCCACACACAGCCTCACACAGAGTTAATTGCTTTTGATTAAATAAGTCCTATTGAAGTTGTTCTCTAGAGTAAAATTTTCTTAAATATCCTAAACAAATGCTAACGAGATCATATTTGTATCCTCTGGGGATTATGTCAGAAGGAAGAAGCCTGAAATAATATACTTCTCTGAATAAATCCTAGATTGGATTTTAAATTTAGGAAGTTTTCTCATAAACCTTAAAAAAAAAAAAAAAAAAAAAAAGGATTGTCATAGTTTTCTTCTACAGGATGATTTTTCCCTTTTTAAAAGCCAATATATGGTCCTAATCCTTTTCCCATTAAGGGACCATTTGGAGCCACTTATTTGGTGTTATTGACTGAATTCAGAGTCAATCTTTCTCAAATCATTTACCTTTTTATTTTTAAAAAAGGCAACTTTCTTCAAAAATATTATTATCAGGTGACACTGTAGTTACCTAATAAACATCTGTTAATACATAAAAGCAAATATTTCAGATTCCTCTGCTCCAAAACATTAGAAAGGTGGGAGACATGAATACATTAGTGACTGCAATGCTAATACATAGGCCCACGAAGAGGAGGATGCTATCAACACAGGAAGAGTAGGCAATGTTATAATCTGCCATTATTCTGGGGGTGCTCAGCTATGCAAAGCTGAGCATTTTCTGCACGCAAAAATTCAAGTAAGATAGACAGCAGTGGAAGGAAATCTAGGAACCATGGACATGGGTGGTGGAGAAATCACCGCAGGGTTTTCAGATAGCATGATTAATGCAAACTTGATGGCCCTTAAAACCAGCAGCATTTCACCCTAAGTTAATGAAGAGACAGGACAGGATAAAATAAGTTGCCTTGTGTTAAACTGACACAGCTCATTTTTAGTTGTAAAACACAATGCTTAAAAGATACCCAGGAAGGAGCTGGAATACAAATGGTGAAGAGAATGCCATTTGTAGCCTAGTAGCAAAGGGGGAAAATTCCCTTTCAGACTGCAGGTGTTTAGAAATACTTCATGTTCTACCGCACATACAAGATGCACACAAGGGGTGTTTGCTATTGTGGCTGTTTGTATCTAGAACCAGGCCCCCTTTTTATAGGGGGCAAGTAACTAGGGATTAAATCCAGAGGTGTTCTACCACTGAGATACATCCCTATCCCTGAGGCTGGTCTTGAACTTGTGATCCTCCTGCTTCAGCCTCCTGGCATTTGTGTATTAAAGCCAGAGAACAAAATGAATATTCTGTGTATGTTTCCTTTGGGTTGGCAGAAACTCACTCAGTCACCCCCATCACCTGACAGATGTTTTTAGAGTTGAAAATGATCATCTAAAATCTACTGCTTCCCCTGAACAACAGCAATTCTCATAAAAGTTCCACATATTAATGTTTATGCAAAATAATGTCAACTACAAATGTAACCATTAGTTTCAAACTGCAATTAAGCCAGATATATAAAATTCTAAGGTTTGTTGTAGTAAAGAATAAACAGTATGAACAAAAAAATTAAAGCAGATTAATGGGCAAGAAAACTTTCCCAGTTAGTGGAATTTTCCACCAGGGTTTTTGCTATTCCATTAGCTCCATTCAAAGGTAAAGCTAGCAGTCCAAAAATGAACAATCAAACTGAATAAAGCACACAGTATAATATGCACAGATTAAGACTCTTTAAGGATTATTAAAATGTAGCCAGGGCACGGGATGAAAGCTATGGTTAAAGCCGGGTACATGGAGTTCTCAGGTGATTCGGGATTCCCAATACCTCTCAGGCACAAGGGATACGCCAATCCTTTCCACTCATTTTATAGTAATATTAATGAGGGGTCAGCAGTCATTTCCAACACATGTAAATAAAAAAGAAGAAGTTTTCTCTACTTACAGCACCATAAGATTAGACTTTCACTCATGTTTCTTCTACAGATGTACTCAGAGCTTGTTTTAAGCATGAAATGACATCCAAGCAACCAATCACTTGAATAGCAACCCTTATAAGGCATTAGTATATACATGATGGTATTTTAGAAAGAAATCACCCATAAAGAAGAATAAAGAATCAAGTGGCCATCTCAACAAGTTTAGCAGCCACATATTGCTTAGATCTAGTGTTTAGGTATGTGTATGCAAAGTCCTCCACCTAAATCGTAAAGGGAAAAAATAGGAATATTTTAATATACCATACCTGAGTTTCTCCTCGCACAAGCGAGAGAGAAACATCCCCAAAGCAAGGCCCATCTGGATTTGCACGGCTTGAGATTCATCAGCACTTGGTTTCCCAGGTAACCTGGCAGTCAGCATGTTCAGGATTTCCTCAACCTTCTCTTTGCAAGAGATAATGAAAACTGGCACAAGGAGAGACAAAGCCGTGGCGGCAGCAGAACGGGCAATGGCACTAGCTGTGTTTTCACCAGAATAGGATTTCTAGGACATGCCAGAGAGAGAAAAAAGGGGTTAGCCTTTTGTTTAAAACACGAAGGAAGCATACCTATCACAAAGGGAGGCTCAACAATACCAGCTTCTCATAGATCCGCCCCTGCAGACCAAAAACAAACAAAAATAAATCTGCATGTTATAGATTCTTTTCACTCCATGAAAGAACTTCCTCCTAATCAGTTAACTAATAACGTCTTTTAAGTTTGAAAAATGAAATTATAAGTATCTTATGTTTAGAAACTGTGAATTCTCTCACTAGAAGAACTGAAATAATTTTGGTGTTTTTAAAAGCTCACATAATATACATATTGAAAAATCCAAAGTGAAGCTATCTGACCCGGTTATAAAAGTCCAGAAAGCTGGGAGTTTTCAAAGAAAGAAAGAAAAAGAAAGTGGGTGGGGAGGACTTTATGTTTAGTATGAAGAAATGTTGTAAGTTTAGCACAAGGATCTATTGGCACATCTCCCAAAATTTTTGGTGGGAACACTTCCCAGTAGATGGATTATTTCCTACAGGGGGTTAATTCCTTTTAATTAAAAAGGAAGTTGAAATCCTAAAAGCCTCTGGTTACAAAGCAATAACCAGCATTCAAAATGAAATGGAGAGCTCTATATGCTCCTTCTTATATGTAATTATGGGAAAGAAAGGAGTAACAGCCCTAATAAAATGACAGGGCAGCTGACTATGAACGGCTTCTATAAGAAGGCCGTGTTAGAGAACACCATCAGACAGTGCATGCATTTGTAAATGTGTCTCAGGTGGGAAGGTAAGCCCCTTTATCACTCCTCACTATTATCCGCTTTAAATTTGCAGACATACCATAAAGGCAGTGTTGTCCCATGCAGTCAATGCACGTTAAAATGTGTTTTTAATTCTACACCTATTAGTTCTCAAAGCTCTAGTACTTTAAGGATAAAAAAATCAAACATGTACCAAGTTATACTTTAAGTTATTACAGCACTCTTAAAATGACAATGTTACTCAAAATGACTCAGCTGCTAGGACACAGGAAATAAAGGAAGTGAATTTTGAAAGAGGGCTTTGAAAAGTAAAATAATGTAAAAATCACAAAGGTAAGAGGAAACCTGAGCTGACTAGAAAAGAGATTATCTTATTGGTTTGAAAGAACTAAGCAGAATTATTATAAATCTCATAAAAATGTCCCGTTCTAGTTAATATCCAAGCCAGAGAGTTATTACAAAAATCCCCCCATTTGCTTCTAAACAAGTTAAACAAATTAACATAAAGAAATTACCTCTTTGAACAAACTCCACCATCCCATTTAATTCTACATTATCTGGCAAGACATTTTTTTGTCCTCAACAACAGTTAAAAATCTAGCATCAGACCCTAAGCCCAAGATGAATACATACCAAGGGCAGGAAGAGAGAGGCACACGAAATGTACAAAGGAGACCATAGGCTGTGGATTTCAGGCTAAATTCATGATCTTAGCAACAGTTCAGGATCTAGGCTATAGTTCTATTCAAATTAACTCTAATCCTCTGCCACTCAGCTGATTGTCCCATGATCACTGTAATTCCCTAAGCAATGGATATTGATAGGGCAGAACCAAAATAATTCTACACAGACGCAATAATTCTGCATGTCACAACCAATAAAGGAAAAATTAAACAAACAAATGTGTTTTCATTTTGCTTCAAATCTTAGGACACAAGCTTGAAAACTGAGACTGACTAGGTAACAGGTGCTTTTTTATGATTTTTATATTTACAGAGTATCTCACTCTTTTCACAATATTTTTACAAAACAAACAACTTGATCCTCACAATCTTTTAGAAAGTTGTGAATGAATTATTTTTTTTCCTTTGGTTTACAAGTAAAGAAAATACGAATGATAGGGATTAAGTAAGTGCCAAGTCAATAGTCACAAAATTAGTTAGGGGTTGAGCTGCAATTATTATGTGATTTTATTCAAGCCTCTCATTTTATAAATAAGCACCAAAAGGTCCAAAGATATTAAGAGGACTACTCATGAACATGTGCCTTGAAATGAAAAAAATTGACCAGAAACTCCAAGTCCCCACATTTCAGTCAATGTTTATTCTCTGACAACTATAGCTCTTATTCCAACTATACATTTAAAAAGCCTACGGAGCTTTCAGAATGCTGATTCCCATGTTCATTCAGAGCAACTAAATCAGAGGTGGAACCTACACATCAGTTTTTCTTTAAACACACACACACACACACACACACTTCCCCAGGTAATTCTAAAATACAACTAAAACTAAGAATTACTAAACTACAGCATGGATTTCATGTGACCAACTGTCAGGATAGTTAGCCCCTGGCTTTTCTAATCATTTTTTTTTTCCCATTTCTTGCACTTACATGATAAAAGCAGGAGAAAAGCTGTCCTCTGGGTTGGTAATGGCTATCCACAATGACCAGGAGAGTATCAAGCACCATGGAAACCCATTCTTTCATTGGAAGGAAATTAGGTTGAACCTGTAGATAAACAACATAAAATGATAAGGGAAAGAAAAAAATAAATTTAAACATTATTTTGAGATCTAGAGTATAATACCTTCTGTGTTAAATAATGAAGTGCTATTATCAAAAAGTAAACTTCATCTGCTTAGACCATTATGTGAATAATATGTAACAAACACACATCCTCACCTATGCCGCAATAAGATTTATCTTCTATGCAAGATTTAGCAGAAGAAGGGAGATAGAGGCTGCAAAATAGAACATATCCAAAGCTGGGGCTGGGGTGATTGATTGATAGCTCAGTGGTAGAGTGCTTGCCTAGCACATGTGAGGCCCTGGGTTTGATCCTCAGCACCACATGCAAATGAATAAATAGAATAAAGGTATTAAAAAAATTCTTTCCTTTAAAAAAAAAAGAACATATCCAAAGCCATTTGGAGCTCTATGTTCAGTGAATTATGATAAAAATAATGTGGAGGTTAAAGAGAGAGATGTGCAAAAAATCAATTCAAGATTTCTTTATTTTATGATTTGTCATTTTACAAAGAGGAAATCAACCTACAAAAGTTTGATCAACATCTCTAACATTTCTGCTTACTATTATCATGTAGTTGTCCTTCAAGAATTCTGACAACATTCACCTAATCAATTGCAAATTAGGAAAATATAAATGGTCTCCAGTTTGGAAAAGGAGATGAAAGAGAAAACAAAAACAAATCAACAAAACTCCATTCATTATAAAGAAAACTTGGCTATAAAAAATCATTCATTACCCCAGATGTCAAAAGCATTTATCAACGTGTATGGTAAAACTCAGGTCATACAAATGGTAAAGTTAACCAGGTGTTGAGTATCTCCTGGGATTCAACTCCTTGAATCAAATATGACTTTCGCCTTCATATCTTTAGTTTTTGAATGAAGTCTAAAAATTTCAACTTTAATGAAATAATGGGATCTTGAGTTTGAATTGAGTGATAGCCAAAGACAAAATCATCAAAAATAAAAGCAAAGCCTTAGCCTTAGGCTGGGTTGAAGAGGGGTGAGTAAAGAAGAATGAGAGAGACTAGAACTCAATCTCTGAACTTGTTCAGTTGTTATGGGAGCAAATTAACTATACAGTTAAGCATAATTAATACCAGTGTGAAGGATCATAGAAAGGGGAATTAACTTTTTAGATTGTTGATCTACTTAGTGTGTAGTCTCTGCTATAGTATTCAGAGAATTGAAATAATTACTCCAGATTTTTTTCATCATTCTCATCATTACAGTAATATTGAATTTAAAGTTAAACATTCATATGCAAACTAATAACATTTTTGTCACTCATGTAATAATCCCATCGCTTCTTTCTCTCCTCCACATGTAATATCCACAGCAGCTATTCTCTTGTTTAGTAATAGTAATAATACCCTTTGGGGAATTCCCTGTTTTCCATTATTTGAAACTTGGTTCAATGCTCGATCAGGCTACCTCCCCACCTACCCTAGCAGTGAGCATAGGACCCTGAGACTCTGAATTGTGCATGATTGATACAAGGTCGATAAGTGACTGGAATTGAGCTACCCAAGTGAGAGTGATCTGCTTAGACACTTCACTGGTACCTGATGCCTGATTCCTGAAGTTGCTTAGGTTCCTGCTCCCCTCAAAACCTAGTTTTTAAGCTTAGACTTCAACTCCACAGGCTTGCAGATTCCATATCCTTCTACTTACTTTTTTATTTAAATGAGTCAGAGTTGGTTTCTCTGCAACCAAAAAACCACAAAAAGCAAGTAAACATGGCTCATAAGACATTCCTCCAGGACAAAGGAAGCTGAGTAACACTGAATAAAGCATCAACCTTCCCAGCAAGAACTGATGATGGAGATGATGGTGTTATTACTGAGAGCTTAGTATCTACCAGCAGTTGTGCTTTACATATATTAATTCATTTAATCCTTACAGCAATACTATCTGGTAAGTATTGACACCCCCATTTTGCAGATATGGAAACAAGCTTTGAAAGGAGAGAGTACTACAAATAAGCCATAGAGCTAATAAGTGCAAGTAATAAGATTTAAATGAGAACTCCCCTACCCCAAAGCCTATATCTTTGACCCAATCAGTCACACTGTCTCCGGATAATGATAGCTACCAGATAATGGAGCTTAACATAAGAATAAATCCATGCCTTTTTATTTTGACAGATATGAATTATCTGAGAAAGTACATGGGAAATGAACACTGGCCAACTTGCCACATGTTTAATTAAGAAATAAATATCTTGCAAAAATGAATAGGCACTTTATCATTGACATCTACAATTAAAATGCAAAGTACGGTTTTGTTCATTCTGTAAACACTGCTTATTTTTCATATTTTGACAGCACTGTTCACTTTCAGTAAGCCTAGTTAACCTCCTAAGATTGGTTACCACTGACGTAATCACAAAAAGACAACCTCAGTTGCATAAAATTGGCACCTTCAAATGGAAATGACCACTTAACTGTGATGGAGAAAACAACAGTAAAGTAGCAAACAGAAGACAGGAAGATGTTGGGCTCACAATGCGGAGGCTCATCAAGTAGGGGAACCTGGTGCTGCAATCACAGAATCTAGCCTTGCAAATCCAGGGCCAGGCCACCTAACACCGAGCTCAGGGAGACACAATCCAAGCCCACCTGGTTTAAATCACCCTAACTCACCTCCAGGACCCCATCAGAGTCTGAGGCAAGGCTGGCTTCATGTTTGGATAGGACGACAGCAAGGCTGCTTAAGGCTAACAATGCGTTGCCTTTGACCACTGGGCTCTCCCTGTTTAAGAGAAAAAATTTCCAAAAGAGCACTTAGCGGCATTAATCAGGAGAAGAGAAAGAGCTATCATAGGAGGACAGATGCAACAAAAGCACTTTCATTCCTGCACAGAGCCTTGTAAGTGCAGTTCCGTTTGTCCCCTGATGCTAACAACTTCTATCCTGATAGGAGTGCTGATTTTTAATTCTTACTTGTCAATATAGAGTCATTATGACATTTGGTAACTTAAAAATCCAAGCTCACATATCTAACATCTTCCTTGCTAAAATTCTTATTCTGTTGCTTGACATGACATTTCCCAAGCTATCTTCTTCTGTGTCATCTTTAGCCAATTTAAATTTATTGATTTGTTCTGAAAACACACCCAAGGACAATTATGTGAATAAGCGGAGCAGAATGGAATGGCCTCTGGCTTTTTTGAAGCACTGGTGTGTGGAACCAGCTTCTCTTGAACCACATCAGACAGTACACTTTACTTGCAACTTGACACAAGGCATCTCTCCTCAGTCATTATCATTCTCTCTTTCTTTTAATATTTCAAAGCCAGCAACCCTAAAGCCAGTTGCAATACAATTTGGAGATGTAAAATAAAATGCCAAAAACAAACAAAAAAACCCTGTTTAGACTAAGAGTTGTTCTATTATTCATTCAAATGATAGTTTTCTAATACTAGCAACAAAAATTTTATTTTTGACTTCAGGATTTGACATCAAGAAAACTAAATATTTCTCATATATATTCAGCATTTGAAAGTCTACATTTATTATTATTCTATAATCCTAAACCAATCCTATAGAAGAAAGTACTCAATGAGGCATTGATGAGATACTGTTGGCTGACACATCTGTCATAAAAGAACTTAGGCAGCAGAGCACCCATCCAAAGAGTTCTGTTGTTAGGCTAATGCTTGTGCATATCCACAAATAAAGAGGCTGTCCCCCCAAACCTGGACTTGAGATAAGAACCTGAATCCATTGTGTGCATTCAAGAGCCATTCCCTGCTTGTTCCAGTGCAGGACTAGAATAGATGCGTAGGATGAGGAGGACTTCCAGTCCTTTCCCCCTGCAAACCTAGTACTTACCTCCAGATCCAATCCACAAATGCAGCTGAACAGGTCAGCAGGTGTTAAAAGGTCATTTTATATGTGTTCTTGAATTTTTACTTCTGTTTGATAAAATTGGGATTCAGGACTTGCCACTTCAAGTTCTTTCATTTATCTATTCATCCATCCTCCTTCCCTCTTTCCCTCCCACCTTGGGGTAGCTCAGCTCAGTGAAGGCCTGCTCTTCACACCTGCTTATTTTGTTTGCCCCTCTAACCCTTATTCTATGAAATCTGCCGTAAGTTAGTAAGACAGCAACATTCAAATTGGGAGTAAGAGGAAAGAAGATTGGAAGGAAGCCTTGAGGTCTAACAGCTAGCTCCAACCTAGATTAGGTTTACTAAGCATTTATATAGCTGATAATAAAACACCACAAACTAAGGCAAGATTAGAACATAAAGATTGTTTAACAAAAAGAAAACTAAATCTTTTATTTCTGTACAGGTTAGCGATGATGCTCAAAAAGTTTGATTTGGGAGCATTTCACATTTTGCATCTGGGGATTAGGGATGCCCAGCTGGTAAACTCTATGAAAATATTTCAAAGTTTGAAAACTTTCAAAATCTGAAATTCTGGTTTCAAGCATTTTTCATAAAGGGTACTCAATCTGCATTATTTTGTTGTTTTAACTAAGAATATCCTGAGGCCTGTCCCACTACAAGATGGTCATGAATTCCTATGGTTGTATTAAAAAATAGTTTTAATTCTCAATGATCTGAAAATTAAATCCCCAGGTTTTATGCTCCTTCAGATGATCCTTACATGGTCACCTGATATCACCCAATATGAAAAAAAAGTATCTTTTTAACCCTGAAATTCTGAAAAAAGAATTTAGCTTCAGTTGTAAAACAGTACCCCAAATCATTTCAAGTTTCATTAGCCTCGACAACCTGAGCATGTATTGTTGAAAAAAGGAGTAAAAGTCACTGGTAATTAGATCTTAAGTTACAGGCTGAATGACTATTTGGACATTAATCTTTAAATAGTGAAAACTATGCCAGAGTCTATATAATGTATCTGAAGGCCACGCTACACATTTTACAGAGGTACCATGCGTAACTCTTGACCATCTTTGCATTCTCTATGTGCCCAGGATAATGACTTATGAACAAAAGGCATTAAAGATATATTTAGTGAAACAAATTCAAGGAGAACTGGCCAGATGAAAATCCACAACTGGTTCAGCAAAAACTCATCACCTTGTTACTCAAAGAACCATCTCCTACCAGTCAAACAGCAGTGACTAATTTGCATAATAACATGTCAGCATCAATACAGTATTTATCTAGGCAACACCACTGACATTTTAATTAAATTGTCCTTTAGAACAAACTGATGCCATTAACCTAATTAAAAAGCACAAGGAAGGATGAGCTGCAATGATGCTTTCTTAGGAGTAAAGTATTACACTATATATCACCAAAGTGACCCAATCATTTGGAGATTTTTGTCTTCAGGTTCAAATCTATTTAATTAATAACAATGAAAACAAATTTCCATCGATCACCAGGCTTTTTCTGGGTTCTGATTGTCCCTTAGCCTTAACTCTGGTGCTGGAAAAATGCTCTTAAATGAGAAATCTGTTTAATTCCATGACTCCTGTTTTATTTCCTGCATTTAACTTATGACTCTGAACAAAACAGGCCCTTGTCTGGTCCAGAACAGCCTATGGCAGTCATGGTCCAAGGACCAAACTCTGAGCTGTCAGAGAGTAGTGGTAAAGTCTTCACCTGGTTGAGGAAGCCAATGGAAAGAATCGAAGAGAATGGCAGCGATTTTGCCCCTGTTCTGTCACTAATCTTTCAGCCTCTGAACCTTACATATCTCCTGTTCACTTGCTGTCATGCAGAGTACTATTGGGATTGCCTTAATAGGATACGGTCTAAAAAACACTTTGAAATTTCCGATGAAAATGTAGTAATGCAAGCTGAGGTAGAGAGCTTACCTAGCATATGCAAGGCCTCAGGTTCAATCCCTAGTACTACACACACATACACAAAAAAGGTAGTGGTGGTAATGCCATGAGTACATGACTTATTTTCACTCCATAGCACTGAGAATGTAAACGCCTTCTCCTTAGGTATTAGTCATGAAATGATGCTTTGCAAATCTGAAGATAAAAGTCATGTTGAAATAAAATTTTAGTATGGGAAGTGCAAAAGCTACTAGAGAGGCAAAATTATGGTTTTAATAGAAAACTGAGTTTCTTCAGCATTCATGCTTTTTGCAAATGTCAGAGCAGTTTTTAACAGGATGTAAGCAGATTGTATAACAGAACAAACTATAAAAGGTAAAGAGCCAAGACAAGTCCCACCCACAACTCAGCACCCCTTTCCATCCAACATGCAACTAGGCATTCTAGGCTGTGTCTGCAATTCACCCAAGTAGAAAAGCAGAGGCAAATGAGTTCCTATGGAAGATTCTCTGTGCTTTGGTTTTGTCAACAGTTATGTGTTCAGATATTCCCCAGTGCCTCCCACAGAATTGAGAACAATTCTCTTTCTCTTTGTCAGAAGACACAAAGCTGAGTAGTGACCATGTGCTGAGATCAGACTTCACAGTTAAATGCCTGCTTAAGATGTTATTGGCAGAAATCTCTCTAAGATTGACCGTGTTTTGTTGTTGTTGTTATTGTTTATTTTGTTTTTACTTTTTGTTAAGGCAAAACCTACTTACCTACAGAAGGTACTGAGATAGGATAAGGATAAACTATACAGTAAGTATTTCTATATGATGTGGAATTTGAGTTCACACGAAATCCTCTAGGTCAAAGGTGCATCTATGCTATTTGAAGGTGATGAAGAAAGGAAGTCAAATAAATCCAGCAGCTAAAGTAGATGGTAAAAGGGACAAGTGAATGTAACTGACATGGAACTCACTGCCAGAAACAATCGTCAGCTTGTTAACAAAGGAGGCTGAAGGGACTGTTTGAGCAAGTTCATTAGAGTCTAATTTTCTTAGAGTTGATGTAAGGTAAATGAAAAAGCCCCTGGGCAGCAACACTCAACTGTTAAAACAACCATAAGGATATAACTGAAATTGCCTTTTTACTAGGTCTTCGCATTAGTGTTTAGTATTTAAAAACTCAATGTTAAGATATCCTGAACCACTTAACACCAAGGAAATGAAAGGAAGAGACACCTTGATCTGTCTGCTGCTTTGTGGTTGAGATTTAGTAATCTATGTGTAGACCCCACATACTCACATTCTCCAGAATTTCTTCCTTTCTTATTTTTCCCCCTTGAACTAAATTATAAACCTTTAAATTTAAGATAAAGCACATAGCATTTTTTTTTTTCATGAGGGCTCAACCTCATGACTCTTGCTGTAAAAATCTTGTTTGTAGCAGCCCCTCTGAATTTGCACAAAAAGATATATAGCAAGAATTAATATAAGAAAGGGTAATGACTGATTTTTTTTAAATAAATAAGCAAAAAGTACTTTATAATCCTTAAAGCTATGAAATGCCCTAACAGAAGAAACTGTATGTACCTTCCAGGGAAAAAAAAAATGTTCATGAAATTTTTTTGGTGAGAAAGTAAATGAATCTTACTTTGCAGCTGTCTTGGTGATCTCATCAGTCAACATGTCTCTGACCCTGAAACGAGATGGAAAATAGACATGAGCTTATGTTAGAGCAAGAGCTCAATCTTTTTTCTTACTCACCAACTAATAAGAACCTCCCACAATGATTTCAGCTCTTAGAACTGTATAAGTAGAACTTTAGAGCAAGGGAAAAGAAATATTATAAGGGCTTTACTTCAAAGAGAGCCTCATCTTCTTATTCTTTTTTTTTTTTTTT